>NC_031495.1:33578461-33734061 GCF_000237925.1 Schistosoma mansoni
GGTTTGTTCTCTGAGCTCAGAGAACAAACCTACATCAAAATCACCCACCTGAGATGCAAATCTTCTCCACTATTCAGACATTGATTTGATTCAGGTTTTTAGATTAAAGTTATATTAACCTTTATATAATAGCTACTACTGATTTTTGTGATAATTTTATTTTGCAAAACGTTTTACATGGTACATTGATAAATTATCACAGTCAACTGTATATTAACTTAGTACATCCATTATCATGAAGGTATTCTTTCGGAAGTAACTTTCAACAAGAATTGACATTTGCAATCAAACCACTGAAATTCAAAGAGCGCTGAACAGCTGTTTTTCGTAAAGTTCATCATGACTGTAAATTAAACAACATGTAACCAGTTATTACATAATAATTAAGTGGTTTAAATATATAATTTTCACAACGTGTAGATTACCATTCAAATAGATGAGATCAACTGTAATTTCTTGAACTGTGGCCTTACCAGACTTTGAATGGTAAGGATTGTATCATTTACACTGAGACTAGAGATACTTCATCTGTGCAAGTCCTAACCATTACAAAACAGTATTTTTCCAAATTAACTCCTTAGAAATACGATTTCAAACACTCACAAGGTATCAAATCAACAATCAACAAATATTTTTCCTATGAGCATGATAACAGTAATCTATTAAGTCAGAATTTAATAAATAATCTATTAAAAGTTACTCGATTTGTAATATGTTATAGTCTTCATACAACTTTATCAGCAGCTTTGTAATAGAGAAATCTACTTTTACAGAAAAGAACGAAGGCACTTTTTATACAATTCTTCTTTATAAAACATAACATTAAATAAACAAGCAAATGATTTTTGTCTCTTTTTATCTTAATTTCTATTCATCAATATTTCATTATTACGTTTGACTGAGCATGAAATATATATTTATATGCTTTATTTTGGCGCATCTAGTCGCTACTGGTAATCACAAAGATAAAACTTCATCGTTTAAAGATGGACAGTGGTTAGCAGTGGAATCCAGGAATGTACTTGTTTCCCAGAGTTGATGTTCACTCTGGGACTCGAACCTAGTACCTTTCGCCTCAAACGCCATTCCGTTATCCACTCAGCTATTGAGTCCTGATAGCTGACGAGTCCTAAATTGGACGAAAAGCGCGTCCTGGATGCCACTACTAGCCACTGTCCATCTTTGCTTATAATGCTTGTGAATTAAGGCTATATGGAGGCAATATGCACAGTATGAATATATGCCAATAAGTGACTAATCAATTGCAGTCCTAAATATCAATGGGAAGATTCAAACAAACAATACCAAGTGAATTCATCGTTTAAAGTTACCTATAAAATCCTACCTAATTTACTCGATAGTCCTAAAATCCAACCCTTACATATATAGTAGAAGATATAGAAATACACATTAAAAAGCCTAACTTTTGTATACAGAAATAGTTAATACAGACTTTAAGTCTACCTTGACCTTTTATTTAGATACTATTAAATGTTTCAAAATCTCTCTCTTCTCTTAAAAATTTTCCGAAGTCCAATTTCGCCCACAATTTAATTTTTAATTCTAATCTTGTATAACTTTATTATTACTCTAACTATCTAATTTTCAATGCATCTCTCATACTATTTACTTATCATTAATTTCACACATAACAAAAATCATTGATATTTACATCTGATTCAAATTCCTATTTCTACCATAATGAACTATCTGTAATAATTGACTGATTATAAAAATTAGTTTTAATCTTAATTTTCCAAACGTTGTGTTACTAACTGATTGCTATTTTGTTACCATGACTCACCACCATCTAATAAGTGTCGAGTTTCAACTCACTTATGAAAGATACAAATGAATGTAGAGCCTTGATGAACAACTAATTGAAAAGAAATATTTTTTTGAGCAACTGATCATTTTAATGTCTCAATGGCAACATTTTCTGCGATATATATATATATATATATCCCAGAAAGAGCAGTAGTTCTAAATAGAATAAGAGTACCCGTAAATGTTTCTTTGTAGTTACACCTGGACTTCCATTTGATTTGATGATTCTTATACTGACACTAATGACTTTAAAAGCTAAAACAAGCAAAACTGAAGTTAGATCTTTGTTGATCATTCAGTCGTTAAGTTGTCGTTATCACTAATATTACTTGTTACTTATTTATTTCTATTGTTACATTTGAAACTCGAATCTACTTCTCTTTTATTTCCTGATCAATATCTAATCTTAAACCATACACAAACAATTATGTTTTTTATTGCTTGGAAAAAAATGTCTTCAGTAATCTATAAAACAAAATGTTCTGTTCTACTTCTATTCGTTAGTACTTAAAAACAATGGATTGAAGGAATTGAAGTTTTCGAGAGTTATCAACCTTGATTTTAATTAATATTGAATGCATTTACTGTCTTTTTACAAAAAAAAGAAACAGACTTTAAACCAGGAGAACAATTTAAAATCAGTTTTCCAATGCATTAATTTCATTCATTTATGATCAATACAGTTCCCCGACGGAATAGACAATATATATTGGATTACAACATAAAATTATGTAATAACATACAAATAGACTGATTTATATCTTTGAGTCCAAAGAGGTCAATAAGGCTCAAGCTGTTCTCAATTCTCTTGTCTATTGAAAAAAAAATTGATCTATATATTTCATTTTTATTAATACTCTTCCAGTCAATTGATGTTAGTTATTCTCGAGTAGTCTGTCGGGAATCATTATTAATTTATCTGTAAAAGTAATGTAAACTTAGCTATTTACTAAACTACTTATAAAAAAACCTAAACCATTCCCGAAATGTACATATATGCGAAATAATATCGAAGCAATTTATCAGTCGATGATCACAACACAAATAACGCATGGAATCGTCAGTTTGGGGGCAGACATCAAGACCATGAATAGCACTTGGCAATCGCTAGTATGGAAAGCCAAGGACAAAGTTGGTTAGAAATCCCCGATCAGAGGCCTATCACCCAAGATAAGTAGTCGACTTAAGTAAGTAAGTGTATATGAATGTATATCTACAATAATTATACAGTAGTAACTGACATTACACAATCGAGTTCGATCGACCAATATTAAGGTACACTGTGTGTTGAAGACAAGTGATAACAAGCCTTTTGATCTTAGTTTGGTCGGGAACTGGAATATCACCGTAAGATATAATTTAGGGAAACTAATTACCATTATGACATCCAAGTCTATGTCATCTGGTGTCACAGGCAGTGATGTTAGTAGTAGATTATTCCTGGAGTAACCGATCTTCTGTATGACTAAAACATTCAAACTGATTTACATTACAGTAACAGTCCTAATCATGTTTTCTAGTTCTTAACGCCACCCAAATTCACAAGCTTTATTGGAAAACTCCAATAGGCATATAATTTCAGCCCAGTGCTTCATCTTCAACACCTCTATCTAACCAATATATATATATATATATATATATATATATATATATATATATAATGTTTATTTAATAAAATTACTACATGTCTGAAAGAACTCCATAGTAACTATCTCATTTGATGTTGATATGATCTGTATGACAAATGAATTAAAAACAATAATTGGATAAAAAAACATTTCATTACTGATGAATTGTTTGTTTACTTTCTTAAAACATAATAAACTGATAAGAAATGAGTAAACGAATGAAATGAATAAATAATTTCTATTTACTACATATGGCTATTTATACACATTAAACATTAGGCAAACGAAATAATGTTTTTCCTTTGACATTCATGATGATTATTTAATGTGTTTATTATTAAGATTGTTTCTTTCAATATTATTATTTTGGTGAGCAGTATAGATGAACCATATGTCACCAAAATCAGTTTTTTTACCATGATATGCTTACTTGTACAAAGTGAATGGGTATCAAACAATAAATTGATGGTTAGTTTATCTTATGTTCTTGTGGCTTGATAATTGTCATGTGATGAGATCGTCAATTAGAACAGCGACTTACTGAGCAAACCAATGACACGTAGACCAAAACAATCAGTCCACAGTAAACTCTGAGTTCTTATTCATTCAACAAAATGGGAGCTTCTCGCCTAACCCAGCCAGCGTAGTCCAGAACACCAATATCAACCTCCGCTATACAAATCTTAATTATGCTCGTCAATGACTTCATGGGATATCAAACCAGGGACCTTGAGATTTCGTGTTATGTGGTTAACTATTAGACAACTAAGTAGGAATCCATTAGTCATAAGCTTCCCAATAAAACTCAGGGACTTAACTTTGAATTATCTTTGCAATGCTCGTTCGACTGAGAACAATCCTCTATGTGAACTATGAAACTCAATAAACTCCGTTAACTTTTAGTAGGACCATTAGTAAACATATGTTCATCAGTGGTTAAATTCGAGAAGTATTTCTCTGAGTTCTAAAAACTTTGTGCTACCACTACATCCTTATATCATTTTTCGATTGGTGAATTTGTCTAATGAACAACCTTAGGTAAGGGCGACCACTAATAAATAAAGTTTTTTGTTCATTCATAAATTTTTGTGATTGTGATAGATACCACAGCACAAATGATAGGGATATAAACCTGGTTCTCCTAACCGTTATATTTTGTTAATGATAGGTTCTATTGGCCCTCATAATTCTGGATAACACCATTAGTATACGATGTTATAAGAATCCATAACTGGAGCTGTTTAACTATCTTGGCCAGTGTACACAGCAGTTTTTACGGGTTCACTTAGATTTTTAAATCTATAAACTTCTGATGATCACTGGATTGGCGTCAAAAAAGCGGTGTCATTTTTAGAGATTGCCAAAACAGTGAGACAATAATCTAGCTAATAAGAACAATCATGTTTAAACTCTTAATTTACAACCTCGAATATAATATCTATATACTTTGATTGATAATACCTCTCTTTTTTCCTACAAAATCAACTTATTGGATATATACTTCAGTATTGAATTTAGTTGGTTTTACTGCACACAAAAATATTGTGATACTCTTAGAACATTTAATAGATACATACACTTACACCTAACTACCTATAGAGGTTATTCCGTAGTGAACGAGAGTACAAGTGGAGATAATCGAATGTATATGAACACACAATTACAAAACATTTTAGTAAGTACTTAATTTGCAAAATATCAATAAATTGTCTCAAACTTGACCGTTTCTTTTACAAATATCCGTCCATCGTCTCAGACTTCATTGTCTCTGCAGTTCCATGCCAGTTGCTTTCTGTTTCCGTTCTTTCCTTATCTATCTTCTCGACCTTCTGCTGCCAGACATTTTATTCCTGACTGGTGTTATATACTACTTATGTCGATATAAGTAGCACATCACAATTCAACTTGAAGTAAATGGTTTACCTTGGATCAATTAAGCTTTATATTTTGATATAATTTAAGGATAAATATATGAGTTTGAAAGAGAATAGCCATTTTAGAACATAAGTAAATTAGTTTGACCTAAAAATCTAACTACTGTTTTAAAATAATCTTTGATTGATATAACTCCAAGTTTATTACTCATTTCTTAAGCATCAATAGAAAATCACAAAAATGAAATACTTAAATTTCGCATATAAATTTTCATTTTTCTGCATTATTTTGTTTAAATAAGCAAATTCAATCGAATCGAGATATCGTTTTGGTTTGTTCACTGAAAATTTAGATATTTAGGAGCAAAACAAAAGAAAATATTAGTAAAACGAAATAAGCGTTGTAACATTCATTTTAGCTGTGACGTCACAAAGTCTTTATATTCACCTATCTACCGGTCCTACAGGAGGTAGATGATATTGTATGGTGATCAGTACACAACTATGAAAAGCATAAATATAGTCTTAGTTGAAACTGTTAGATGTTATCTACCGTATTCTTTCAATAAGTCATGTCAGAATGGTCTAACTGTAAAGGTGTATAATATTTGGGGTAAATAAATTGGTATTTTTGTGTATTCGCGTAAAATATGAACTCCTACATGGTACAGGATATTCTATGGTGTATATAACATGATACAAATGTTGACCAATAGAATAAATGAAACCAACTACCTGAGAGAACAAAAAACCAGGCAAAGTTAACTTACCAGTTAAAAAGGAAACAAAACGATAAGATTTCCAAGTTTCAAATGTAATTTAATGTTTTCAAGAGAAGAGAGTAAAAAGAACATTTATACCTACCAAAATAAACTAAATAAATACTGAATCCGCTTTGTGTTGTCTTTTATTAGACTCAACTCATTTTAATAATTAGTGTGTAAGTTGACAATAATAATAATAACTTTACCTAGTTAATTAATTTACATAGACTTCAATTCAAGTTAAAAATAGTTTCCATCATAGGTCTCTATTAATAAAAAAACTTTTTAAAACCACTTGCTTTTCGAACTGTTCATTAAGGTTCAAAAACTACAGATAATAGGGTTTCAGGCTCATGAGGTTTTGTCGGGTATGTTAAATCACCATCTACCTCAACTTGTAATAATGGTTGGAATAGGAGTAAGTTGTAAAAAAAAATAAAAGTAGATAAACTAAGACATGCTACTCGTCTATGAAATCACTGGCACTTGGTCTGAACCACATTAGTGAATTCAAGCTATCTGATTGGGATCCATACGATGACCATAGTCAGAGGTTGGAGACATTATGTAAAATACGTCAAAACATCGATCATAATTGCGTGGGTTCACCGACTCATTATCCTTTTTTATATCTTAGATCCTAGTATTTCATTACAGACTCCTTTACACCCCGTCATTTCAACCCACATTCCCAATGTTTACATTTTTTCAATACGATTATTTCGACCGTTACACTGTTTACCTTTTAAATTTCATCTCACTGTGTTGATGTAGTATGGGAACTTGGGTTAAAATTTATTTATGCTAGTTTCTATATTCATAATGATGGATAGACTGACTATGATAAGGTGTTCTGAATATTCAGTTGTCTAAACCTAATGTAAATGTTTGATTTTTAACATCGTTTCACAAAGTTGAAGTTGATTTTATTTTGTATAAATTCAGAAATCGTTTCAATAATAACTGGAACAACTGAATTTTAAAATGAAGGACAAATTTATTTTGTTGAAAAAAGCGTTTCTACTGTCTTCAGTAATTTAAAACAGTTAGTCCCTTTTATAAATTTCGATAGAACAATGAGAAGATAGAGTTTATCTGAAAAACTTGATTGGACGGTAGCATAACTTTCATCCTTGCAGATTAACCAAATTATAATGATGTTATGGTAATCGCTAACGACTACAAATACACATGTTTTTTTATTCTTACCCAACAATCACTTCTGATTTGCGACTGTGGGCTTCCATACGTTCGAGTGCTGTTGGTCATATATCATGTTCTCCGTCAATCAAATGGGGAACGTAACATTTAGTCCATAAAGATTAGTGTAAAGGTCGAATATCTAACGGCCTCTCATGAGCTTTGATGGTCGGGCTTACTTTTGACAATCCCAATTACTTTACGAAGGCTTCATATTAGATAACAGTAAGCTTAAAAAGTCATATTTGTTGATAGTGTAATTGTTAACTATACAATTTTCTTCAAGTGTAAAAGTATGCATCAAGGTAAAGTGATTTTTACTTAGTGATAATGTTGACAACTTACTCAACTTAAGTTAACTAAGCTTAATGACTGGACATTATGATATATTTTACGAAACACAGACTGATTCATGTATGGTGTTCTTTTATACTTTCGACTTATTATCACATTGGCTCTTTAGAGTTTACATATATAAGATAAATCCATGAATGTTAATAACCAAATTTTACAACTTTCAGTCCCCTCGAATAATTTTTTAAAAGTAAACGAAATCACTTGGTGTTGTTTACTTATATCTTCTCATTGTTATTTAGGACTGAAATTGATTAGTCTCTTGTTGGCATATGTGCATCCTGTACGGACTGCCTCGATATTGCCTTAATTCACAAGCTATATAAGCAAAGATGGATAGTGGCTAGCAGTGGAATATAAACAAAATTAGTTACCATAAAATAGTCATTACATAATCCATTATAAAATATCTTGATTAAAGAATGAAGATCAAATAAACATCATATTATGTTCATTAATTAAAGAATAAACAAATTTAATTTATTTAGTTAAATTAAATTTGAAGTTCCCTCCTTTTTATATGAACCTAAAAGAAGTGAACTAAAAGTTGACAAAACTCATTTCATGTTATTATCCTCTAATCCTTTAAATTCATTCAAAAAAAGAAAAATCTTTCCTACTTTATTTGAAGGGTAGTTTTTTTCTCTTTTTTAAAAAAAAATTCTAATTTATCGATTTCATTTTGAATAAATCAATTGAGAAAAAGTATTGTAACTAAATAAATGTACAAATGAACTCAATGATTGATGAGAGGGAAATTTATATGTCCTCAGATTGATGAATGACCTGAGAGATTATTGATATCAACTTTGTTAAACCAGATATTAAATCTGTCATACTTATAAGATTCAATCATCACAAACTTCATATATTAATAATAATAGTATTAATTATGTGCCTATTAGTGATTAAATTCATAATGCATCTCCTGGAGATATAGTAAGAAGTCGTGACCTGTAGAATTCAATACCTATCGGATGTGAAACAGTTATCTGCCTCTAGAAATGGATGAAAATTACTCAATATCGTGAATTGATTAAAGTTAGACATTAACAGTATTAGATTCCACCTCAATGGTCCAGGGGTTAAATGTTCATGAATGAGATTGGAGGTCCTGTTTTCGAATCCTGGTCACATGATTGTGAATGCATACTGCTGAGGAGTCTCATACTAAGACATAACGGCTGTTCAACGCTTCTAGTGTTCCAATATTGGTCGAGATAAAATCAATGCGTGATCTGGAACTGTGAAAATTCATCAATCTCAACAAATCCCAAATAAATTATCCAAACTACAAATTATGAAATGAATAATAAGTACCTTAACATTAAAATCGAAAAGAAATCGATTCGCCAACAGTTGAATCAAGCCAATTTATAATGTATTGCTGTCAGCTTTTACAAAGAATATTTGACTTTTAAAAGTCATTAACATTTGTTAGAAAGATATACGTAACAAGCTAAATTGTGATTAATATTTTGTTTGGTAAGAACAATGATGAAATTTATTTCATTTTGCGTTATGTAATTCTATTCACTCTTCCATTTTCTCAAATCCTCTTCAACTGTTGTTGTCATTATTAGTGTTATCAGCATTATTTTGACTACTTGATTATTGCTGATTGATAATTATTGTTTCTTCTGTCACTCTGTCTATCGTATCCATAGCAATTTGAGCATGCTTCCTGTACTCGATTATTTTATATTCTCTACCTTATTATAAATTAAATTTGTATGAATATGGATATTATTTATAATTGTTGTTCACTAATGAACTGAATGACTGTATACATGTTACACACATAATTACATTGTGTCTATACAAATGAGAATGTATTTGAAAGAATTAATGTATATGAAATGAAATAAATCCAATTCATCCTATAATACTTATTATTCTTGATTTACAAGAGCTTATCAAGGGAATTAAATGCATTTGATCAATACGCTTGTAGATAACTGTTTCCACAGGTTAAAGTCCGTAAGGAATAGAGTAAACTAAGTTGTTGGGGTTAAGCATATTTATACATCTTGGGTCTGATTCCCCATCAGGTACACTGTCCGAAGTAGGTTGAATAGTTAAGTGTAGTTTAATTTCTAACAATTCTGCAGATGATTTCAACGCACGATAAAGAAAACTGTTTCCAAGACGTCCGCATAATATATAAGGATAAAATCAAAGTAAAACTTAACTCCACTGTTTATTTTGTCGATCATTATTATTGGAAATTATTGGAAGTATTCGTGCCATATTTTGTTAACTATTATTATAAATTTTTCATTGTTTATTTTCTCAAAATACATTTATTTATATTTAATCATTTATATCGACATTGACAAAGAAAACAATCAGATGTGTTTGTTTGTTTTTCAGCTTAACCCATAAAACTACAGAGGTTGAATGTTTATTTTATGCAAAACTCTAAGTTAACGTATAAAATTGACAAGCAAAGAATCAATTGTTGTGATTACGTTGTTAAGTTGATAACACCAACTGAAGGTATTAGACGGCTATTGGTCTCAAATATATTCATTAAGGCAACGATTATTAGCTATCATCAAGTAGATTTTATGAAAACTTCATGTTATTCTAAAACTATCTCTCTGCCATCATCTTTAATTTTAGTTTACAGTTGAATGAAAATATTCTATTTTGATCATGATGTATTCGTTAAGCACAACTATCTAATCAAGAAGTTGCCATCTTCACTTTAATACAGATTTCTAAAAAAAATACAAAATTGTTAGAATTTCTCCAAAAGTTCTAATTTACACAAACCTTCAAAATAGATCATGGTCAATAAAATAAATTGTTAGTCATTTGTAGAAAAATAGTATAACAACTGAGTTTTCGCTAAAGTTCATATTGATAATGTTATCAAAGTAATACTTTGAAGTCATCACAATTAAATCATTTAGCTTAAAGAATAAAACATCAACCAAATCTCCTCCTTTCTTATAAGTAAACCTACGCTGTCATTACTATTACTATTACTACTCTTATTATTAGTTTTATTCAATATTACAATTTTGGTACACTATAGAATTCTCAGCACAAAGTATTTTAGCAAGTTTCCGTTTCTTATTTGTTGATCGATATTGACGATAAATATTGAGCGTTCGCTAATTAGGTGTCAGCATTTCATTCTTTTCCATCCATATTGTCATCAATCACGATGTCTCCGACGGTATATTTTTGTAACTTGTACCGAGAAAGATCGTAAAATGTTCACAAACACACAAAGAAACAGATAGACCATATATTCAAGCAGACTGCCTTGTATTTCAATTTGAAAGCATTCTATGTTCTTATCTTTCATTAAAACATGATAAATATTCAATGAAAAGTCTTGGTTATTCCCAATAAACATCTAATATTATTTATGTAAATACATATAATCTATTAGAAATGTTATTAAATTATATCTATGTTAATAAAATATTTATGAGATAATTTTATTTATTTTTGATTAATATTACTGAAATAGTTTTTTTTATTAGTAGATAAAATTAATTCAATTCACTGATAAATAATTTATATCATATGATAAGCAGGTTATATATTACTAATAAAAATTTGATATTTTTATGTCATATATGTATATACAGATGTATCTGTAAACAAAATCATGTGAAAACTTCAATGATATGAATGATAATTGTGATAAATAATAATGTGATAACAACTGATTGAGTATTATTCAGTGACATACGCAGTATTTAAATATACTTACTTACTTACTTACTTACGCCTGTTACTCCCGATGGAGCATAGGCCGCCCACCAGCATTCTCCAACCCACTCTATCCTGAGCCCTCCTTTCTAATTTCATCCAACTTTTGTTCATTCTTCTCATGTCTGTCTCCATTTTTGGGCGTAATGTGTTCTTTGGTCTTCCTCTTCTCCTTTGGCCTTCAGGATTTCAAGTAAGGGCTCGCCTTATGACTCAGTTGAGTGCTTTCTACAATGTGTGTTCTATCCACTTCCAGAACTTCTTCCTCATTTCTTCCTCCACTGAAATGTGGTGTGTTCTCTCCCACAATAGAATGTTGCTGATAGTGTCTGGTTAAAGTATTTAAATATATCTAGTTTATAATTTTGTAGTAGACAATATCGTTACAACTGATTGATTAATTATTTAGTCATGTAGTCAGTGTTATAGTGAAGAAACTTGGAATGTGATAAATTCTCATTTAATGAATTAAAATTAATGCTATCGATTTTATAGTAGTGTAAATAAATAAAACATTCTGAATAAAAGAGTGAATAAAATCGGTTATCCACACTAGGCAATGATCTACAGAATTGATTTGCTAATTTCTAAAAAGCTTATTTAGTCAATACTGTGTTCAAACAAGATATTACGTTATCTATCTCATTTGTTTATTTTACCTAGTTTTATCACTGGTGGTATACCTATTGATATATCATTGTATACATGTTCCAAACTTCAGACGAGTTTTTATCAAATAAATAATATATTAAATGATAACAATTTCAAAGTTGATGGAAAGTAAACATAGTTGAAAGCGTGAGTTGATTGAAGCTAGACCACCGGGGAAAACCTGGAAACACTGGACGACCGTTTCGTCCTATTGTGAGACTCCTCAGCAGTGGGCACCCACGACCTCGCCTCGCGAGATTCGAACCCAGGACCTACCAGTCTTGCGCCAGAGCACTTAATCGATAGACCACTGAGCCGGCCTAAAAATTCAAACAAGCAATATGTATATATTTGAAATTGTACCATTCATGAAGTTATAAAAATGTACATGAATATAAACATAAGCCTACCTAAACCTTATTATCTGCTAAATTACCTAGGGAATCAAACAAACACAACTAATTCAATATGTTATCTGTGAAACTATGAAATAAGAAAGATTTATTCATATGAGGTTGAATTGCTCTAATCTTTTCTTCTTTTTTTTAGTTACTATTAACATTATTTTTTTAAAAAAATACGATTCAATCCCAAAAAAAGTTTTTTTTATATTTTCAAGTCATATGTAACTATTTCACATGATATTCACTATTAATTTATGATAATTTGCCTCATTTCGAATTTGTTCATCATTAAAATATTAATGATATATATAAACTAGAAATAATATTAAAACAAACTATAAATGAATTAGCTTATTGAACATATATTGCTAACAGAAGAGGATTTTGCGAAGATTTTAGTAATTTTACATAGTTGAAATCATGAGTTAATTGAAGTCAGACTGTAGTGAACAAAACACTGGTTGAGGATAATCGAATGTATGTAAGCAAAAATTACAGACTATCTCAGTAAATTCTGATAACCAAACAATGAACAGTCAATTTGCAAATTAACAACCAATTGTTTCAATCTTCACTGTTTCCTCTCTAATTCCATTGCTCATGCATTTTCCAAACGATTGCGCTTCATTTCAGTTCTTTCCTCATCGGTCTTCTGCCAAAATACATTCTATGTCTGACAAACACCATATACTACTTATATGGATATAAGTAGACCACACCATAAGACCACCATGGGAAACTTGAAAGCATTGGACGGCCATTTCGTCCTATTGTGGGACTCTTCGGCTTCCAGGTTTTCCATGGTGGTCTAGCTTCAACTGACTCATGATTTCAACTATTTAACATATTGTTAAGTTTAATTATTCTGTTTAATATTGACTATTGTTGATAGATTAGTTGGATAACATAGGAAATTTCATTTCTTTTTACAAAAAGTAAAAAAGAGACTATACCTAAAATGTGTATGTATCTTTTTTTCCTTTCTTAATCCATTCGAATATTTTATTATTGTAAGATTTTGTATTCTTTTAAATGGTAATGAAAAGTTTATGATAAAAATAAATTCAAGTCATTCCATTGTGGACTTAATAACATTTTAGGTAGATACTACTAAAATCGTGCTCATTATCCCGTGAGATATCTATGATAAAACTGTACATTTTATCAGAAGTTTAATCCTTCCACACTTTATTTACGAGAGTTTATCACTTGTATAAAAACTCTCGTCTAAATTAGAGCGAATAGTTTCACAGTATTTGAGCGCCGAATAGGTACATGGTTCTCCGGGTTCATTGTACATTGAATAGGTCATCCAATCAACGTTAACAATGTCTAAACTAGGTATGTGTATTAGTGTGTAAGAGGTGTGTGATGTGAAATGATAAGTGTTCATATAACATACTTTATTGCGGTACGTTTGAAGTTTGCGTTACGATCACACGGTATTTATTACAAAGTGCTTATATATCGTTAAACTCTAGTTTATTAATCAATAATAACATTCAGTTAACCCTTGAAGAAAAATGGTTCGACTGACACAAAAACGAGCTCGAAAAAGTCCTAGTTCTTCAGATGTCAACTCTGGTCTTACCTATACCCCATGCTCTGCAACTCCTGATGCACCAGATAATAGTGGGAGTGGACTTATTCCACACATGTTGCTGGATGACTCTATGTCTAACTTAATAATGAGTTCTAACTCACGAACAGATGGTGTCGATCTTATTAAGAGCGAATTAGCCGCTGTCTATAAGCAATTAAGTGATATGCGTTCTAAAGTGGAGTCACTTGCGGGCTCTTTATTAAAGCATGATGATCTTAAACTAGAACTAAAGACACTGTCACCCCTTCGACTGCTGTTGTCAAAGGATATAGTTCCTTCTGAACTCGAAGACAGGATCAAAGTAGAATCAGTTATTGACTCGATAGCTAGCGAAGTCACCAAGCGAATAATCTCACGAAATAACGTGATTATATATAATATACCTGACAAGGTTGCCATTAAAACTGTAAGAAACTCGATACTAAAGGCAGCTAACCTCCAGGACAGTCCATGCCAATGTATCCGACTTAACAAAAAGCATCAAAAATACTCGTGCCCTATCCTGTTTAGATTCGATTCCCATTTATTAGCGGAACGTTTGATAGAATCTGAACAGCTAGTCTGTGCGCATACGAAGTTTAAAAACGCTCGTATAGTCTCAGACAAAACCACCAATCAAAGATTAACACAAAAGCGTACCATAAAGGAAAATAACATTGATGAGGTCACAAAAAATGTGATTGCGCCAGCAGCTGAACCCACAGGTGCAGCTAATTTATCTCATGTTAGTCAGTGTACTGATATACCAATGCAGTGTGTTAGTTTGCCTCTCATACCCCTAGTGGCCCTAGATAACCAGGACATATCTGATGGAGACTCTAATGTCATTCTTTCCAGTGTAATATCGGAAGCCCACAATCAAACACCTGATTCTATTGTGATGGCTCATAAAAACACTGCTAAACCTAAAAAGAATATACCAATTAAAAAGAAAGTAAATAAAAAACTTTCTAGTTCTAAACCGATTACCAAAAATATTTCAACGGCTTTACCAAACAAAAGTATAATTTCTGAAACTATGCTTAACCCTACTCATCGTAAGGGAGGTTATAAGGACACGTTTCGTTCAAACGTTACACAAGAAGGCCACTACAACCATCATGGAAGCAGGCCTACTATTAGACAGACGGCAATAAACCAACGTGCCCCATGGTTTCCCCCATATGTAATAAATAATAAACCTGCACGATGTAACTCTTATCATCACTCTCGCAGTGGAGAAGATGGTATACTAGGTTATGCACCATCAACGCAACCCCAACATGTAGGCACCTGTCTTAATTGTCCACCAAAACAAATACAACAAATTATTCAACCTTACCAAAATAAGGATTTTTTTTCGGCCTCCAGAGATCCCTTGTTCCACTAGCACTACAATTCGCTCATGCTATAGCCCATGCGATCCGGCAAACACATTGAACCATAGTCCAGGCATAGCTAGAACTCATACCTTCGATAAGGATGCTCTCGGTTTCTTTACACTACACACTCCCTTTTTAAACTTATTACTTATTAACGCACGTTCACTTCTGAACAAAATTTCAGCCTTGAGAACCTTAGCCTTTCTAGCCAAGCCTTCTTTTATACTTATCACTGAAACGTGGTGTTATCCAGCAGTGGCCGATTCCGAATTAAATATCCAAAACTATCGACTCTATCGTTGTGACAGAGAAACTAAGCGAGGAGGCGGTTGTCTTATATTTGCTTTAGATACCTTAACAACTAATAAAGTTGAAGATAGTATCTTGAATAGTTTACCAGAATCGATCTGGATATCAATCAATACCCTAAACCATAGTCTACTCCTAGGTTGTATATATAGAGCTCCTGATAGTACTGATAATTTGAATGATTGTATTATCAATGCATTTATACACGCATCTACTCTAAACTTCAGCGCTAAGATTATCACTGGTGATTTCAATTATCCTGGGATTAACTGGAGTACCGGTAGTTGTCAGTCTAGCAATGATGAATTTTTATCAATCCTTAATCTGTACTGCTGGTCACAGTGGGTTCGTACCCCAACAAGGGGTGATAATACACTTGATCTAATATTTAGTAGAGATATCATTCCCCTATCTGTACAAGTATACAACGAGTTTGAAAGCAGTGATCATAGGATAGTAACTTGTGCTCTCCCCATCTATCCCTCCTACAACCGACCAATTCAAAGAACCTGCAATTATAGAGACTATAAGCATACAGACTGGGACCTCTTGCGCTCACTGATCAAACTCTCAGACTGGGATGAATTCTTCTCATGTAATAATCTGACAGATGCCATCAATATATTCTATTTCATTGTTAACTCTTGTCTAGACTCCTGTGCACCAATTAAGACTTACAGGATTAGTAAACATTACGAATTATATATACCAGCTAAATATCGTAATAAACTAAGACGCCTAAAGAAACGTTATTTTAAATCTAACGACTTCACGGCAGTCACACAAATAACAATAATTTTTAACCAAATTAAAGAGAAACATAGGTTAAAAGCCATCAATGAAGAGCTATTAGCACTACGTACTAGCTCAAAAGTGCAAAACCTAATCCACCTTTACAATAAACGTGCTAAATCAACTCAAAAGATTGATATACCATGCATCCTGCATAATAATAGTTTTATATATGACCCAAAAACTATAGCAGACCTTTTCAGTGGTAATTTTGCAAATGACAAAGAATCCATAAATGGCTCTGTTTCTAGAGTTATATGCTTGACTGGTAACTCAATTAAATCTATCTCCTTCACATGTCTGAAAATTAGTAAGGTTATAAATAAGCTCAAGGTTTCGAAAGGTCACGGTGCAGACGGGATTTCATCATTTCTCTACAAATATGGTGGTCCAGATATCCAACTTCTTCTCCTTAAACTGTTTACCCTCTCTATGGAATCAGGCTCTTATCCTGACCGTTGGAAAACCGCGTACATCATACCACGTTACAAATCCGGAGATAAGACTGACATGAACAACTATCGGCCAATAAATATTACTCCAGTTATCTCTAGGATTATGGAAAAAATTATTAGTGACGAACTATCCAACTATTTATTGACTGAACAATTTATTGATGATTCGCAACATGGATTTCTTAAAAATCGATCCTGTATGACATGTCATTTTGACTTCTTTAATTTAGTCTATTCGCTTCGTAGCCAAGGATATCTAGTATTAGTGCTATACCTGGACATTTCTAAGGCCTTCGACATGGTCAACCACCAACTTCTCATAGGTAAACTCGCATCTTATGGGGTCGAAAACCCGTTACTAGCCTGGTTTGATTCCTTCCTCAGCAATCGACATCAAATAGTTAAAATCAACTCTTCATTGTCGAACGCAGTCCCTGTTAGAAGTGGGGTAATTCAGGGTAGTGTCTTAGGTCCTTTGCTCTTTTTAGTTTTCATTAATGATATTTGTGAGTGTTTTAGTGTGGGTAAGTCCCTTTTGTTTGCAGACGATCTTAAGGTGGTGTACTCATTTTCTCCACATGAGCTGAGCAATATTCGAAATTGCATCAGCACGGAGCTTAACAAGGTAGCACAGTGGTGCTCAAAATGGCAGCTGGAGCTCAATACAGCTAAATGTGGTTGGCTATGCTTCGGTGATACATCACTCAACCTTAATCTTACCATAAATGGGGAAATGTTATCTAGGTTACACACAGTAGTAGATCTAGGACTTAGGTACTCCGATGACTTGTCGTTTACTGAACAGGTAATGAAACAAACGTCCAAGTCTCAACGCCTTATAGGTTTCATAACTCGAAACCTTCATAACAGCGAATCTCGTATTCTAATGTACAAAGTCTGTGTTCGACCACTCCTCGAATACTGCGCGTTTCTCCTTAGTAGCACGCGCATAAAGGATAAATTAAGACTGGAATCAGTACAGAGACGATTTACATTTCGTACTCTTGGACCTGATAGTGTCTTGACATATAATTCGAGGTGTAGTAAACTAGGGCTTGACCCTTTATGGATGAGGAGACTCAAACTTAACCATATCTTCTTTTTCAAAATACTTAACAAACTATCCTTCACATCCAGTCAGGCGATTCAATATGCTAAGGCTTCACATTACGACATTCGTAACTCCTTGTCTTTAGCGAAACAAACATATTCTAGATCTTCTCTCTATATGAATTACTTTACCTGTAAGTTTTCTAGACTCTGGAATAATTTACCCCAAACTATCCGTATGTTAAACTCTCTCCCATTGTTTGTTCGCTCAATTAATGCTTTTTGCTCCTCTGAAAATGCATTAAATGCTCTAGCGCCTGCAAGTGTATCTTACTCCACAAGTGAGATTATAGGAACTTTAAATGTTTAACCTCTTACTTGCTATCGTTGTTTTGTTGTCCCGTGCTCTTTGCTTTAATCTTACTTTCTCTAGTTGTAGATAATTAATAATAACTCGCTCTGGCACTGGTAATAACCTTACAGAACAATGTTGGTCAATCATCAGGCTATCCACTTGATGAAAAAATGACAAGTTCCCTGGTGTTGCATTGGCTTGCCATGATATATGCCATATTTAAACTGTTTATCAATTACTAAACCAGCAAACATAAAACTTTCTTATAATTCATGTTTGTTCTCTACATTAAATGTTGATTTTTATAACAATCTGATCATGCCTGTAAACTGGTGTGAATTCTGTAAATATTATTTTCAGAATATATTATTATTATTATTATGATAGCCGGTAATACACCGTCGAAATGAATCAGCTGTATCATCACATTTTGTAGACTTCTGATAATTCATAGTTGGACGTTTAATAAGGTGATATATATATATGGTCTACCATTGTATTTATACTGGTTTACATTAGATAATTCGAATGTTCAGTAAAAAAATTAAATTTTTCTACACTTTTAATTAAAGAGATACTTATTTAAAGTGAATAACACAATTCGAATAATCAGTCAGAATGTTCAGTTCGAAAGGTATGTAGTTTTTCAACTGAGTTAATCGCCATCATCTTAAAGTTCGCTTGGAACTAGGATCCCTTTTAACTGCTTATTAGAATCTTACGACATAGATACAGCCCTCTACGTTTTCAGATAATGGTTATCAATAAGTATTTAGACAAATCTTGAAGTTTATAGTTGAATTCATGAGTCGATTGAAGCTAGACCACCAAGGAAAACCTGTAGGCATTAGACGGCCGTTTCGTCCCATTGTGGGACTCCTCAGCAGTGCGCATCCACAACCTCGCCCCTCGCGAGACTTGAACCCAGGACCTATCGATAGACTATTGAACCGGCATCCGTTGGTGTTTATGTCTAACTCCAACGAATCCACGAAATCTGAGCAACCGTTCACCAATTGTTTTCAGTGAGTTACTATCTCACAACAGACGTGGTTTGAACTCTACTGGTTACTTTATATTCCATAAAAGTTTCGGTAATAGTTCACTGCTGAAACATTTATTCACGCTCTCAATGCAGACTTTAAAATACCCACTGAAATTAAATGTCTAACAAATTTATGACACAAAATCACATCGCATAAACAAATTAGACAGTTATTGTTAAAACTTACAGTTCCCTATTTAAATAGACAATTGGTTTCTTATTATGATAATTGACTTCATAATGTGAAAGGGAAGTAAGACTCAAAGAATAAATGAAATGAATATCTTATCATTGAAGAGATCATAGAACAATCTTATAAAGCCAATTGGGATTCCTGAATAATATAATATAATATGAATAACAAACGTCTATGGATTTTTAACCAGAACATGTTCATCTTTAGATCTTATTGTTCATTATCTCTGAGATGGTGGAAAATATTTGTAGCTCAGGTGAGTGATTTTGACGTGAGTTTGTTCTCTGAGCTGGATGGTTTGGTCGTGGAGCTTTCGTCGTCCTTCTGAACGACATCGTCAGCACAAACTTCGGGTAGAATTGAAGTGTTTAAATTTCTCCACTTCTACCCGGAGTTTGTGCTGATGATGTCGTTCAGAAGGACGACGAAAGCTCCACGACCAAACCATCCAGCTCAGAGAACAAACCCACGTCAAATTCATTATCTCTATCTATGAATGTACTTGAAACCAAAAAGTGTCGATTTGGATAGTTAATGTCATCAAGAATATTTAACATTAGTTGACTTGAATTTAAAGATTCAACTTTCCGAATGTAAGCAGTCAGTCAAATTATTTTCATCAGGGAAGAAGAATGTAGTTGTAAAATCTCAACGAATGAATTTGAAGTCGATTGAATGTTTCAACTGACAATCTGATCCAAGCTTGTTCAAGAAAATGCAATTAAACATCAAAATTATCAAATATATAGATAAGTACATGGTGCAATGATGCTTGTTTATGTTCAATAATTTTGATGTTTGTTTATATTTTGTTCAAAAATCTTGAACCAGATTAGTAGGCAAAACGTTGGATTGACTTCAAATTAGTCTGCTGAAATTTTAAAAATACATTCCTCTTCTTCTTCTTGTTCTCTTAAGTCTAACATCAACTCGGTGCCCAAGTACTGTGAAACCATTTGATTGAATAGTCTAATGTATTCTATCAGTGGGTTTGTTTTTCTTTGGATTCCATTTTGTAAGAATATCAAGACTGATTCAATCTAAAAATTTCTATTTCATCTAGTTACATCGAAGAGGATAACAGTAAGGTTAAATTTCTACAACTATTTGGAGGGAAGTTATCGTTTGTATCATTATTTTATAATAAATGGACGTCAGTACTACTGCATGTGTTATTTTTCGATTTGGAAGCCTTCTTCTACCTGTTCAGCGTTGCGATGATATCTGTTATTATTACAGATTTGTGATTAGTTAACTATGTTCCTTTTGTATCATCATCATATGAATTAAGGTAGAGTTATGCCTACATCGTACCTCTTTACTTTTGTTCTGTACAATCAGGTATTTATATTATTTTGCTTTATGAGTTTTCAGCTTTATATGAATAGACCTAAACTGAGAAAATATCTACTTGTCAGCATTCTCTTCTGTTCAAAATCTGGGTTTTAATTATCTCATCGTCCAGTAGGCCTTAAGGCCTCAGTAGTTATTTACAGATCACTATATCACCATCCATACAGAGAATATGAACAAATAAGTTTATATTCGAATCAGAAATTATAATTGATTCCGTGTAAATGAACTTAGTGCTTGAGCTCTAATACAAGACGAAATTCTGTCTGACTTATTTATAGCACAATAAGATCATTCAGTAATCTTCAGCATATTACACGGTTCAATATCATGAAAGATTCGACAACAAGTGAGATCACTAAAATGAAGAAGTTTGTCGGACTAAACTTGGAGTCGAATAAAATAATTTAACTTTTTTCAACACAAGACGTTTAAGGAGAACTTACGAGAGTGCTAGATTTTTCGCTAACTTTTTCCTATAAGATTTCATTTAACAAATTCATCTGATGATTTATAAATGTTCAGGAAATAAAGGTATTATTGCTACAAAACAGATTTCTAATGTTAGGATTCATTGAACATTCGGAGGTTTAAATATCGAGGACTGATCATTACTAGTAATGATACAATATGATATTGGTGAAAATTAGATTGAAATAAATTGCTGTATCAATATCAATAGTACAAAGACAATTTACATTGAATGCCACTGGTTGTTGTGAGTATTTGAGGTATACACCAGATCATGGATTATCCATCACCAAATTTATGTAAATTACTTAGATAAAAAGCAGGTAATTTTAATTCTGTAGACAATATCCCTTGATAACTCAGTCCAACCACAGATAATCTTTTTGGTTATAATATGGTACTTAAACTGTTACCAGTAGTACAACATATTCGACAAATTTCGATAATGCAATGAGAAGACGAAGATTATCATTGCATTATCGAAATTTATCAAAGGGACTAATTGCTTTAAATATTCGACAAAATTATTTCATGAACGAGAAGTGGATGATACGGTTACAACTGAGTTATGAATTAGTGCAACTATTTCAGCAATATATGGGGTTAGACGTCATTTGAGTCTCTCTTTTGGAAATTCCGTATACGATAAATGTTAGTATCAACAAGAATCTGATATTTCACACATGCGAACTGTCAAGTTTTCTTTGTCATTATGTTATCAAACGAACAATAAATGAAATACTATTCAGTTTATGAACAGTAAGTTACTGAAGATGTATTTGGACGAAAGGATTTCCGATGACTAAAGCCCCTAATATGTATGTCAACCAGCTTATACAGTTTTAGAAACCCTGATAAGGTAAACTGTAAATCGAGGTTTTAAAGAGAGTAAGAAGATCAAAACCAATAGAGTGTTATTTATAGTATCTTACGCACTTGTTTAGGCTTTATTAATATTGGGACAAATGGCAATACTTTGTCTAATCGTTATAGTATACAATTAGAGATATTTAAACCATTGTAACCTGTAGTTTTGTCTTATATAATCTGCTTTTATTTTGTGGTTTAGAATTAATAGTTTGTTAACTAGAAGCCTATTGGATATTTCAGTAGTAAAATGAGAATAGTATCGATAGGTTCTTATAAAATATTTTCTAAAAAAACTCACAGCCGTTTCAGGATTCGCACGAGCCTCTACCTGTTAGAGTTAGAAAACTTTTTGCTATGAAATTGAAAGATTTTTCATTTATGAACAATGAAATAATAGACACTATACACGCTTCAACGCTACAATCTGACAAGCACGGCTCAATTTTGTCGCGCAACCACACAGGTACCAAGCACTCTGGTGGACCATTCGCCCTATTCATATACACATTCACAGCACATGTATAATTATTTCGACCAGTGATTGCGCAAATCAAAGTTGATCATTCCGATTACGCGACAGTGAAACTCATTACTTTCAGCAACGGAGACATGCCTTACTATTCTCCAGTGACAATGACCCTTGAGAACAGTGGAAACCAACAACCAGTATGAATGAATTCGGTTAACCAGCAAACCAACTTTTCACATGAACAGTCAGCTAAACTTGCCAAATTGATGCCGAACCATCCACAATGTCAATGGCGAACCGCCAGTCTCACATAAGATCTTCAGCTCGACATGGTTATATAGTTTATACTACATACAACACAAATGTAGGTTAGTAAGTGAAATAGCCCAGTCTGAAGCAGCGTTCGGGCCTTAAATAAGTAACAAAAAGGAAACCCAATTTAAAAAATATTAATCCGTTTAAAAGTTTTGAAGGAAAAATGTGACTGGGAAAATTCCTACGACCAAATTCTATAGAGAAACCAGGTGTAGTGCGCAACTATTTTATTTCAATAACTTTTGAATGGGTGAATGGATTTCCTGATTCTTGGTATTGATATTATTGATATTCGCAAATTATACATCACTATCCAACTAAGATAGTTTGTAAGTTTAATTAACTCCCTAATACTTCATAGATATTTCCTAACTAAGAACAGGATTTTCCAATACAATAATATTGAATTTAATCTGCTATTTCGTATTCATAAAATACAGAATTTGCGAGGCCAGAAAATTGACTATACTCAAATATTGTACATTCATAATTGGAAATCATAAAGTCACTTGAAGGAAAACGTAGACACTTTTTATCTTATTCTTTTGCTGATATGTTTGTTAAAGTAAACCAATAATTATCCGAAAATTCGAACTCGTTACACATTTTTTGAACGCTATTTTGTCATCCCTTGAGTTAAGAAACCTAGAGATGATGATCATCTGGTAAAGTTCAGTTGTTATTAGATCGAATTTTAGGTGCTTCAACACACTATCAGGAGGAAAATAACCTCAGTCATAACATCAATTAATAGAAGGTATAGATGATTATGGGAAATCATCCATATTCTTGTTAAGTACATTGACCGAATTGCCGCTATTTTGAGTGCTAAAATAGTGAATTACACAAAAAATAGTACATGACTTTTCATTGGATAAGGAAAAGTTTCTAAATAAGCTTGTATATATTTTATTTTAACTGGTTAGTTAAGCACAAGTTCTATATATTATTTTCTGATCATTTCATGAAAGTTTACCGTGTTGTTGTTATACAACATCAATTTCCAGATTAAGTCAATATGCATATTATGTCTTGTGATCCGATGATGACACATTCAGTTTCCGTATACGTCAACGGGTGCAACTGCTTTTGTTGACCTATACACTGAAACTCGAAACCTTTCACTTGACACTTCAAAAAAACCCTTCACGGACTGATCTCCTCAGCCCAGTAACTCACAAGCTCTCACAACGAGTATGAGGGTATTAGGAGGCTGATGTTCGTGCATATTAGGATCTGCAATTGATCAACTTATGAAGATTGTTAATATATTTGAATATGGGTCTGTGTTCACTTCTTTTTGATGGTTAACAGTTATGATACTGAAAGCACAAGCCAATAATGATGATTACTGTATTCGTATGATCAATGGTGAAAATACTATGGTAACAATATATTTTTCGAATACTGTAGTAGATGAGGAAGAAGCTATCTTCCCTGAAACTCATTAATCAGCTGTTTTGAAGCTACTTTAAAATCTATTTCACTCAAACATAAAGTAACTGGTTTGGAGTTTGGATGAATATTTTGTTATCATTAATCTTCAGACTTTATTCCTTATCTACATCGTTTCACACAACCATCTGTCTTCAATTAAAATAGTTCCAATGTAAAGTTTATATTTTATTATTATTATTTTATATATTATTATTGAGAAAACAATGCTATGGTCATATGAGGCTTTACATTCAACTGATAATACAGTAGTGTTTACACTACTTCATTTTACGATTATTATTATATCTGTGGTATGGCAATTCGAACTGATGTACGTACGTACGAAGTTCCACGTTGTGACTGACTGACTAACTGACCATATCTGTATTACTATTAAAAATGATATGTTTAGAATGAGACTGATACAAGCAAACCTAAGGAAACTAAACATTCCGCTAAACAGGATGAATGTACACTTTGTTCCCCATTGAAGGTCACTATTATTATTATGACATTTCTATCAAAGAGTCAGTTCGATCATTCTTTTGTGTTTAAGGAAAACAGAGTGTCCAATAAAGACCTGCGGTTGAACAAAGTGATACTATTAGTGTTCAAAAAAAGAAACTAAGTTGCTTACCAGGATAAAGTTTGTCGTTAGCAAAATTATTTTTTACACAAGAATCATACATAATTCCTTAGTTAATCAATCTGTGAATATATGGGCTACGTTGACTATCATGCAAGTCGAAACGAATATTTGAAGAAGGGATAGGGCAGTGTCTCTGTAAAGAGTACGGTAGTTAAAAGGATGCCGAACCGAGCTAATGCATGTTAGCGCAACACTTTATTTTGCTTATTTCTGGTTGATCAACTGAATGTGTGGACATTCTACTGATAAGAACATGAAATTACAATATAATTTTTACTGTTGAGTGGACTTTAATTAACACAGATCTTTTCAAAAGCATCTAACTTTGAATAAACAGTAAGAAAACAGAGTAAGAGTGACTTCTGTAATTAACCTAGTTGTTAAGTATGTCTGAACAAAAATCCTCGGTCCGAATCTCGTGCTTTATGAAGCTCGACAAAAACCGAACATCTAATTATGAAACAAATGTTGTTCTTTATAGCGTTCAAACTCTCGTTATCTACCCGTAGCATTAGTGTCAACTTATTGACCACTCAATTGTAGATATTTCGAATTTATATGAAGCCATTTACTACCAGAACAGCCTCAGATTAGTCACGGAATACAAAACCGGGTGACAAGAATTTGAGTAAAAATCAGGACCTCAGTTCCCTTGGGACTACGAATACTTTGACGAATATAAAATATTACGAAATGCTGCTCCAGGGTATACCTTGGATTTCATCTAATTACCTAACAGCGCAACACAGTGAACATGATGTCAAGCCAGTCTAACTTGTGTCTATATTGCAGCATTATTTATGGAATTCAATCAATACTACAGTACTACACAAATAATGCAACACTTCCCCCTCAGTGACCTGCCTAATTATTATTATGTATTCTGTTCTAAATAATTCAGTCACTAAACAAATGAATTTTAAAACCGAATGGACAAAAAGCAGAGAACTTACATAGCGATAGCTTTATATTAATTGTAAATGAAAATCTTTCATAAGGAAGAGACAAATGTGATATCACAATATTTATAATAATGGAAATTTTATAAAAAGGAATAACATAATTCTCCTTTCATTTAGTATTGTTCGTTTAAATCTTGACATTGATACTTAGGACTGCAGCTGGTCAGTCTCTTATTGGAATATGTGCATACAGTGTGGATCGCCTCGATATTGCCCTAATTCCCAATCATTATAAAGAAAGATGAATAGTGGCTAGCAGTGGAATCCAGAACGCGCGTTTCGTCCCATTTTGGACTCGTCAGCTGGATGTACCTGCATCTCATAGTTGTTGTTCACTTTGGAACTAGGGAATGAACAGTTGTAGTCCTAAGGATCAATGGAAAGATTCAAACAAACAAGTGAATTCAGTCTTCACCCTATTGCACAAGCAAAGTGATTCAGGTACATTCAGCTGACGAGTCCCTAATGGGACGAAACGCGCGTCAAACTGGATTCCACTGCTATGCACTATCCATCTTTGCTTATAATTCTCCTTTGTAGTAAATATTTGATAATAATTACATTACAAATCAATCACAATCATCACCAAAAATACATTATTTTACATAAGTATTAATCGATTAATAGGATATTTCAAATCTTATATGATTATGTACATCAGTGAAATTGGTGCGAATCCAGTCAAACGTTTTGAATTCTTCCAGTCTGAAGATAATTATTTACTGTTTATTCAGTATTCTAAGGCAAGATGAAGGCTAGTACTTCCAATTTCGATGGACTACACTTCAGATGATAGACTCATTACAAGATTAACAGCTACGTTGATTGAATATCAAATACACTACTATTAGTACATGGTGCATACTCAAATAAAAAAAGTACAAACATCTTATAGATTACTTACCAACATTTGAAATCTAAAAGCATAAAGCTAAAATCATAAATAATGCAACATGGAAACTCATTGGACAGTGATTAGAATATGTTGATTTGTTTCTATATTTATATATATGACTTGTGAATTGAATGAACTAAATTATATCCAGGCAACATCTTCATGACAGATTATCGCCAACATTTAGTCCCAATAAATGTGCCTTTTTTGCATGACATATATTTATCAAACTTTACAAATACAATGTACTTAAAGTACTACAATTTTGTGTATAAATAGATTATAATACTTAAATTCAAATCATTCATCTATACTACTGTGAATGCACCATAGCAACATACATGGTGATACATTGAAAAAAACAAAAAATAAATTCTTCAATCATCACTATTAAATGTTTGAATGTATCCAACCTTTTCAATGGCTTCATTGGAACAGATTATATTATGGACACAAAATATGCACCATTTATGATAATGATAAATAAAACACTCATGTTCATAATAATGAACTGATTGCATATGAGGGAGTAAACGTAAACTTGACAAAAACAGAGTTATTTGAGTTATGAGCAAGTATGATCTAATTAACTGCATAGTTTATCCAAAGCTTTTGTTGCATTTGACAGAAACTATAGCTATACACTTTTAAGCTCAAAAACAATTTTATTTGACTAATCTTGTGGTGTGTACTACTGATATAGACAGATATAAGTAGTATATATTATCAATCAAAAGTGAAATACCTGGCAGAAGAAGGTTAAGAAGATTGAAGAAAAGCGAACAAGAACAGAGAATGATTGGCGTGGAAATGATGAAACAGTGAAGTCTGAGACAATTGATCAATATTTTACAAATAAAGTAGATACTGTACGATTCTCAAATTTTACTGAAATGTTCTGTATTATCGTGTTCAAATACATTTGATTGTATCCACTTGTATCCACGTTCACTACAGACGATCGAATGATAATGAATGAATTACTGTTACTAGTTTTACGTTGTTTAAAAAATATATCGTCCTAACACTTTCATATCATTATTGAACAACCTCTTAGGTTTCTCCTGGTTGGTTGCAACTAATCTTTCTTAAAGCACTAGATTTGTATACCATTCAAACTGATGTCATAATTGACAAAGAAGCGCGGTCATATAATTCATTATCACAATTTTGAACGTTTGTTTATATTATTCTTTTGATAATACGTTTTGTAGTTTCATGTTGTCATTTTACATGTCATACATCCTTATTGCAAAGAGCAGAAAGACATTCTTTTATTAAACCAGTCATTTGTTCAGCAGAATGCATTTTAAAAAATGGACTAACTAGTAATCGATAAACTTCATGAAAGTTAGTAAAAATAGACAGTGGTGCAGTCTCGTGGATTATTTGAAGCGAGACATTGCCACTACAGGATGCCAGCTTAGTGGTTTAGAGTTTAAGCGTTCACGTGCCATTAATTACTAATCTACATTCAAAGATCACCAGTCTTACTGTATTATTCAGTGGTAATTGTCATTGACATTTCTGACCTCAGCTGAGCTGTGTTTATATCAGGAAAGTATGACATGCTTATATCTATCATGGTGATTAATTAATCCTAAGTAACTTTAATTTTTAAATCATTTTTCAATCGTATCTGCCCAGGTGCCCAAACCGAAACAAGTGTTTTATTAGGGGGCCACCCCCGAGCCTCTCACCCAAAGATCTGATTCACAAGGCAGTGTAACATCGTAAGGAGATGCAGTCCCATGGTAGCCGGTGACCAACAATTGATTCATACTCCATTTGTTCACTCAGGATAGTGGAGCCCATGTGCACCATTGTTTTGGAATGAGGGTTTTCCAACTGCCGTAGTTGGACTTTCCGTTTACAGCAACCCGGTTAAAACGCCGTACATCCGCTTTTCGTTCTCTCAATTTCGTAAACAACATTAATGTCAAAAGAAGGCAGTGTATTGATTATGGTAAGAATGTTAACGTTTATTTTCTAATCTCAAATACATTGCTTGGAGTTTTATGATAACATTTTCGTGAAAACAATAGTGATATACTACTATACTGATAGATGGAAATAATGTCGTTCCACATCTAAACAACTAAGGATAACACAGAGGTGTGTTCTTTCCACCTGTACATACATTTCAACAATGATTTTCAAGAAATACATTATCTAAATTCATCAACCTTGTGACGAAGTATGAACAATATCTGTTGACGTGTATGTATATTATCATTGTATGGTATATCTCAACTGATAAGCCAAGTAATTTTGTTTGATATTTTCGAAGTAAGAAAGATACGAACCTACAAATTAAACATGCTTCCAACTTACACCAGGGTACAGTGTTTAAGTGTATACAATGAATAAAATTGTAGGTCCTGGAGTAACATCAGTCTTCACTGATGTATGTGCATCGTTTATAAAGAATCGAGAGCTCAAATGACTTTTACACATACAAAATAAAACCAATTATTATAACTATATGAGCGTATAGTTGAGATAGAGCTATTCATAGGATTCATTGTTCATGTATGCTATTAGAAGAGGATTTGTAATATGTTATCTTTGTTAATTATGAATGTTGAAAATATATTTTGATGAGTCTTGTGTTTCCAAGTCGAAGGACATAATTTAATCACCAGTTATGAATGGTGTAAATAAAACCTTTACACATTATTCTTATGATTTCATTCACAAAATAGTGTTTTATTACTTGGACGTGGTAAACTGTTTGATGTTTGATCTAATGGTAACTTAGAGAATAAATTAAATTACTGTTTTACTGAATTCATAATTACATTTTGAATAATTATACCCAGATTTTCAAATGGCCACAACAATATCAAATGACACTCTATTCGATTGTGAAGAGTTTTTAGTATTTCAGACTATGATCAAAAGCTTTATGTGATCTGTAAACACTCGTATAAGAATAAATCCACAAAACATGTGACAGACTGATGAAGAACACAGCTGTTTGAAATCAGTACTAGAAACAAACAAAATGTAATTCCGTTCTATGGGAATCATCAAAGACGTTGTCCTGACTAAACCGAATTCCATGGAATAACAAACAAAATCAGGACAATTAACTTAGTATTGTTTGTTTGAATCTTCCTGGATTCCACTGCTAGCCACTATCCATCTTTGCTTATCATGCTTGTGAATCAGGCTATATCGAGGCAATACTCACAGTATGCACATATGCCAATTAGAGACTGACCAGTTGCGGTCCTAACGCATCGATGGGAAGACTCAAACAAACAATACTAAGTGAATTCAAACTTCACCCCATCGCACAAGCAAGTGGCTATCAGGACTCAGTGGCCGAGTGGATAACGCGATGGCGTTTGAAGCGAAGGAACTGGGTTCGAGTCTCAGAGTGAACATCAACTCTGAGATGCAGGTACATTCAGCTGACGAGTCCCAAATAGGACGAAACGCGTGTCAAAACTGGATTCCACTGCTAGCCACTATCTATCTTTGCTTAAGATCAGGACATATTATAAATAACTACCAGCTTTATAACCAAATTTTATACTTTTTCACGTTCAATATTTGTTTGCAGCTACTCGCGACCATCATTACATGATAATAACCTGTTGTCAGCTTTTCTCTCTTCCACGGAACAAGACAATTGACGGCGAGTCTAAGCTGTATGGACGACCTTTGAACGAATCTTAAATGACCTTGAGAAACATTAGCCAATCAGAAGAAAGGTAGTATACAGTAAAAATGTCATACAAAACTAAAAAAATTAAAGCGGATACTGTTCTTTTACATGGCTCAAAAACTTCTCAAGGCCAGATATAGGTTTAGAAGTTCTAAAATCATAGTGCATACGGTACAGGAACTCATCCATTTGGCTCCATAGTAGTCGGCCTCGAGAGCCATGACAAGGTCTCAAAAATTCTTTTAGCCTCGACCACATAGCATCAATATTGTTGGTATGTTGGTATGGTTTAGCGTTAGGGTCTTAACCTTAATCGTGGTCGAGCGAAAAAGTCATTTTAGTACCACAGTCACAAATATAGGATCCACATTTGTCTATTAGAGTCTGAATGTCAATGAGAAGAATAAATCAACCAATACAAAAAGAATTATTTTTCTAGTTTGAAATTTTACTTACAAATTAGTATGTGGTATTGGTTCCAGGAAACACTCTGAAAGGAATATTATCTTACTAATTGTTATGTTCTGAGCGATCATTTCAACTGATTCCTCGTTTTTTCAATACTTCGATCAACACAACTAAAGGATTCCCATATTTTCTTTACTTTTATGATTCCAGGCCATGAATGCTTGAAGATAAATATGGTCTGTGGAAAATCCATAGTACAATTTAGAGCTTTGGATCATAATCAACGTCATTAATATCTAACAATTACATTACAAGCTTGAGTTTTCTATTACTGTAAATGGATTAAATACTTTCAGACAATACACCAGCTTATACACTCTTATTATCCATGTTACACTATCTTGAATTATTCATCAATGACCCGATATTCTTTTGTCGGCAAATATTTTTGTCATCAATAGAACACAGTTTATTTTTAATTTATTAGTCACAGCGTTACATTTCTGTAAGAAGGAATAATTTAGAGAAACTAGTTTAAAAAAGAAGCAGAATGATTCATTTCACTGATCACATTTAATTTTAATTCTATTTATAACTACTGATGATTCAAATGAAGATTTCTGTCAGCATTTACACCATTCCGTCAATCAAAGGTTTGAGCGTGGTTAAATTATGAATAACTTGCTAAAATGAAACACTTAGCGACAATGTGCACAGTGTATGCCATTTCACTAACCACACATGATCTTTAAAACAGTATTTAAACACACATGTTTCTAACTACTTTCATTTGGCAAGATGTTTCTATTCATTGCATTGATGTTGGTCCTTGTGTCAGTTTTTCAAAATCCATATATGGGTAAGTATCACAGTAATAGAAACCAGTCGTCTTCGTTAACCAAGCGAACGCAGTGCATTACTAGTATTATTTTATAGAAAAAGAAATGATGAAGTGAACATGAATCATTGGCTTTAAACATTTTTATTTTCTTATCACAAAACTTTGAAATTGCCTTAATCGGAGAAACAGTTCAATGATAAAACTATCCACTATGTCGGGGTTTCTTTGCCAACTACCTACGCCGTATGTTAATTCTTATGAATACATTACTTCCCCTTCATGAAAATACACAACTACAATGGAATAAAATTTTTTTTTCTTTTCTACAGTGTACAGACAAAGTGAAAAGTGTCTGTAAATATGCAAATACTGGAATATAATGTAGTTGTATTAGTAAAACATTAATAGCCATTGAATAAGATGTTATAAGTCAGCATAACCTACAAGTATCATTGTACAATTTACTTTTAGAGGTTCATGGGTAAGTCCATCTCAGTTGAATTCCGAAATACCTACCAATTATTTGAATAATAGCTTTAAGCTCGAATTTATTCTTGGATGATATGTTGTATGTCACTGCATGTAATCTGTAATGAATTAAGCAATTTAAAATATGGTGGATTTGATGAATATGCAGTACTATTTAAAGCGGCTAGTTCGTAGCCAAGTAATACTTTAACTCTACTCATAATCCTTCTTTATCATTATCTTCTTTCGTATTATTCGAATGATTTGGTTATGAAATATTTTCGTAAACAAGTTAATTAACATTGAATCATTAACCAACCGTTTCTCTTAATAATTTTTTTGAAATTCTAGAGGATCGTAAGTGAATTGTTGAGATATAAAATTATTTCAAATGACTAGTTCATTGCCAAGTAATACTTTAACTCCACTCATATTCTTCCTTAATCTTTCTTTTCTTCTTTATCATTCAAACGGTTTAGTTGTGAAATATTTTCGCAAACACGTCGCTTAACATTGAATCGTTGACCAAGATTTTTTTTTTCTTTTTTTTATCATTCAATGTACAAAAGATCATAAGTGAACTATTTAATATATAGAATGATTTTAAATGACCAGTTCATTAACAAGCAACATTTCACCTCTAATCATAAACTTCTTTAATATTTCTCTTCTTTCTTATCATTCATTCTTTTTCGTCATTCTTATCATTCAAATGGTTTACTTGTGAAATATATTTTCAAAAACACGTTGCTAACCAACGATTTGTATTTTTATTATTGTTGCGTTCCCAGAGGAGGGTAAGTGAATTATTTTACCTCTACTCATAAGCATTCTTAATCTTGTAGTATCAGTTTATATGTTAAGCCCATATACTTTATTCTAACTCCGCCTGTAGCTCTTCTAGAGTTACTGTCGGTCCCAAGCCCGGGTAAAGGAGGAAGGTTGGGCATGGGGTTAGCGACCCTATCCCGTAGAAAAGCTAACTCACTAAAAAACGCTAACCAGAAAAAATAATTCAAACCATTTAAACTCTGCCCTCCGACTTGAAGGAATAATTATGACGTCTCATGATGAAAGCCGAAATTCTTCGTAAGTCACGAGACCGATGCACCTTCTAACAACCAGAGCAACACTCTTTATAGCTACATGGAACGTCCGGACAATGTGGGAGACAGGAAAAACCATCCTAATAGCAATGGAAATGAGGAGATACAACTTGCCAGTACTCGGAATCAGCGAAACCCATTGGACACAAACTGGACAACAAAGGCTAGGTACAGGAGAGATGCTGCTGTACTCCGGTCACGAATGGGGAAAATGCTCCACACACTCAGGGAGTTGCTCTAATGCTGTCCAAAGAAGCACGAAATGCGCTTGTGGGATGAGAATCTCATGGACCCAGAATAATCAAAACATCATTCAGAACAAAGAAGCAAGGGATCACAATGAACGTTATGTAATGTTATGCACCCACCAATGATAGCAACGACGATGATTAAGATCAGTTCTATGAAAGGCTGCAATTCATTATAGAGAAGTGCTCACGAAAGGACCTCAACATCCTGATGGGAGATCTAAATGCTTAAGTTGGAGTGGACAACACAGGATATGAAGATGTAATTGGACGACATGGATTAGGAGAGAGAAATGAAAATGGGGAGAGACTTGCAAACCTATGTGCATTCAACAAATTGGTTATAGGTGGCACAATATTCCCACACAAGCGCATTCACAAAGCTACATGGATCTCACCGGACCAAATAACAGAGAACCAGATAGATCACATCTGTATCAACAAAAAATTCCGAAGATCAATGGAAGATGTGAGAACCCGGAGAGGAGCTGACATAGCTTCAGATCACCACCTGGTTGTGGCCAAGATGAGACTGAAGCTAAAGAAAGACTGGAAAACTGGACAAACAGCACTACAAAGGTTCAATACAGCCTTCCTTCGAGATACTGACAAGCTCCATGAATTCAAGATAACTCTCAACAACAGGTTCCAGGCTTCACAGGATCTACTGAATGAACAAGAAACTACTTTGGAGGACAACTGGAAAGGGATAAAAAAAGCACTAACTTCAACCTGTCCGGGAGTTCTTGGTCTTAAGAAGCATCATCACAAGGAATGGGTCTCTATGAGAACCCTGGACAAAATTCAAGAAAGGAAGAACAAGAAACTAGCAATTAACAACAGCCGAACACGAGCAGAGAAATTCAAAGCACAAGCAGACAACGCAGAAGCAAACAGGGAAGTGAAGAAAAGCATTAAAGCCGACAAGCAGAAATACATGGAAGAACTAGCAACGGCGGTGGAAAAAGCTGCAAGAGAAGGGAATATGAGACAACTACATGATACAACGAAGAAATTGGCAGGGAGATATGGCGAACCAGAGAGACCAGTTAAGGACAAAGAAGGAAAGACAATCACTGAGATTCAAGAACAGAGGAAAAGATGGGCAGAATACTTCGACGAACTGCTGAATAGACCAGCCCCATTGAATCCACCGAACATCGAAGCAGCCCACACAGACCTTCCAATAGATGTCACTCCACCAACGATCGAAGAAGTCAAGATGGCCATCAGACAAATCAAAAGTGGGAAGGCGGCAGGACCTGACAATATACCAGCAGAAGCACAGAAGTCAGACATTGAAATAACTGCAAACATGCTTCACCTTCTATTCAGGAAGATTTGGGAAGAGGAACAAGTGCCAATGGACTGGAAAGAAGGATATCTCATCAAGATACCAAAGAAAGGAGATCTGAGCGAATGTGAAAACTACAGAGGCATCAGTTTGTTATCAGTACCAGGAAAAGTTTTCAACAGAGTGCTGCTGGATCTGATGAAAGGCGCAGTAGACGACGAATTTAGGGATCAACAAGCTGGAATCCGTTAGGATAGGTCGTGCACAGACCAGATTGCGACAATACGGATCATCGTTGAACAATCAGTCGATTGGAACTCATCACTTTACGCCAACTTTATTAGCTATGAGAAGGCGTTTGACAGCGTGGATAGGAGAACATTATGGAAACTTCTTCGACAGTATGGAATTCCTGATAAGGTTGTCAACATTATCCAGAACTCATACGATGGACTACAGTGCAAAGTGGTGCATGGAGGACAGCTGACAGATGCATTTTCAGTAAGGACCGGATTCAGACAAGGCTGTCTACTCTCCTTATTCCTCTTCCTTCTAGTGATTGACTCGATTATGAAGAATTCGATATCTGACGTGAAATACGGAATACAATGGACATCTCAGAATCAATTAGATGATTTGGACTTCGCAGATTATCTAACCCTCCTCTCTCATACACACATGCAGATGAAGACAGCAAATGTAGCAGCAGCCTCCACATTGATAGGCCTCCACATTCACAAAGAAAAAAGCAAGATTCTCAAATGCAACACGGAGAACACCAATCCAATTACACTTGATGCCGAAACTCTGGAAGAGGTGGAAACATTCAAGTACTTGGGGGGCATCGTTGATAAACAAGGAGGATCGGATGCAGATGTTAGGGCGAGGATTGGCAAAGCAAGGACATCATTTCTACATTTGAAGAACATATGGAACTCAAAACAACTCTCAACCAATTTCAAGGTCAGAATCTTTAATACGAACGTCAGGACAGTCCTACTGTATGGAGCTGAAACGTGGAGAACTACTACGACCATCATCAGGAAGGTACAAGTATTTATAAATAGTTGTCTACGCAAAATACTCAACATCCATTGGTCAGATACTATGAGCAACAGCGTTTTATGGGAGAGGACAAACCAGCTTCCAGATGAAGAGGAAATTAGCAAAAGACGTTGGAAGTGGATCGGACATACATTAAGGAAATCACCAATGTGCATCACGACTCAATCCCTAACTTGGAATCCTGAAGGAAAGCGGAAAAGAGAAAGGCCAAAGAACTCACTACGCCGGGAAATAGAAGCAGATATGAAAAGGATGAATAGCAACTGGAAAGAACTGGAAAGGAAGGCTCAGGACAAAGTTGGATGGAGAATGCTGGTGAACGGCCTATGCTCCTCGACGAGGGGTAACAGGCGTAAGTAAGTAAGTAAGTAAGTATATACTTTATTCTAGATTCTGGCCAAGCTAATTCGCTTGTCCATTATGAATCATGTTTTCATCTTGTCAACTATTCACTTATTAACCCTGACCACTTTTATATGAACGTACGTGTGTGCACACATCTTATCCTACTTATCACATATCTGTCATTTATTCTTGTCTTACTATAAATACTGAATAACACTTGCTTAAAATGATTTGGCTTCAGCGCATTCTCCAATGCATGTCGATTTTGTTTCGCTCGCTAACATTTGTTGATGTGCTCACAGCTTTCTGATCTACGTTATTTATCGATAAAAATGTAGTTGCCGCTTCCCTTCGTCTTCTGATTTTTATACGCCGTTAAGATTGGCATAATAATAGTTATCGACGCGATCAATTAACAAACCACGGCATTACACTCTATCCTTCTTCCTTATCGTTCGAATTGTTCAGTTGTGAAATATTTTCGCAAACACGTTGCTCAACATTGAATCGTTGACCAAGAATTTCTATTTTTATTATTGTTGCGTTCCCAGAGAAGGGTAAGTGAATTATTGCAATGGAGGATTATTTTGAATGACCAGTTCATTACCGAATGATATTTCACTTCTACTGATACGTTTTGGTATATAGCTTGGAATCATTTCCCATGAAACAATTCAGACACTTAATCTCACCGAATGAAGCTACAACTTGCTTACCAATAGAGAAAGATCTAAAGTCCAATCATTGTGAACGTAGTAACGGGATACACTGAACAGATAAGAAAGCACTATTTCTTTTTCAGAAATTATAATTATCCTCTGTTGAACATCCGTAGAATGGTTTATTTCAGTATTTTAAACTACATTGCTAAACTAACTCATTGATGTATCGTGTGCATAATGTGTGAATTACAACTCTAAATATCCATTGAAAATAAATATTTTCGATACCACCGAATTAGGAATAGGCTACATCTAATCCGATCTACCCTTCATCCAGCTACACACAAAAGTGTTATTTATTATAAAAAAAGTCGGATTATGTTTCAGTTTAGTACCTTCCGTCTGAAGTTTCTTATAATTTCTGTATAAATGTTCAGCTGTGACTGAAAGTTCACAACTTTATCATGAAATTGTTTCTGGAATCAAGACAATAACTATGCCCTTCATAAGTAGACAATATTGAGATTAATAATAAGTTCTTAGTTTATGACCAACTACCATATAGAAATGCGTAAATGGGTTTTAGAAATTGAAGAGTAATATATATATATATATATATATATATATATATATATATATACTCAAATGTTGCGAAGCTTGTTTCAAAATGATTCATTATGAGATGTGGATTTGTCACAAAATTTCCTTCAGTTATCCAATTCAGACTAAATATCAGTTTTCGAATTACACCAATATTTGCAATCTTCCATTACTGAAGAATTCAGTATCTTGTTTTTCAGTCGAATTTTTCTATCTGCTAAAATGATAAACTCATAATTCATCATTAACAAATATAAATATTATTTTGTTAGACGATTGTCTGTGAGACTCACGTGAGTAATTTGATGTTTGTATTAGTGTTCCATATACATTGACGTTTAGATTCACGTAGAAGGGTATTAGCGTCAATAAATTGACAAATATATACCATCTGAAACATTATTCCCTTATGACTGTATCTGTTTCTGAATCGCATATGCAAAGATTTCATATATAAATATTGACTGATCGAACGTAGTTAACAATTTTTCATTAACTGAAAAGTTTTTGTAAATCATAAACTTACCAAAATAAGCTTGACTAATCGCATTGGACAATGATGGCTTGATTTATTTTGAGCGTTTTAGTCACTTCATGAGTTAATACATTCTTGCTGTGAATGGTTACTATGTCTGTGATGCTATTACCAATGGCGTATTTTACCTATTTTAGGGGACAACTGGCTGACAGATTGGTACGTTTGTATCGTAGAATTTCATTGTGCTAATTTAAATCATGTGATGCTTTTGTCCAGAAAAAAAACACTTGAATTTATAACTGTATAAATACCGGGACACAATATTTTGTTACCATTGAAAATCATTCATTTTACTCATTTCTTTCTTAGTACATTTGAGAATTTATTTTAACCCTTTTATCATTAAGCAACTTTTTGAAAGGATAGAAGTCAATCATACAATTAAACCTGTTTTTCATTGTTTTGGAGGATATTTCATATACAGTTTTCAAGATAAATAACTACTCATGTTGAAAAAGTTTACTGCTTTAATTCTAATTCGGCTAACAAACCGTTTATTGACCAGTATCATATGTTCAGCAAATGACTTTTTACAAAATGTCGATAGACACTTAATAATGATGGTTCGAAACGAGATTACTAGTATAAGTTTGGATTGTGAGGAGTCATTATTCTTGATAAATAATCGAGTACCACTCAGAAAATAAGACCTGCATATGAAAATATGTTAATATTAAAAATGAATACTAAGATGTAAAATAATAATTCAAATAAAGACAAACAGTAAACTCAGAGTTGTTGACTTCTTATCCGAATTAAACGTTATCAATAAAGTGAAGAATAAAGCAGGCTTATAATCAGTGTCTTAAATGAAGACTATTATTCAAAAGTACACTTATGTTGGTACTCCAAATTTGGAAAAATTTGTCAACTGAAGAGATTTTAAAGTTCCTCTGAATTCATTTTAACAGAATTCACATTTCTATATGATTCTTATCAATGCTTGCAATTGTAATATTTATAACTTACTATTTTTATTACAGAAAGTCAATAGTCAAGTTGCTTTGATATTTTGATAAGTTTCTCACAGACACCTTTACAATGATATATGAATACGTACATGCAAAACAAGTTGTTATTTATGTTTGTTCTTCCACCAGTATTTGTTGTATTCAGTCACCAAGTACATCAGCTCCTCTGAGGTCATTATCGATGCTGTAAGAATCTACGAAAACCTGATATGCGAACAAATTCTTAACAAATTTCAAAGATACTTATTCGATAAGAAATGTGTTTTAATAACTGTATTCGCTAAATAGTGTCTACTTTTTATGGAAAGCATCAGATAAAGTTCTTTTATAACGTTTTATTTATCATCAGATGGACGTAAGTTGTTGATATTTAAATGATTATTTTCCCTTCAACAAACTAACAGAATAATCTCAAATTTTCTTTGAGCAAACACAATGACTATTAATAATGGTTGAATATTGGAACCTTAACCAATGGGTTTAACACTGGAAAAGAAGACTTTGAATAATTTTTCCTAAGCATATCCCCGAAACTTGCTTATTCCGATGACCAAAATCTTAGAAATTTATCAAATGACAAACTGGCGTTAATCGATAAACTTCAGTGATAACATTTGAAAACACCATCAGGTGTTTAGTCGATTCTTTACTCAAATAGATAATTGTTTCCTTGTGACAGTAGTTTCCATTCAATTTTATTGCAATCTACATACCTTTTATAGAAGTTTTAAATAATTCATTTCTCATTGTATTTAGTTATTGGGAAGGCGTTGATCAGAAGTTTGCAAACGACCATTTGATAATGCGGAATAACTATTCTTTGTTCGACCTAATCTTTATCAAAACGATAAGTAAAACCATATTACATTATTTCAGTTTTAAAATGCTTTTAATGTAAATATTTTGTAACAGTAACAGACTTTTTTTGTAACCAACTGAAATATAGTGACAGGAGAATAAATATAAGATAAGGTTTGTTATTCATTTAAAGTTACGGATTTCGGCATCATTTCATGACTTCAGTGAGATGAAAATTCTGGCTGGTTGATTATTCCTTCATAACATCCCAAACTAGTGCTGACTGGAGCGATACTGCCTTCTCACAAGAAAGGAAAGTGTTAGAAAAGGTTGACACCAAACATTTCAAGCCTCATTTTACCTCACGGATTTCCGTCTCTGGCGGTAGGGCTCTTCACAAAAATGCCATGCGTGACCATCGTGAAGAAGTTGTCATTTGGACTCTGCGGTCACGCTCCCAGGTCATTAAGACCTGCATTAATCTAACTTCGTTTTCAGGTCCCTCAAGAAATACTCTTCCATGGTGTGCGCAGCCGAGAAGTGTTATTAGCTTTCATACCCGTAAATGCACACGAGACCAAGTTGATCACATTCAAGTCCCTCATACAGCTCCTAATAACTCCCTTATCTCCACGACTATCCCTTCTCCAGTCCTTTTTTCACCTCGCACCGTTAGGGTAAATGATTCAAGTACACGGAACGTTATTTCTTGTTTCCTGAAACCACACTCTAAATTATATGTAAGGACTTTTAACTTCTGAACATTGTGCCAAAATGGGGCAACAGGCTTCCTTAGTTAGGACTTTAGAATCTCGCACCATCAATGTGTGCTGCGTCTCCGAAACGCGCATACAAGATCCCAGTAGCGTAATTAATTTGACCTCCTCATGTCATAATAAAGTACAAACTCCATTCACAATTCGTGTATCTGGAGCTCTGATGCTGCTTCCCGTGGCTTTGCTGGCGTAGGTAAATCATTAAGTCCCACGGGAAGACTAACTCTTTTACACTGGACCCCAGTTGACAGTCTTCTGTGCGCTGTCCAAATAAACGGGTCAGTAAGGACACACGTCGTTGCCTCTTCGTTGTCTCTGCCCACTCTCCAACTGACTGCAACTCAGATGACGTAAAGGTTAAGTTCTTCAGAAAGCTTTCTGACCTCCGAAAAGCTAGGCACTTTGATGTAGCAATAATTTCTGGTGACTTTAATGCTCAAGTAGGGAAGACACCAGGGTGGATCTTGTGGTGTCATGGCTCAAAGAAATGATAATGGCAACCGTCTGTTCCAGCTATGCTCAGATAACCTCCTTTTTCTTGCAAACACCAACTTTAAGCACAAGGAAAAACATAGTTTGACATGGCGACCCCCGAATTCTCCCTAACGTAGGACCCAACTAGACCACATCTCTATCAGCCACTGATGGAGGGGCTCGATAGAAAACTTTTGTTTATTCTGGAGCACATGTTTAGATTTCGATCATATTCTGGCGCGAGCACGTATCTGACTGCGTCTTACTGGACGTAGGCAAGACACTGCAAGGAAGCATCTTAGAGTTCTACTGAATGATAGACAAGCTAAGAAGACATTTCAGGAACAACCAGAAAAACAGTTAGACAGCTATTTAAGTTGTGCACACCTTGAGGTAGCGTGGAATGACATCCGAAAAGCTGTGGAAACAGCAGCGATATCTGCTAGTACGGTAAACCATAAGGTTAGGGAGAAAAACTGGTTCTCAGCAACATTCATGGCACTGATAGATTATCGGAAACTCATCTTCCTGGCTCTCAAACATAACAAAGAGCAGAGTCAGCCTAAGCGCAGGCTATTAAGAAGTCTAGGCAATGATCGCGAACAGTGGTAGATAGCGAAAACAAGAGAAATGGAAAAGGCAGTGATAACAGCAGTCAACTATTCAGAATTGTTAAAGAAAACCGGCATGAGGAACTATCTCGAAAAAGATGTATGTATTATTCATCCTTAATCCAGGAGATTGGATCGATGGGCAGAACACTGTAGGGATCAGTTCAACTGGCCTTCAGTCACACTTCGGTTTCCTAAGATCCCCAGCCGAGTGAATAGAAAGTTGGTGTAAGTCCTCCAACTCTGTACGAGGTTGAAAAAGCTATAGGAAATCTGAAGCGATGGAGAGCCGCAGGCCCTGACAGGTTTTCCCCTGAGTTTTTAAGGATGATTGTTCAGTACTAGCAACGAGATTGACTGAGGTCTTAGGTAGAATCTGGGAACTGGACGTAATTCCATCTAACTGGTCTCAATCGCTGATTGTGCCAGTCTATAAGAAAGGACAAAAGTCCTCTTGTGACAATCACAGAGGGATCAGTTTGACTAATATATTGTCTAAAATATTAGCTTCATTAATACTTCGATGCGTAACCAAAGCTCGTGAAGAGCAGGCTAGAGAAAGCCAGGCTGGTTTTCGACCTGGACGTGGTTGTTTAGTCCAGATATTCACTCTACGTCAGGTCCTAGAACATGGACACACATTCAGACGTCCCACAATAGTAGTATTTCTTGACCTTAAGGCGGCATTTGACTCCGTTGATTGTGAGGTTCTATGGCAGTGTTTGTCAGTGGAAGGAGTACCAAAGAAGTACATTAACCTCATAAACGCTCTCTACTCGAAAACAACTCGTTCAATTACAGCCTATGGCGAACTGTCATTAGAATTGATTACCTTAAGTGGTGTTCGTCAGGGCTGTCTACTCTCTCCATTCTTGTTTAACTTTGTCGTTGACATTCTTTTGGAGATAACACTTTCATTATCTAAATCTCCAGGAGTTGAACTCTCAGCGGGAGACTCACTTGGCTACTAGTATTCGATCATAGGTGTCTCTGAAGCATTGCTCGTATATCCTGGGACCACTGAGTAAGTAATGCAGTTGCTAGGAAACGGGTACCTGGTAATGATGGCAAACCGATTGACGAAGTAGCGAAACTTCATCAGTTGAGATGGCTGAGGCACTTATCACGTATGTCCATCCACCGACAACCACGACTTGCAATGTTTTATGGCGTAGGAGTAGGTTGAAAGAAAGCTAGGGGCGGCCAGACAAAAACGTGGCACAAATCCATGAGTTCACTGACAATTGGACTGAGGCATGCCGGTAGGTGTAGACTACCTGATTGGGATTCGCAAGATGATAGCAATCGATGGTTAGAGAGCTTGAATAACATGGCTCAAAATCGTTTGCAATGGCGAAGGTGAATCCACTCCTTGTGTTCTGCCAAATTCTAATCTTCTGAATTCTTCATGTCTCCATCTTTTTTCTCTTTCCAAATTCGTTTCACTGGATTATACTCCTCGAATAACATATACAAACCTTAATCTTTCATATAATCCTTATACTCTTACTACTTCTACCTCTATGATATTTGAATCGACAACCGCATATCTGTGTTGATGTGGTATGGCAACTCGAACTGATGTACGTACGTACGAAGTTCTACGTTGTGACTGACTGACTGACTGTAATAAATGATAGTAAACAACGTTTGACGTTAAAGCTAGTCCGATCTGTCAAATATTCGTTTGATATTCTGAAGAACGGATAATAAGAATGATAGAGTCTTTATGCTCTTGAATGTAAATATTGGAAAAAATTATGAATAACCGTTATATAACATTCAAAAAAACTTTACGTCTGGTAAATGTTTAATTCATGTATCAACTGCTTTGTTAGACGTCCTATACCGTTTTCTATTTAAGGAAATGGTTTAATGGAACACAATTGATGAATGAATAAATAATACGAGGACTGTTTTGAGATGACATCTTGAAGAGCAATCCGTTTACTTGATAACCTTCATGTAATTAAGAAATAAACTCACATGGTCATAATAGGTTTACAGAAACATCTTGTACATCATATTTTTAAAATTATGTCTTAATTGAAGACAATGTTGATAGAAACAGATCACAATCAAAGAAACAAAGAAAATTATCCATTCACTTCAGTTCACCAACATGCAAGTCACTACACATCAACGAATTTCCATTTATTTTATTAACCTGTAAAGTTAGATCGAATTAGTAGACTTACCTTAAATTGATCTTGCTTTAAATTTTGTCGAAATATTTTAACTGATTTTATTTCCATTAAGAGACCTAAAAATGCAAGATAAAGGTAATCTGAAGTTGAGATGGTGTAGTTTATTACATTAATTTAGCCAACCGATTATTCTCGGGAGACAGTCAATATAAGTATGAAAAGGATGACAATATGTGCATACAAATTATAATCTGAATATTCAGAACGTCTTTCCAACAGACAGAAAACTAATTTGTAAGTATTAGTTTTATTTATTAGATGGAATGAAGCTAATCAGAAAGAGAATGTATACTCTGAGTGAATCGATTAACAAAACGTTGAGGAATGAAACAAGTTGGTCAGCTGATAAACAGTGTGTATGGTCATTCAATTTGAACAAAAACAGTATCATTATACAAGATACCGTATGAAGCCACGAAAGCGGAACACTGATCAACCATGGTCAATGTGTAGTTTTTACGACTAAAATCTATCAATGTTGTTGATGACATAAAATGTTTCGCAAATAATTTGCACACTCACAGTGTTATTTGACTAAACTAAAGAAGCAAGTTTGTGAATTGTAGTTACAAAATAACCACTATTCAACTTGATATTATTTAAGTTAAAAAGTCATCCAGTCAGTGAGTATTTCTTTACAAATAAAATGTATGTAAATGAATCAGTTCAAGAATAATTTCGCAAAATATGAAGAAATGAAAATACTAATGTTTGCAAGCGCTGTCTAATAGTGACTTTTTTGTGTGAATGCAATGAATGTTTACACGGAATCTATACAGCGATTGGTATTCGAATCATTGTTTGCTGATAGGCTGTAGTTTTTTATGTTTTAATAACCCGATTTGAATTGGATTTATTCCGATTTCATGCAACCCGAATGTGTTGTTTTCTTTTTGTTAATCCATAAAGGAAATCTGTTTGGCTGCTGAAAATATCTCGACATTGGTGATGAGGTATTTCAATAACATATGACTTACTATCCAAATAACTTATATTTAAATTGAAACACTGAAACACGTAAAATATTTTTATTTCCTTCATTTAAACCGTCCATAGAGTGTGTACCTATTTTGTGTTTGTATAACTATCGAATTCTTGTAAATTTAATTGGGTTAAGTATGTTTCAGTGAACAGGGATAGTGTACCCAGTGTTTGTCATTCGAATAGCCTTTACGGAATATGGGCAACAGTTAGCTGTCATGAAATTATGTAATCACATCCAGCACGGGTGGTGATAACCTTTGCTGACGTAAATATAAAATGATAAATAGGATAATCTCACCGACCTTCATAAATATCCTTAGTGTATTATTACAATCAATGTTTCATCATATTAAATTATATTTTAAAATTGAACACCATGTACATCAAATTACTACTAATTGAACTAACATCAATTAAAATTTGATATTCATCACTAGCACACTGGCTTGAATATAATCATCCACTTCATATTACGTCATAATGCGTGCACTGCTTCATCAATCTGTTCACAGTGGTTCGTAAAAAATCAGTGATAAAACTTTGAATGAAAATATTATGCTTATAATGGATTGTGTGAGGTTATTTTCAATGGTAGGAGTTATTCATTCGTTAGTCTACAATAAATTACTGCATTGACAGTCGTAAAACCCTTTTAAATTTCTTCAACCATATAAACGACGTTGTTGTTGTGTATTTTGTTTATTTTTGGCTCTAGATGAGACAATTACTATACATCCAAATCACCATTTCTGTTTTCTGAATATCACACTATTCGTTTGAATTTCATGGACCACGACTCGTCCTGAAATCAGCCTCATTTTCTCGTGTTTGACTCGTGTTTTAACTGTTAGTAAATGATTGTCTTCATCCATCTTCCGTTCAAGAGATATCAATAGGTAGATACTCAAGAAAAAAGATGGTACTGAAAAGAATCCTCAACCTAAATTCTTAGTTCAAAAACAATGTAGGATGATATGGAAATGGTATTTGCTCATTTTTAAAGTGTTAGTAATAATGTGGTGAACGAGAACACCAGTGAGGAAAACCAAATGCATTTGATCACAAAATTACAGAGTCTCTTAACAAAGTCTCAGAACAATATAGTCAATACTACACTTTCAAATTGTCAATCAATCGTCTCAGACATTCTAACAATATTAAAAATATTCAAAACATTCAGGGCTTTATTTAGTGAATATGAGATTTATTCAGTTGCTTATTGAGTTCTGTTTGGTGTTTTAGCACTTAATCTTTCCCAACTTCATATTCACAATCAGTATCATATAGAAAATGAATTGAATGACATTTAAATCCATATTTCTTTATATACAAAGTATGTCAATGAAATAAACAATATCTGCAGTCTTTCATTTACTCGATACATAAAGTTTAGACATAGTGTAAACATAGTTTAACCACATATACGGTTGACCGTCTAATTTGAAGTCTTTTACACAGTCATTTCAAGTTTATTTTATTTTTTTTTGTTTATATCACATAAAAGATTACACTATTTTGTATCTATTGTTACCACAATTTCAGTACAATTGAGTAACATAAACACGTATGACGATATTCTTTTAAAATTTCATCACTTCCAAGCAGTCAATGTTAACTGCAATAGGAAACAATTATCTCTCTCTAAATTTTTGGATAAATCTGATACCATCAGGCTGTCATGAATGCATTTCATATGGTATGAGAAATCAGTCTATTCGTTACAACCTACCAGTTGTGGTTTAGTGTGCTTTGATATTTGTGAGCAAATGAGGTAGTCATATTGTGTTAGTTCGCACTGATCATAGTGAAATAGCAGAACTAACTTCTGGTGTATTTTCAACGTAAAGTATATTGTTGACTCGTATATCTTCCTATTTATGTCACAGAAGGCAGAATTGTGTTGCCAAACGTTCCATGAGAACAGATATCTTGATATTATTATTATCATCAGTTTTCATTCCATGTCCTTTGTGGAAGTTATCAACTAACTCATCTCAGTGGATTAGTGGGTAGTGTGTTGATGTTTGAAGTTCTGGTCGAATATCAGTGAGACGATAAACACGAGTACGCTGTTTACAGTACAGTTATATGAAGAAATCTGATTCACTTTATTAGAAATGAATGGTGTACTAAATAAATGAGATGAGTTTCACACCACTACAAGAAAGTATGCAAAAAATTCAATTTTCTAATCACATATACTTGTCATATTAACAATGCGTGTGCAATAATGTGTAGCATTAGAGACAGAGATGATCTAGAAATATGATGTCTACGTTTCCATGATATCAAACCATTGCACCGAAAATATAATGGTGCATTTGGCTAATATTAATAACAGATATGCATCTGAAAGGCTGAAAGGATGAAACCAAGATTTGGAAACAAATAATAATCTGAAGAACAGTTCTATTATAATTATTGATTATAAACACCAAGTCATGAAGTACCTTTAACTGTTAACACGTATGTATCTCTAAAAATAAAGAGCGATCAGTAGTATCAACATAAATAGTTGATCACAACATGTGATAGCTTAAATGACAGTTCGGAATGCTAATGATGACTATCGACAATCGAACTAAGAATATACAAATATGGAATAACTTGCTTTAAAAAATCCATTCAATCAGTACACCAAAGCTGGGAATGACTGTTACAGAAGTTGATGGATTGTAATTGCTATAGAAAATACAGTAAATCTGTTTTGTATGAATAATTTATGGTATTACACAACAAATAAACGTGTAACATCATGCTTTCTAATATTATGGAAAAAGGAAATTGTTTACTTAATATCAAAAGTAGTATAAAACAATATACAAAAATGAGTTCAACTAGAAGTGAATTAAGACAGAAAGCAAATGAACTTAACACGACCAGCTGACATTAACTCATTGTGAGGCTATACTGACACATATTCCAGTATTTATAGATTTATCCCCCATATGCATTCAATCTGACCATTCATGAATTTATTTTTGATGGTCTAGCAGGTGTTACATTTGACTCATAGTTCAAGAAACATGAAGATCTGTTGAATATTGATCTCTCCAGACTGGACAACGTTTCATGAGTAGGTATACTTTAAAGAAAACTTAAAGCAACGAAACATTAACTCTACAGTATTTTTATTCTGCCCACGAACTCATGAGACTTAAGCTTTGATGCAACAAATAAAACCCTATCTCAAGTTTTCGAGAATATTCATCTCTTTTTAATGTCCTTAACCAATGCTTGAAGATGACAAAAGAACTAGGAGATTAAAGAGAGAGAGCAATTGTGAACTGAGAGTGAGTGAGTTTGAAGTTTTCTTTCATGATTGAAGACCAGCTTAAATGCCTATTACTTGTTTGTATCCTAAATACATCCGTGTATTAAAAGACTAATATTTAAACGAAGAATATTCTTTTCGATGAATTCTCTTCAGGTTCTACAATTACATATCCAAACTAATAATCGGAAAATAAATTGGAGAGTTAAAGGCAAAGTACATCGTTCAAAGGATATAAATTTGGAATTGTTAAACCAAATGAAAATAAAATTGTTAATGTTGATGTGACTGATATAGAATGTTAACTAGCATCTGTGAATATGTTAAGGAAAATTAAAGATCTGTGATCAAAATAAGTATGGATCAGATAGGGTGAGAGAGATATGATAGTGTAATTACAATTCGATTGAGTAGAAGACAAAATCCTGTGAAAAATCAGTTATTTTTTCAAAATTAAAATCATTGAAGCTAGACCGTCATGGAGAACCTGGGAGCACTGGACGGTCGTTTTGTCCTATAGTGGGACTCCTGAACAGTGCGCATCCACGATCCTGCCTTGCGACATTCGAACTCAGGTGGTCTGACTTCAATAGACTCATGATTTCAACTATGAAAATACTGAAATCTCCACAAAACATTAGGAGGGATCAATGCCAAGTGAATGAATCATGTATTTATCATATATTTAAGGCTTTTGTTTAAATTATCAACCATATCAACACATGAACAAGTGTATTGTTGGCTAATGTCGTTATGTTTTTGAAGTGAATAAGTCTGCAGTTGAATCAGTCTTTGAGTGTTGCTTTGAGTGTTAGGAGTTCTAGTGGTTCCTCGATCCTCAGTATAATTAGTAACCCAACGAGGACAAAACACATGCTGTACTTGCTTCCGAGTTCATTTCCTCCATTCGAACTTCGATCCGTATACTTTTCAGCTTTGTAATTTAGAAATCATATTATCAGAACGTCATTCAGAGAAATTCATAAGGTTCACAATTATTTCGCTGGTTAAATCATATTGTGATGTGGTCTACTTATATCCATATAAGTAGTATATGGTGTTGGTCAGACAGAGAATGTATTTTGGCAGAAGACCGATGAGGTAAGAGCTGAAACGAAGCGCAATCGGTAGGAAAATGCACGAACAATGGAATTAGAGAAGAAACAGTGAAGATCGAGACTATTGGTTGTTAATTTGCAAACTGACTGTCAATTGTATGGTTTTCAGAATTTACTGAGATAGTCTGTGATTTTTGCTTAAGTACATTCGATTGTCCCCAACCAGTGTTTTATTCATTACAATATGAGCGTAGGCTTTTGTATCAAAACGGCTTATAAAATTATTATATTCACGCGCATATATCGTCAATACATGCTGCAACTTTTCATTAAACAATTCACAAATGTGTTAATTTTTGTATGCTGAGGACAAAACTAAGATATCAACAGGCATTCTAATTTGAATACGCACCACTAAATGTCTCACCCAAATATGTCAATATAGTTTGACGAAAACTTCTATTGTGTAGCGATTGTTGGTTACAAATTATCCCTTTCTGAATTACACGTTTCCTTGAAACAGCGGTATTATAACTCTTTGTTCCGATACCTAATTTCTTTAAGTCAACAGAACTGTATTTGAAAAGTTCGAGATAACTGAATAATTAAGTTTCAAATACCCTTTACTTTATTGATGATCCTTTCAGGAATGAATTTACATTTCAATACCTGACGGAAAACAAAATAATTACGAGATATGATTTTATTCAACTTATAATTTATTATCGATGGAACGATGAAATGTTGGAACGTCCGGAATGTTTGAAAATGTCTGAATGGGAAATCTTACTGTGATTCTGTCTGAACATATACACGAATTACGTCAAAAACGATTACATTTATCGTCTTAAAAACAGTAAAACTGCAATGAATACGTCTTATTTGTTTGATTATGGTAAAGATTGAAAGAAACATAAATTATTTGATAAATTAGTGTAAAATAGAGTATACATTACTAATACTAATGCTAACGTTCAATATAGAGAGATGACACGGACTCGAGACTTTCCAAGAGTAAATTGAGTGCAGCAGATTATTATCTGTTAGAAGAAATTCAAAAATGTCTGTGAGGAGATTAGATTAACCCAGAAATTGAATGTCAAATTATTCCTTAAATAACATACATAATAATATCAACAATGTAATTAGTAAGGATATTACATCCTGAAATGAGTCATTGAAACATTAATCTACTGATATATGCAATCAAATAAGTAATAAATTCACTTAGTATTGTTTGTTTGAATCTTTACAATGATATTTTAGGACTGCAAATTGTCAGTCTCTAATTGGCATGTATGCATACTGTGCGTAGTGCGATGACCTTTGAGTCCGAGTCCCAGAGTAAACATAAACTGCGGGATGCAAGGACATCCAGCTGACAAGTTTAAAATAGAATGAAACGCTCGTCCTGAGTTCCACTGCTAGTCATTATTCATCTTTACTTACCATGCTTGTGAATTTAGGCAAATAAGTAATATTATTAGTTTTATAAGTATATGTAAATATTTAATAATAATTTAAGTTTACGTTTAATGGGAACCATGCGTATTCTTTAGAAATCGAAGAAAAGGTGAAGCATGATATGATGAAAATGAATGTATCATTCACGTAAACCTCGACAAACTGTTCTTACTCTTTGCAGACAGTGGCGAATACTCTTATCAGTCCAAATTATTGTTGATCGTTGGTGAAGACTATTTATGTTGCATATATAAATACATAAGTGAATATGACTTACAAGGAATAGTATTACGTCAGCACCTACTTCAAGAGCGATCAGTGCACCCTAAAATCCAATGATAAGTTAACATTTAACAAACAGATAATAAGTAAAAATGTATCAATATCAAAAAGTTACTGTGAAATGGATTGAACTTCATATTTAAATACAACTCCTCTTCTAGGTTTTCCATGGTAGTTTATCTTCAATTGACTCATGATTTCAACTATAAAATTACGAAAATCTCCACAAACCGCCTTCAGACTTTTACCGTTTGAAAGACGATTGATGCATATTATGTAATGGAGAGAATTCATTTCACTTCGCCTGTTCTAAATTGTTCTACATATTATCTTGTATGTAGAATTGAATAGTTCAGTAGTGTTGAGGTTAACTACAAGCACCTACAATTTATGGATGTAGGAAAAACGTTTAGATGAAGACCGTGATTTATTCCTGTACAAGTATCACACACAAACTGTTATAGCTACAGTGGCCAAATTTATAGAATTATTTTGGTTAAATATATATGAAAAATGGATCGATTGAAGTTGGAAATCAACACCATTGGATGTCGGCTCAGTGGTCTAGTGGTCAAGCACTAGCGCTCAAAACTGAAAGTTCCTGGGTTCGAATCTCGCAAGGTAGGATCGTGGATGCGCACTGCTAAGGTCTCCCGCAATAGGACGAAATCACTTTCCAGTGCTTCCGGCCATTCCCTGGTGTTCTATCTTTAGTTGATTCATTATCTCAACTATTAAAATGAAGGAAGTATTATCGAGTTTTCTTTGTTACTGAACAATATATATATATCACACAGATCTATATTTGTAAAATAACTTATTAATTCATCGAAATCAGCCGGCATATTAAGGATTAAGAGCAAATGAATTGAAGTATGATTACCTAATCTTACAGAGTTTTGCATGCCATGCTACTGTTATCGAGAAATATATCCAACGTATTTTAAGCAAAGATGGATAGTGACTAGCAGTGGAATCCAGGATGCGCGTTTTGTCCTATTTGGGACTCGTCAGTTACATTCACATGTATCTCAGAGTTAATGTTCACTCTGAGACACAAAATCAGTACCTCTCCCTTCAAACGCCATTGAGTTATCTACTTAGCTACTGAATCCTAATAGCCACTTCCTTGTGCAATGGGGTGAAGTTTAAATTCAGTTGTTATTATTTATATGATTCTTCTCATTGATGTTTATGACTGCAATCGGTTGGCTTCCCCACCAATCTCCAATGCGTATTATTTTCTCTTCGCTCTCGAGTTGGCTTCCCCGCCATCTCCAAAGCGCGTGTCATTTTGCTTCTCTCTCGTCTATTTGCTTCGTCACTCTGATTCCCTGGCTAAACCAATGAGTGTAGAAATCCATTCTCGTATTTGACTTATTTAACTCCGTTATTCACCAAAGCGGATAAAGTCATTTATTACATACGAGGATAGACAGTACGTATATTTTGACAACAAACAATCATTCATACGATCAAAAAGGAATCAGAGTTAAGCTACTACAACATATTGGTAATCCCGACCAGCGACCTTATAATAAACTCTATCATAAACATAAGTTTTGAGTCACACTCCCGATAGTAGAAACGTATGTTCTCGATGCAACTAATGTTCGTTCATCTCAATGGTACGCAGCAATCGTCGTTTCCTACATTTCCAGCGACAACCTAAACCGAACTTCCGCAAGTTTCGGTTTCACTATGATCACTACTTTGGTGTCTATACACAAATCAAGTATTCGACGCCGCATTACCAGCCGATTAGTAATAATTATGTTCATATTACCTATTCATTCACATGTATATCTGAATGCTGCATCATCCATTACCTATCAAAACTATTCGATTACTGCGATTAATATTCTATTCCCATTGTACTATGCACCAGAACATAGAGTTTAGAGCCAATCTCTCAAAGATACACTCTTGTTCGTCACATTCAAGTCAGTCTCACTCGCCGTCATCGATAATCATATGTATTGGTATTTTTATCATGCCTTAATACGGTTTCGTAACAAACGGGGTCCAGCGTATATCCCTTTAACTGCACAAACCACGTTAGGCTTCATGACCAAAAAGGAATACGACTCCGCATATCTCGTCTCCACAGTCACTATCTTGTTCCTCTGGTCATTCTACTAATACATATTTAAAGATAAATCAACGCGAACGATAACGTGCACTGACTTTGCATTTTAATATCATTATCATTAGCAGTACAGCAATGAATATCACTCATTGATGCAGTCATCATCGTACGGCTGGATTATTTTTACCCCACATGAACTCCAGGTATGTAAATTCTAATCCGCCCATCGCCAATCGACACTATTTACTCTACTGCGGCTTATCAGAACATATTCATATTTCAGTGTTCTTTATCGTCATATTCAGTCAGCACCACAGACCAATTACTGTCTGTTGAGTCGGCTTCAGGAGAACTCCAACAGAGCCTCCAGAGGCTCATAAAGAGCCCCAGTCAATCAGAATACGATGGAATATTCTAGAGTTCCAACGTGGTGTGATACTATTGATCGGTATCATAATATGTCGTTAATGGATTGGCTAACATCTATAAATACCTATGATTTTCTGTAACAAAATTGAACCTTGCAGTAAAGTGTTTCTCTCAAAGTCGTGTCCTTTCTCTGGTGTTCAGGTCGCTGAATAATTCTAGCCTGGGGTTATCAGAACAGCTTAAGATCTGAATATAGCGTTCAACTTATAAGACGTTTCACTGTCATACTCTATTTTCACGATATTTCGAATCGCTCATATGAATCTGTTATTTCTCATTCAAACAGTCACGACATAAATGGATGTTAAATTTTTTGTACGCTTACTAATGTACTCATAATCACATGCTAGCATTTCAATTTTTGTCCACATCTTGACGGTTGACATTAAAATCACTGTTCGTATTATCCCCTTACCACCCTTTTTTTTGAAAATGAAAGATTTGAAAAAAATTTAGCAATTGGTGATTGATGAACTTGTTTTTGAAAATGTGTGCTCAAGTGAAAATGAACAAACATTTTGTCATCCTCACAGTTGAAATCATGAGTCAATTGAAGCTAAACCACCATCGAAAAGCTGGAAGCACTGGACCGCCGTTTCGTCCTATTATGGGACTCCTCAGCAGTACGCATTCACGATCCCGCACTCGCGAGATTCGAACCCAGCACCTACCAGTATCGAGCCGAAGCCCTTAACCGATAGACCACTGAGCCGGCATCCATCGGTGTTATTGTCTAACTTCAACTAATTCACGAAGTTGAGCGAGCGATCACCAATTGTCTTCAGTGCTTTCAGGTTTTCGATGGTGGTCTAGCTTCAATTGACTCATGATTTCAACTGTGAAAATACTAAATTCTCCACAAAACCCCCTCTGTTTTTGTCATCTGTAAAATTTTTTTTTAATTGGTTTTAAATGGTGCAGTTTTGTAATCTGATTCGTTCAAATCGTTCTAGAATAAAGTGCTTTTATTGAACGCAAGAATTGACATTTTGTACATTCGATTATTATTTACAATAATGAACTAATTTTGGCACTGTATCCATCTGAGTTTTGTAAAAAAAAATTTTAACTTCAAAAATAAACAAAAAAAAAAACAAATCCTTTTCATTACCCTGCTATACTGCTGCTGTCAGTGAATGTATATCGGGATAATTTTTTTTTTTGTAATGAGGCAGAAATGCAACTAAACTTATCAGTTATCGTCGTGACAAGAGTAGTAATAATAATGCGTAGATCATTGAAAGTTAATTTTTGAAAAAAAAAACCTGACAACTGTTACGTAATAGTTGATATAATGGTGATTATTGAATTTGCAAAGGGTAGTCTCAAATGTTTAATACACAATTAGTAAACAAATTTTCATTTAAAAATTATATCCATAAGTTAATTTAACACATAGTTCGATCATTTAATAAACGTTATATTCATGTAAATAATGAAAAGAAAGTGAATGGGGGCATGCCGAAGTCACATTAATCTTAAAAGATGGGTAAATGAAGCAACTTTTTACTCTATCTGAAATTAGTAAATAATATCTGAGAAAAAAGCAAATAATTTTTATAATTCAGTTATTTTGCAAACCGTTATTCTTAATACCAGAAAGTTGATCATTTTAGCTTTGAAAAGGGTGTGTCGAAAATGAACGCAATATCAAGATTATCAAGGTTTTTTTTGGTAAATCCATTAAAAGGTATAAAATATGTTGATCTGTATATTATTTGTAGTTGATCACTTATTAATGATCATCGAAAATACATATTAGTGTTGTACTCAGTCATCATGTAATACGGTAATTGTATTTGTGAGATGGGCATAACATTTTTTTGGCAGGTAATGTTAACAGCCAATGGTTTTTAAGTGCACAGCCTTTCAAATTAATGATCGGAATTTTTTTATTGTCATTTGTAAATAACATTGTAAACGTTTATAAATTAGAAAGTCTTGATTTATATTTCCAAATCCAACAGTTCCCTTTGTTAAACATACTGGACGAACAATGAAAAACTGTATGTACATTTTCCGTCACTAAGGGATAATAATTACTCCTCTTATACTGTCAAACAGTAAATCGCTGAATGTTGAAAAAAAGTAACCTTTTTTGACAAGCATATGTGTTGTAATATTGGTTGAATGAAGTGTCAATAAACAAGCCTATGTCTAACGAAATAAATTTCTATTTCAATGATATGACTTAATGTGGAATAAGGTCAATTGTATCAAGTAACCTATTATGTATTCAGAATATCGTATTTTCAATCTGTTAAGTTAAACTGTACATTTATTTATCAGACGTCTTAATGACATTTATCAATGTATCGAATTTTTGCAATGCAGTGATAAATCTCATAAGAAACATTCTTATTACATTTCGTATGTTCCATTATTATTATTATTAATGATTTGTTAGACATGTAAGTCTTTATGATATGACGTCGTTTTCTGTACAGAATCGTTTACTGAAACCTTGAATTTGAAAAACCGTAAGAACTGTTGACAAAATTATAAAGTGATCGATGATCACTTTATTATTATTAATCTAGAAAAAGTGATTTTACATCTTCATTACTATGGAATTGTGATGAATGATCAGTGTCTGTTCACTTGACCTTCCCCATGCAAATTATCTTGTTGTACTAGTGAACTGATCTCAGTACAATCGTCTACCGTAGCTAAGTGAAAAGAGATTGGAATGATCGTACACATCTTTGCATATACTTTTCTTTGCCAGATTATTGTTCATTATATGACGTTGTTTTCTGTACGGAATCGTTTACTGAAAACTTAAATTTGAAAAACCTGAAAAGCTGTTGGCAAAGTAATAAAGTGAGCGATGATCATTATTAATCTACAGCTTTATTACTATGGAATTGTGATGACCGATCAGTGTCTGTTCACTTGACCTGAGCAATAGAAATTATCTTGTTGTACTAGTGAACTGATCTTACTACATTTCTCTACTGTACCTAGTAACCAAATCATATGAATGTAAGATGGATTATTGATGGTTTCATGACTCCTTAAAATGGAAACAAGAAATTCAAACAAAATGTAAATCAAATTGTGGGTGGCCCTGAAAAGGGTCTTTACTCGGTCTCTACACAGCTCCTTAGGTCCTGATCAATGACTCCAATATGAGTCCGTGACAGCGCCGCACATGGGACAGTTGAACCCAGGTGATACTTCTGATAGGTCATAGGCACAGAACGAATGAAACATAGCGTTGCATGGACAAAAAATCCAAGCACTTCCATCAGTTATTTCACTGGGCGGCTGACGTAGATGGCAAATATCACAATGTCGGTCATTGTGCGCACGTTCGTCTTCTTTATTGTCTCGGTCCGTAAACTCTTCTGAGTTCATAGATATTACTTCAATCTCGTTATCATTTAGGGTAGCATCCAAATCTACGTTCTGTTGACGGTTGGTGCCTGTGATATTTCGGACGATGGGCATTGTGATGGTAGTAGGTAATCCGTCGTAAAGCAACTGATGAGCATAGTTAAGTAGAGCGGTATGCTGTTCAGCGGACATACGCCGACAGAAGTAGTGAATCGATGTTTGGACGTTTGTCTGACCGACTTGTACCGGTAACTCATTGTCAATCGTTACTCTGGTTACGTAGCTGTTGGAATGCAGTCATCTGTCACCAATGCATTCTCTGTGAACTTCGACGTTAGCGTGCGAACAGTATGCCAAGATGTGACGACATACGACTCTGTGTTCTACATAAAAGATACAGGAACAACTAATAGGATATTTGGAGACTGTGTAAGTTCCTGTAGTATCAACAGCCGTGAAGAACTCCCCCGACAATACGAAGTCAGTAACAGGAACACGCAAGTGCCGTTACACAGATTAATCTGGTCTGCTGTAGCGAAGAAGAAGTACAACAGAAATTGATCTGCATCCAATTGATAATCACAACGGCCACCAAGTGACGTGATGTGATTTTTCAATTTACCATAATCACCTACAGTTAATAATATAAATATGCACATTGCTTACCAGAAAGGTTGGCCTGTGAGAACACTTTGTAACGCATATTGAAAACATCTTGAGCAGTAATACGTTTCCATTGGATTGGTAAGCGTAGTGTATCACATTGAATGCTGATGTTCCAGATATCAACAGTGGCTTCACTGTTTCCAATTCCGCAGCCGTTAATCGGCGCATCCATGTGTTACAGTCGTACCTCAGGGCATTGCACTCGTGATTGTGATGCACATTCCCACGAACAACAGTCCAATAACCTTCAAAAAACTTACAAAAGATGAAGGCCGGACATTGTGTGTCCATTGAAGTCCTCAATGAACAATATAATAACACTAATCAAATTACCTCCTTCGTCTAATCGGCTACGAAGAACCGCTTGGTGTTTTATAGCTCTTTCTCCAACATACAAATTTAATATACGTCTTCCGATCTCCATGGAAATGGGAATCTCTCACTGCATAATGGCAGTACGTTGCTATTTCATAAGTTCTAATGGCGCTCTTTAACGCTTCCAGTGATGGAAACGCTACCAGATACAATGTATTCAAAAATACATTTCCCGTTTCTGTGACTACGTGAGGAACAACAGAGACTCTAATTTGCACGTTACTGACGTCCATAATGTGAAGAAAATTATCTATATCGATAAGTACAGAGCTTTTATACGAATTTCAAGAATTACATAATAACGCATTTACAACTACGAATTTCATTGGACGAAACGGATTGAAAAAAATTGGAAAATGGGATGAAAATTTTTTGATTAAGGGGGACAAAAAAAATTTATTAAAAAAAATCGACCTGATCCTAATGTTATTCCCCCTTTTTGATCTTTTAAACATTGTGCTACCAGATATTCTTATGTTGACCATCAATAAAATATTGATTTATTGATTACCATAGCCATGTTAAACGAAATAAAAAAACAACCGAAATTATGTTTACCCTACTGACAATGAACTACATCAAACTTATCATTGTTATTTTACAAAAGTAATAAATAATGCACAATTGTTACCTTTCATCAATAATGGTTTGGACTGATCGTTGAATTGAATTAACATCACGAACTAATATAAGCTAGAAAACCATTGAAAACCATGAAGTATTGAACCGCGGTTCATTTTAATCTGTGACTCCTCAGCAAAAACAGTCTGATCGTGCCACACCACCCGTTAACTGATATCAGTTAGTAACTCACTGTATGCTGTTTCAGTGGTTTAAGGGTATAATGCAGTTCAGCTGACGGGCATTATTCCTACTTCTATGACCGGATGTAATGCTTTTCTTCCATTTGTTAAACTTGGCTTACAACAATCAAAGTAGTCGGACATTGACGCGTTTGCTGGTGAGTTTGTAGTAATCGTAATATCGTAATAAATTTATACTCAAGCATATTAAATATCAAAAGACAATTATTGATTATTTTTAAGAGATAATAATGAGAAGTCTCAATATCTTTAAATGATCCTTCGTTATAAAACCATTCATAATGAAATGAGGTCGTGGTCAATGTACATTGTGTATAGTGTAATTATCTAGTTCTACTATGAATCTTCATGTTTTTTCATACAACATATGATACATTACTAATCATTCACGTAATTGACTTGAATTGAGGTTTGTAAAATTAATCAAAACAACATTGAATAACATGAAGGTAATCTCCTTTGTTTCTTTTTAATTTGAGGAGAGAATAGAGCAAATTTGTGAATCTCTATCTATCTGTTTACTTAAGTTACTTTTTAAAGTCTTATAGGATATGGTATAAACAAATTTCATGGATCTTGTTCTTCGTTTTCTTCAAAAACGCGCTGAATTCAGCTTCAACTGGAAGTCATCGAAATCATGGTCACTCATCGATTTTCCATCATAATGACGATTTAGGATGATAATGATGATTTGGATGATAATAATAATAGTAATAATAATACTAATAACAATAATAATAATAATAATAATAACATCAATCATACACATTATTGTTATGATCGGGTCCGTTATTTCAATTACAGATAAAGATTCAGTGATAGTCAATTATTCTTGGTAATTTCAATCATCAGTTCTATTATCTAATGAGAACTCAATTTATTTTTAACCGACCGAATAATTGAATAATAAAAGTAATAATAATACAGTGAATGATATGAACACAATTATTTGTGTAGTGAACATCTACTGAAATTTCATTTGAGTAGTTAAAGATTATCGTTTAAAAATTACTTAATCTGGTGAAGTTATAACTAGCGAAATTCATCTGTCGTATATTCATACCGTCTTTAAATAGATGAATTACATAGAATATTCATCTTACTCTTCGTGTAATTATTTATTCACCTCTTAGAAGTAAGCATTTTCTACGTGCTTGAGAACAATTTCTAACGTGGTTAAATAATGATGTATATAAACAATGAGACTGAACGTAGTTGTTACCTTGACGTGTTGATCAGGCCTGCCTACCGTCATAAATCAACTAATTAATGTAGGCTATAAAATGTATTGCTTACCGTCATACTTTGTCAAACTTTTTGTTGTGAGATTAGTAAGACTAAAAGCAGTGACTTAATGCTCGAGGGCGATGTCGAGCTAATGAGTACATAGGCCTGTGACAGCAATAATGTACTATCATCAAACCGCCCACATGTAAAGTAATGTTGCTATATCTTAACTGATGTAATGATTTTGGATAGACAACTCAGAATGTGTAATACTTCACCTTATCACATCAACTTATGTCTCCGGTGGAAAGTCATTTTGAAGCACAAAGCCAGCACATCAAGTGCTCTACAATAAAAAGAGTGTGCGCGATGAGCCACAAGCAGTTGTCTATAGAACCGTAGGGTCACGTTTCAACGTTCTTAAGACCATCACTAATTGATTAGCTGATAATAGAAATATAATCAAATATAAATATGATTTATCTAGGAGAATAATATGTGAGAAGTCTCATGTAATTAAGGATGAACTTTCATTTTTACGCCATAGGTTATTGACCGCATGGATATTATTCTGTACCTTCATATCAATAGAATATGTAAGTAATAATCCACTAGCTTGATGAAAAACTGGAATTAGCAGGGAGATATCTAAAATCGTCGAAATTCATGAGAAAAATATCTAAGAATACCAGAGAACATGCGCTTGTTGTTACCGATTTGATATGATTGGATGCTAGTTCAGTGGTACAAAAGGTAACTGTGCATGAGTTAAATCAAATAACTGGTGTTAGAGTCCATTATGCAGAACCGTGCATGCACACTGCTGTGTCTTCTTTAAAATAAATTAAAATGAATCTTGTTTACCGGATTTTTAACTGAATAATCACGGTAGGTAATTTCGAAAACACTTCGATTGAAAATTGACTGTATGATCAAAAATGTTTTTCGAAACGATTGAGACCAACTTTCGGCTAAAGAGAGAATTTTGAAAAAAAAGTTTAGATGGGATAGAGCTTACTTCGATGAAATCATCAAACTGCATTACGAGTTCAGATCATAATTTAAACCATGAATGTAAACAGAAACGTGTAAGGCCAAAAAGCACACTACTTCCAGAATTGAAAGCAGCCACAAATGGAAACAACTGGAAAGTGTTGGTCATAAGAGTAGGATGCAGAGAGCTGTTGGTTGACCTATGCTCCTTCATGAGGAGTAACAGATATAAATAAGTAATTATGAGATCTTAACACGTTTCAGGTTTTTAGCGTTTCATGTATTAGCTTTACACATAAAAATAGATCTTTCTTATTTAAAGATACACACATTGAAATGATGCCCTTGTTGTTTGACAAAGAATGAAAAGTATTAGATACTATTGTTCATTGAAGATTATGAAATCATATTTAACAATCAGATACTACTTAACTGGATGTTAGTAATCAAATGGGAGAATAAAAATGTCCATCCATATATATTCAATAATTATTAATTGTTTTATTATGATAAATCAATTTTGTGAGGAACATCACAAATCATTCTTATCCATAATCCTTATAACAAATAAGGGATAATAGCAACTGTTTTTATACGGGCGGATGTGTGTTCACTTCTTATCGTACTAATCGCATGTCTGTAGCTTATTTTTGTATGACGTTAAATAATGATTAACGCTTGGTAAATAGAGTTAGCTCACTCGTATTCGCCATCGCGCGTCATATCGCTTTGCTTACTTTTCTTTGCTTGAATTTTTCGTCCGTTTGTTCTGATCAAATATTGTATAAAATATACGTATTTGAAATTCATTCTCGTATTTGAATGATTTCATTCCCTTATTCACCGACGCGGAATATTTTGGTAATTGTGTACGAGGATAGGCGACCTATATATTAAGATAGCAATAATATGTTAAAGATCACTTGTCCGATCTTACTGGAGTCAAAAGCTAGGCAACTAAGGTCTGTTGATCCATGTTATAAATATTTCGAATATCGAACACAGATTTCTAGATCATTTATGTTGGTAAGTAAAAATATCCTTCCTTTGGATAAAGGCTTCAGTCCTGCGTATATGAGTTTCTAATATATGTGAAGGATAACAATGAAAATATCATAAGACGGATATAAGTATATAGGTATAGATCTACTGTCAACTATATATACTCTATGAATTGATTCTTTAAACCGGTTTTCTACTTTCCTTCGACAGTTTAATTTTCTTTCTGATGCTTAAGGTTTGTTTTAAAGTTTATATTTCTTATGTTTTCTTCGCAAAAACAAACGGTTTACTGTTTAAAAATGTAAAAGTTGCCGAATACTGACTCATACAAATTATTTGCTTACATCCTTACGCTTATTTTCACAAGCCCAAGCTATTGACTAGCATTCTTTGGCTCACACTAATCCAAATCTTCCTTTCTACTTCTATCTAATTGTTGTTCATTCTTATTACATCATATGTAATGACCGGTGTAACTACAAAACATTGAGCACCCACACATCTATAATCGTTCTAAACAATAAGAGTAATCATGAAGAATACGCCCAACTAGTCCACAGATGAATTGTGCAATGATTAATTGTATGAAAAACACTCCTTCAATTAACAATCAAAAATTTAATTTTGAACGATTTCCAATATGATCGTGTGAAAAAGCATTAAGTAACCAGTTACATTCTGATCACACTATCAATCAGTGTTCAATGATCAACTGAATCCAATAAGATCTATTGAAATGTAATATGTGGTTGACAATTTACTCTCCTTTTCTGTCATCGATTCCAGTGATTGCTTATTATCAGTCCAGGATAATACACAAAATATTCCATTGATTACCAAGATGATATCAAGAGCTGCACACTAATTGACAATAGATTATTACTCAACCTGAAAAATCATCACTATTCATGCAATCTGTTCACGGAAATAAACCACTTTCCGTCTGTGTCAATTTATACTCTGTAAAGAAGAATGATTGAAATTGCCAGTAAGAAAGTGTATTACTGTTTGTGAAGCGTGAAACTTCATAGAATCCCAATAATCATGTGCCCTATTAGTGAGTTACTTTGGGAGGCAGTTATTCTCAGAGCTCTAATGAAAAGCAGTTATCAAAAAAGTGTTAGACTATGTCCGATATGTGACGTGTATCATCAGTCGCAATAAACGATATCTCAGATTGACAACTGTAAACTATACCATTCATTCAAACAGAATGATTTAGATGTTAAGTGTTTGAATTTTAGTGCTGAAACATTCAGGTGCAATCCATAGTAGAAGTGTAGATGCGCATTGCTACGCAATTGTTTCATGGGATTAAACAACTACCCAGTATTCTGCTTTTCCATAATATTAAACGGTCAACGTCAACAATTTATACAACAAACCATTATCACCTATATATACGATGAGAGAACTCGGTCCACCTCTAATTTCACTGAATAATCATCAATATTTCACCGACATGTTTCGATAAACATAATAATAATAATTTATTTACAACTTTAATAAAGAAACGAGGTGTGATGATGGAAAGCCTAGTAACACTAGCCAGTTTTCTTAATTTGAATGGCAAGCCCGTGTTGTAAACCTCTCCTTATGCTTCTTGTGTGCAAAAACACCCCACTACTCTTCCAATGAATAGTAGTTTGATGTACTTTCAAACGTCTGTAAGATTCGAATGATGCAGTGTTCTGGCGCACCACCTATCTTAATTACTTATGCTCATATTCTGAGGTCTAATTTCTTGGTTGCAATTGGCAGCACATTTTCATCTCGTGTTATTCCTCTGGTTGCTTTTTTTACATGTCATATGCGAAACATTAGTTCATCTGGAAATACATCTATAAATATTTTCCTAAGTCATTGATCTTCTCTGACTGAGACAGATGTCTCGAATTCTCTCATTAGTCATACACATCCTAGTTTGTATTCGTTAGATATTAAGCACATATCTGCACAGGGATTAACGAGAGAAATGAGTGATACTTCAAAGGCTTCATATTCTACTGAGTTCAATTTGTTGTGAAAGAGACATGAATGTCACTTAGCATAAGACTGAAATGAATTGCCTAGGACAGAATTCTAAGGACAATCCTAATGATCATCTTATGTTCCTCCAAGAGAAGGAATAGGCATAAGTGAGGATGTAAGTATGAGAAATTAGAATTAATAACGACAAAGGTGAGTCACACTTTTGATCAACAGACCGAAGACAATCTGAAAATGTTACAGGAGAATTATCAAAAGCGCACTGGACACCTAGTTTTATTGGAAAAGAAGTGAAAATAATAAAAGTATGACCCTTTCTTCATGTAAACAATTTTATATAAAATTTGCAATCAACACTGAACTCAGAATTAAATTATTAAATCGATGATGAGTGACTGTGTGGCGGACCAGACAATATATAAACACAAAAGATACCAACAAAGTTAATAACAACCAATAGTAATATTAATATATACAAGTTAAATCTTACGAATACAATAAATAATGGGACTTTACTTAAGTTCACCCGAAATGATGCGTGTTCGGCTTTGATCTGGTACAATAAATCCACAATTATAGATGCTTAGTAATTCCAAACGTATCGATGATCTCCCCAGTATTGTAATCCAAAGTAAGATATAATGTATTATTTTTCTCAGTCTATGAATGTAAATAATATTTGTTTTAGAACTTAGTTAACTCAGTCTCCAATGAAAACAGAACGAGGGATTTGTGAGTATTAATGTATTTGTTAGCGAGAAAGATGTCACGCTATGTTGGAATCACAACGGAAAGTGTCTTCAAGGTCATTGACTGAAACAACATGTACAGTCATTTAATGATGAATGTACATACAGTGGAAAATTGACAAAACAAATACAAATAATATTCAAAACTATTTACAAAATAAGCTTGTCGGTCATATCTCCACATAGCTCCCCCCAGAGTGTCCGATGGTAACACTAGTTACAATAACAATAATGAGAATTTTATACAAAAAGAAATAATATTTACCATAATAAACAATTAACAATGTGGAGATGCGTATGACATGTATGTTAATAATATACAGTGTGTTATTGCGCGAAAATAGCGGTGATGTGGCATAGCATGACAAACAAAAGTAATGAGAATACCGTCATTTAAAATCTTGGTTTGCTAACAATGATAATAATGTGTAAAACTGTTAATCACTCACACACACAAAAAAAAATTGAACTGTTTATTTTTGTGTACAATGAATGAATAATCAAATAGAGTTTACTCGTTTATTATTGTAACAAATTTTTTTGAAAAAAAAAATGTGACAAAACGAATAATTGTGGACAGATGTAATTATGTACACTGTAGAAAAGAAAAATTTTTTAGATGAGATTGATAGTGTAGGTCCTCGATAATTGTTTGCTTTGATTATTTTAATTGTTTTTTTATATGGCAAAATGTACATAACGCTTTGGTTTTTTTATAAGTCTCCCAGATCGTGTTAAACAAGAGAGTGTAGTGCTATGTTTTTCCTCTTCCTCTTGTTTCTTAGCAATTGATGGGAGTGATTGTTTGTTCGCAGTATTGTCGTCTGTGGCTTGAGGGGCTTCGTAGAAAGCTGGTTTTATTCGGCCTATAGAAATTGTTTCATTGTTCCCGTTTTTGTTGATAATGAAATATTTGTGAGTGCGTTTTATTACTTTATAAGGACCTTCATATGGTGGTGTCAGTGGCTTTTTCATCGCGCCTACTCGTACAAAAACAAATTTGCACGTTTCTAAATGTTTATCGAGATGGACTGGGTTGTTGTATTCTCGAGGTGGTATTGCTCTAATATTCTGCATCATTTGTAATAGGCGACTTGCGAAGTGAGTAAAATCGCCGTGCGTTGTAGGTTCATAGTTGACTTGTTGGCCGGGTAACGTTAGAATTGTGCCATAGACTAACTCGGCGGCTGTACATCCAATGTCTTCCTTTATGGTTGAACGAATACCGAGGAGTACAAGCGGTAAGGCATCGCTCCACTTTGATGAGTCAGCCTGCGCCATCAGTGAGCTTTTCAATTAGCGATGGAATCTTTCAACCATGCCATTAGCTGCTGGGTGGTAAGCTGTGGTTTTAATATGGTTGACCCCTAGAAGTTTAATGAACTCCTGGAAAAGGACAGATTGAAATTGGAGACCACGATCTGTTGTGATTATTGATGGTACTCCATAGTTAGTTATCCAGCGGTCGAGGAAGACTGAAGCGACTGTTTCTGCTGATGTGTCTTTAATGGGGCATGCTATGGCCCATCTCGTGAACCTATCTATTGCGGTGAGGATATGTGTGAAAGAGTTTGATGGTGGCAGAGGCCCAACTAAATCTAAATGCACGTGCTGGAAGCGTTTGTCAGGGATAGGGAACTTCCCAATTGGACTGTAGGTGTGTTTTTGCGTCTTACTGCGTTGGCACTGGAGACAGTTACGTGTCCAACGTTTAACATCCGAGTTGATTTTAGGCCACACAAAACGTTCGGTAATGAGCTTTGTTGTTGCTCTGATGCCTGGATGTGAAAGACCGTGCAAGTGCTGAAATATTTTTCGCCTGCAAGCGTGTGGGACAAACGGACGATTGTTGCTTGTTGAAGTGTCGCACATGATAAATGCATCTGAAAGGGGAATTGGTACTGGTTTGAGATCTAAGCTGGACTTTTCTTTTCAGGCTTTTAATTCTGCATCGTCTGCTTGTAACTTAGCCAAGGTTTCAAGGCTGATGTCATGATTGAGTACCATCGTATTGATATCCCTCCTAGATAGTGCATCAGCAACAATGTTCGTGTGACCTTTGATAAACCTGATGTCTGTGGTAAATTGGGAGATATAATCAAGTTGTCGTGCTTCTCGTGGGGAATGTTTGTCACACAATGTGCTAAAAGAATGGCAAAGGGGTTTGTGGTCTGTCATAATGATGAAATCACGACCCTGTAGCAAAAAGTTGAAATGTTTTACTGCTAAATACATAGCTAAGAGTTCGCGTCCAAAAGTACTATAACGTTCTTGTGCTGGCGATAATCTCTTGAAGAAAAAGGCAATGGGGGAAATCGTGTTATTTACCCGCTGTTGTAATACTGCCCCTACGGCTTTTTGTGAAGCATCCGTGCATAGGATCAACATTGTTGTGGGGTCAGTATTCAGGTGTTGGAGCATGGTAGCATTAGCAATCATGGATTTAGCTTTCTCAAATGCTACTTTGGCGTCGGCAGGTAGCTTGAATATTTGGTTCTTATTTTTCTTGGTACCTGATTTATCGTTTTTCAGTAAATCTGTCAATGGCTGTAGTACATCGACACAATTTGGTAGAAATCATCGATAAAAATTCATGTTCCAAGGAAACGACGCAGTGATTTTACTGAGGTTGGTTCTGGATAGCTGGTGATGGCTTTGACTTTATCTTCAAGTGGTTTAATTCCTTGGGAATCAATGTGGTGTCCCAGGAATTCCAGAGATGAGGCGCCAAATATACACTTCGAAGGGTTGATTACAACACTATAACTTTTGAAACGTTCAAAAAGCGTGTGTAAGTGTAGAACATGTTCTTCAGTGGAAGAACTAGCGATCAAAACATCGTCGATATAGACAAACACAAAATCTAAACCTCTAGTTACTTCGTCCATAAATCTCTGAAAGGTTTGAGCGGCGTTTTTTAGTCCGAAGGGCATCCTCAAGAATTCAAACAAGCCGAAAGGTGTGATAACTGCTGTTTTTTCGATATCCTCAGGTGCCATCGGTATTTGATAGTATGCTCGGACGAGATCTAACTTTGAAAAAATCTGTTTTCCATGTAGATTTAAAGAAAAATCATGCAGATGAGGGATCGGATACCGGTCTGGGATAGTCTGGTTATTCAATCGGCGATAATCTCCACATGGGCGCCAGTCTTGATCTTTCTTGGGAACCATATGCAGCGGCGAGGCACAAGGACTGTTAGATTGTCTGATTATTCCAATGTCATCATGTGTTCGAATTCTCTCTTAGCGAACTGCAACTTGTTTGGAGGGAGTCTTCTCGCCCTGGCGCGAGTGTGTGGTCCGGTGGTAGTGATATGGTGTTGCACCAACTGTGGGTTACCTTCCTTTTGGTAATCTGATTTCTTAATGCACTGGTATTCTGTTAGAATGTCGTTGAAGATGTTGTTCACAGGTTTCATTATTCGAACACCATGGATCTCGTTGTCATTGGAGAGTGTAACATTTACCTGTAAACGTGTATTTACGTCGATTAGTCTCTTGTTGGTCATATCTACTAACAGGTTGTACGCACTAAAAAAAATCGGCCCCGAGGATGGGTCGTTTGACTTGAGCAACTATGAATACCCATGTGAATCTTCTGCGGAGCCCGAGGTCTAATATAAGAGATTGCTCTCCGTAAGTTTTGATAACTGATTCGTTAGCCGCTATTAGGGACAGTTTAGTGCTTGTTGTCTGTTGTCTGCGGGAGAGATGGAGTGGGATGATGCTGATTTCTGCCCCAGTATCGACTAAAAAGTCCGAGCCAGAAATGCGATCCTTGACGTGAAATAGGCGGCTAACATGTTGGCCAGTAGCAGCTGCCGCCGTTACTGTCTGGCCACTTAGTTTCCCTGATAGATTGGGTTGTTCGTCTTAAAGTTGCACGGTTTTGTGTAACAACGTGCTTTCTCACCATAATTCGAATGATACCAACAAATTTCGGCTGCCCGCTTAGGTGACCTAAGACAATGTCTGGATACTGATCTCCTTCTGGATGTAGATCTGGGAGGTCGAGAATGGATGGTGGAAACAGTCACCTGCAGTGATGCTAGCTGCTGTATTAACAGTGTTATTTGTTGTTGGATGTTGAGTGCGTCGCTCATGTTTTCTGTATTTGAGGATTGTATCGCGCTAACGCCGCGACTATCGGGATATATTTCTATCATCTTATCGGCCATGTCTGCTAAATCATCAAGACTGACAGAGGCTCCTGATATGCTGAGGATTTGTCTGACGTTATGTGGTAACCTTTGTAACCACATCTGCTCAAGTAATGCTTCGTCTAACTTGTATGAGCCTGCTAGTTGTCTCATATGTCTAAGCAACTGTGAAGGTCTTTTGTCCCCTAACTGTCATGCAGTGGGTAGTTGCTGTAAGCGTTTTTCATCAGACTGCGAAGTACGGTGGATCACTGCGGCTTTTATTTTGTCATAGGGGTCCGTTTCTGGTACGTTATCTATCAGGTCACCGACTTCCGTTGCTACATCTATAGGTAGTGCACCGACGATGTGGGCATATTTAGTCGCCTGTGAACGTATACCCCTCGCCAAAAATAATACCTCAACCTGTGCAAACCAGATCCTGGGATTATTAACACCGTATGTCGGTAATCTTAGTTCAGAATAAGCGTTGATTGAGTTTAAAACATTATCGTCTGGCTGTGATGAATGAAAGGGGTTGGTTAATGGGCTATCAATATCGATAAGTTTATTAGGGGAGTCCATAATGTCAAAAAAAAATGGTGTCCTGCCAATTAATAACAATACAAAAGTATGTAGATATATATAGTAAATGTCTAAGACGGATATAAGTATATACGTATAGATCTACTGTCAACTATATATACTCTATGAATTGATTCTTTAAACTGGTATTCTACTTTCCTTCAACAGTTTAATTTTCTTTCTGATGCTTAAGGTTTGTTTTAAAGTTTATATTTCTTATGTTTTCTTCGCAAAAACAAACGGTTTACTGTTTAAAAATGTAAAAGTTGCCGAATACTGACTCATACAAATTATTTGCTTACATCCTTACGCTTATTTTCACAAGCCCAAGCTATTGACTAGCATTCTTTGGCTCACACTAATCCAAATCTTCCTTTCTACTTCTATCTAATTGTTGTTCATTCTTATTACATCATATGTAATGACCGGTGTAACTACAAAACATTGAGCACCCACACATCTATAATCGTTCTAAACAATAAGAGTAATCATGAAGAATACGCCCAACTAGTCCACAGATGAATTGTGCAATGATTAATTGTATGAAAAACACTCCTTCAATTAACAATCAAAAATTTAATTTTGAACGATTTCCAATATGATCGTGTGAAAAAGCATTAAGTAACCAGTTACATTCTGATCACACTATCAATCAGTGTTCAATGATCAACTGAATCCAATAAGATCTATTGAAATGTAATATGTGGTTGACAATTTACTCTCCTTTTCTGTCATCGATTCCAGTGATTGCTTATTATCAGTCCAGGATAATACACAAAATATTCCATTGATTACCAAGATGATATCAAAATCTGTACACTAATTGACAATAGACTATTACTCAACCTGAAAAATCATCACTATTCATGCAATCTGTTCACGGAAATAAACCACTTTCCGTCTGTGTCAATTTATACTCTGTAAAGAAGAATGATTGAAATTGCCAGTAAGAAAGTGTATTACTGTTTGTGAAGCGTGAAACTTCATAGAATCCCAATAATCATGTGCCCTATTAGTGAGTTACTTTGGGAGGCAGTTATTCTCAGAGCTCTAATGAAAAGCAGTTATCAAAAAAGTGTTAGACTATGTCCGATATGTGACGTGTATCATCAGTCGCAATAAACGATATCTCAGATTGACAACTGTAAACTATACCATTCATTCAAACAGAATGATTTAGATGTTAAGTGTTTGAATTTTAGTGCTGAAACATTCAGGTGCAATCCATAGTAGAAGTGTAGATGCGCATTGCTACGCAATTGTTTCATGGGATTAAACAACTACCCAGTATTCTGCTTTTCCATAATATTAAACGGTCAACGTCAACAATTTATACAACAAACCATTATCACCTATATATACGGTGGGAGAACTCGGTCCACCTCTAATTCCACTGAATAATCATCAATATTTCACCGACATGTTTCGATAAACATAATAATAATAATTTATTTACAACTTTAATAAAGAAACGAGGTGTGATGATGGAAAGCCTAGTAACACTAGCCAGTTTTCTTAATTTGAATGGCAAGCCCGTGTTGTAAACCTCTCCCTATGATTCTTGTGTGCAAAAACACCCCACTACTCTTCCAATGAATAGTAGTTTGATGTACTTTCAAACGTCTGTAAGATTCGAATGATGCAGTGTTCTGGCGCACCACCTATCTTAATTACTTATGCTCATATTCTGAGGTCTAATTTCTTGGTTGCAATTGGCAGCACATTTTCATCTCGTGTTATTCCTCTGGTTGCTTTTTTTACATGTCATATGCGAAACATTAGTTCATCTGGAAATACATCTATAAATATTTTCCTAAGTCATTGATCTTCTCTGACTGAGACAGATGTCTCGAATTCTCTCATTAGTCATACACATCCTAGTTTGTATTCGTTAGATATTAAGCACATATCTGCACAGGGATTAACGAGAGAAATGAGTGATACTTCAAAGGCTTCATATTCTACTGAGTTCAATTTGTTGTGAAAGAGACATGAATGTCACTTAGCATAAGACTGAAATGAATTGCCTAGGACAGAATTCTAAGGACAATCCTAATGATCATCTTATGTTCCTCCAAGAGAAGGAATAGGCATAAGTGAGGATGTAAGTATGAGAAATTAGAATTAATAACGACAAAGGTGAGTCACACTTTTGATCAACAGACCGAAGACAATCTGAAAATGTTACAGGAGAATTATCAAAAGCGCACTGGACACCTAGTTTTATTGGAAAAGAAGTGAAAATAATAAAAGTATGACCCTTTCTTCATGTAAACAATTTTATATAAAATTTGCAATCAACACTGAACTCAGAATTAAATTATTAAATCGATGATGAGTGACTGTGTGGCGGACCAGACAATATATAAACGCAAAAGATACCAACAAAGTTAATAACAACCAATAGTAATATTAATATATACAAGTTAAATCTTACGAATACAATAAATAATGGGACTTTACTTAAGTTCACCCGAAATGATGCGTGTTCGGCTTTGATCTGGTACAATAAATCCACAATTATAGATGCTTAGTAATTCCAAACGTATCGATGATCTCCCCAGTATTGTAATCCAAAGTAAGATATAATGTATTATTTTTCTCAGTCTATGAATGTAAATAATATTTGTTTTAGAACTTAGTTAACTCAGTCTCCAATGAAAACAGAACGAGGGATTTGTGAGTATTAATGTATTTGTTAGCGAGAAAGATGTCACGCTATGTTGGAATCACAACGGAAAGTGTCTTCAAGGTCATTGACTGAAACAACATGTACAGTCATTTAATGATGAATGTACATACAGTGGAAAATTGACAAAACAAATACAAATAATATTCAAAACTATTTACAAAATAAGCTTGTCGGTCATATCTCCACAACTGCATTGGATGTAATCGTGATCATCTTCCTGCACCTGAAGGTTATTTTCAGAAGGACCAATCAAGTCAAATTCTGTGGTAAGTGTGGAATAATTACGATATGGGATTTCAATAAAAATGAAATTTTGATTAACAAGTAGGATAGCTTACATGTCACTTTATTTCAAAACAAATCTGTTTCTACAAATTTGTATGTTTTCATTTTGTGCTGCTTCCGATATTGAAGAATCATCTCGCGACATGTTTACTCGAGCCAAAGTTTATCTAAGATAAACAAAAAAATCACATAATAATTCCGTAAATCTGGATGTACTTCAATGGACATTGGCAAAAGCAATTCATGTCATTCACAACAATCACGAAATCGTCATAGAAAGCATGAAAAAACTACAAAAAGGTTTTCCAAATACAATGAAATAACAGTGGCTGAAGAGCTACATACAATGCTTAACTCTACTGCTCTGTCGAACAAAGAAATGCTCAATAACCATCACACTTGCACAACCCATCGAAGCTTTTGTGTCCGATACTATTCAAACATCGAACCATTATTGCACATACAAGTTAAACTCTTTTCATTCTCACACAAAGTTCACACACATTTTCATCTCTGACCCTCCACATATACACACACACAAATTTATATAGATGTATCAGATAACTCCAATTGACCGAAAAGACAAGATATTGAATTATTCAGACTTGTTTTTGATAGATCGCAATTCACACACCTGCTTTGTTCCTTTGTAATACTTTAACGTGGATTTATTTCTATCTGTTATTTATTCTCCGATGAAGTGACTTACATTGAGTTAATAAACGTCAGAAGTTTAATTTTCGTACTCACATAGGTATCAACAACTATATTATTTTTATTTATAACAATCTCCCCATTAAACAATGGATTTGAAAATATCACGTCAAACTTTGCTAATCATAACTATATTCTTACATAATTTATATGGACGCTTTACCATCACTGATTATAATCCAACATGTTTAAAATGATTTAGCGAAGTGTTGATGTCATTCATCCATATGACATGAAATGTTTGATGTACTTAAGTTTACCCAGCTGAAGCATTTTATTCAGTCTTGTAGTTTATACACAGAAATTAGTCTTATTCATCAAATCTTTCGTGTTGTAAATTGACTGACATTAGAAGGCAGGAAGTCGGGTGCTTGCTGCCTGCTCTCCTATTTAAGAATGTACACTAGCACGAATTCATCAAAATGTTTTTAGAAAATAGGCTAATCATCAACAAACCAACAGGCTGAAGTCAGGTCTTCCTTCATCATATCGAATACGCATCATAATTCAGCATCCAAATTTTTTAACACTTTGAAAGTAATATTACTTAAAAGCCGAAATAATCACCTGATATCAGCTTTTAAAAACTGAAAGACTCAAAAGCAAATAACTACAAAACAATACATATGTAAACTTCATGAAGTACCACAATGATCAATTTGAACACCATCTTGAATAAACAGAAGACAAATATTGGTTAGTGATGAATATAAACAACACATTTTCAGTTATATGAATTGTTGTTGACTGAAATGCTTAAATATTTTTAACTAACAAACCTTGTTATAATGTAGAAAAATGTGGCCCACAGTAACCAGTAGGCACATGATCAACTTGTTTAAGTAAATCGCTGTCAAAATAATCTCTATGTTGCCATCATCCAGATGATATTGCATGCATTCAAGATAGATTAGATGAATTAAAATCTATGCTGGAATCAATTAGAAAAATACTGCCTTTATTGTATACGATTTCAATCTATTTATCGAACATGACCAGATTGAACAAATCAAAGTATCATTAAGTGCTGTAGATCTGTGTAATGTATATGTGGAATGACGTGAATTAAGTCTTTCAGAAAGAGAAGGTGAAAAGGTGAGTTCAAGTGATTTCTTTTTATAAAAAACATAACTGGAACACTTCACAGTTACATTTCCACATTATAATGATCCTATATGTACTTGTTGTAACGGATTACTCCTACGAAATACTAAGCCATACGTAAGAATGCCAGATTGTTGGTGTTGGTTTAAAGAATCCCCCTTTAGCATTTCATTTAACTTCACCTATATTTGTGTTGGAAGAGCAAAAAGAGATTTTTTGGCTTAGTGATGCAGACTTATTAGCTTGGAACATAAGATTCGATCTTACTTATGACAAACCCCAGCCAACTTATGTAAAAACACGGTGAACATGTTGGATTATAGATCATATATATACTTGCGGTACGTTTGAAGTTTGCGTTACGCTTACACGGTATTTATTATAAAGTGCTGATATTTCGTTAAACCCTAGTTTATAAATCAATAATAACATTTAAATTAACCCTTGAAGAAAAATGGTTCGACTGACACAAAAAAGAGCTCGAAAAAATCCTATTTGTTCAGATATTACCAACTTTGGTCTTACCTATACCCCATGCTCTGCAACTCCTGTTGCACCAGATAATAGTGGGAGTGGACTTATTCCACACATGTTGCTCGATGACTCAATGTCAAACTTAATAATGAGTTCTAACTCACGAACTGAAGGTATCAATCATATTAAGAGCGAATTAGCCGCTGTCTATAAGCAATGAAGTGATATGCGTTCCAAAGTGGAGTCACTTGCGAGCTCTTTATTAAAGCATGATGATCTTAAACTAGAACCAAAGACACTGTCACCGCTTCGACTGCTGTTGTCAAAGGATGTAGTTCCTTCTGAACTCGAAGACAGGATCAAAGTAAAATCCGTTATTGACTTGATAGCTAATGAAGTCACCAAGCGAATAATCTCTCGAAATAATGTGGTTATATATAATATACCGGAAAAAGTTGCAATTAAAACTGTAGGACACTCGATACTAAAGGCAGCTAATCTCCAGGACAGTCCATGCCAATGTATCCGACTTAACAAAAAGCATCAAAAATACTCGTGCTCTATCCTGTTTACATTCGATTCTCACTTATTAGCGGAAAGTTTGAAAGAATCTGAACAGCTAGTCTGTGCGCATACGAAGTTTAAAAACGCTCGTAAAGTCTCAGGCAAAACCACCAATCAAAGACTAACGCAAAAGCGTATAATTCCAACGAAGGGCGGCCTGCTTAAACATCTGGGCTACCTGTTCCGGTCATCTATATATTTCAACAAGTTATCTAATATTGTTTGTTTTAATACATCATTATGTCTATTAATCACACAACCTATTCCGGTGCGTTTCTGAAAACTGTACAAGCTTACGCTGTAAAGGTTACAAAAGGCCTAATCAGAGATGTCGTGTTTGCTGGGAACATGCAGCAAAAAGAATATACATTATTCATATGTCGATTGACTGAACTGCTGACATCCAACTGGCGATCACTGAATGTTTATCATCAGGAGCAACGAAGAAATAAGAAACGTAAACATGTTGAAATACTTTATGCTGAGAATTCGATTTTGTACCAAATGATATAATATTGAATAAAGCTAATAATAATAATAATAATAATAATAGTACCATGAACGAAAATAACATTGTTGAGGTCACAACAAATGTGACCGCGCCAGCAGCTGAAAACACTGGTGCAGCTAATCTATCTCATGTTAGTCAGTGTACTGATATACCAATGCAGTGTGCTAGTTTGCCTCTCATACCCCTAGTGGCCCTAGATAACCAGGACATATTTGATGGAGACACTAATGTCATTCTTTCCAGTGTAATATCGGAAGTCCACGATCAAACACCTGATCCTATTGTGAAGGCCGATTAAAACACTGCGAAACCTAAAAAAGAATATACCAATTAAGAAGAAAGTAAATAAAAAACCTTCTGGTTCTAGACCGAATAACAAAAAATATTTCAAAGGCCTTACCAAACAAAAGTATAATTTCTGAAACCATGCTTAACCCTACTCATCGTAAGGGAGGTTATAAGGACACGTTTCGTTCAAACGTCACACGAGACGGCCACTACAACCATCATGTAAACAGGCCTACTATTAGACAGACGGCAATGAACCAACGTGCCCCATGGTTTCCCCCAAATGTTATAAATAAATAAATAAATCACCCTCGCAATGGGGAAGACGGTATACTAGGTTATGCACCATCAGCGCAACCCCAACATACAGGTACCTGTCTTAATTTTCAACCAAAACAAGTGCAATAAATTATTCAACCTTACCGAAATAAGGATTTTTTTCCGCCTCCAGAAATCCCTTGTTCCACTAGCACTACAGTTCGCTCATGCTATAGCCCATGCGATCCGGCAAACACATTAAACCATAGTCCAGGCATAGCTAGAACTCATACCTTCGATAAGGATGCTCTCGGTTTCTTTACACTACACACTCCCTTTTTAAACTTATTACTTATTAACGCACGTTCACTTCTGAACAAAATTTCAGCCTTGAGAACCTTAGCCTTTCTAGCCAAGCCTTCTTTTATACTTATCACTGAAACGTGGTGTTATCCAGCAGTGGCCGATTCCGAATTAAATATCCAAAACTATCGACTCTATCGTTGTGACAGAGAAACTAAGCGAGGAGGCGGTTGTCTTATATTTGCTTTGGATACCTTAGAAACTAACAAAGTTGAAGATAGCATCTTGAATAGTTTACCAGAATCGATCTGGATATCAACCAATACCCTAAACCATAGTCTACTTCTAGGTTGTATATATAGAGCTCCTGATAGTACTGATAATTTGAAAGATCGTATTATCAATGCATTTATACATGCATCTACTCTAAACTTCAGTGCTAAGATTATCACTGGTGATTTCAATTATCCTGGGATTAACTGGAGTACCGATAGTTGTTCGTCTAGCAATGATGAATTTTTATCAATTCTTAATCTGTATTGCTGGTCACAGTGGGTTCGTACCCCAACAAGGGGTGATAATACACTTGATCTAATATTTAGTAGAGATATCATTCCCCTATCTGTACAAGTATACAACGAGTTTGAAAGCAGTGATCATAAGATAGTAGCTTGTGTTCTCTCCATCTATCCTTCCTACAACCGACTAATTCAAAGAGTCTACACTCCTGTGCACCAATTAAGACTTACAGGATTAGTAAACATTACGAATTATATATGCCAGCTAAATATCGTAACGAAGTAAGACGCCTAAAGAAACGTTGTTTTAAATCTAACGACTTCACGGCAGTCACACAAATAACAATAATTTTTAACCAAAAAAGAGAGAAACATAGGTTAAAAGCCATTAATGAAGAGCTATTAGCACTACGCACTAGCTCAAAAGTGGAAAACCTAATACACCTTTACAATAAACGTGCTAAATCAACTCAAAATGTTGATATACCTTGCATACTGCATTATAGTAGTTTTATATATGTTATTTTATTTTATTTTATTTAAACACATAAATATTGGTACAAAAAGCACCAGATAAATATGCGCCTTACAAATCTCATATGATTTGTGTGAGGGCTGAGATACTGGCCAGGTGCCCAGATTGAAGCAGGTGGTTTTCTTAGGGGGCCACACCCCGAGCCTTTGACCTAAAGGTCTGCTCCACAAAGCAGTGGAGCATTGTGAGGAGGTGCAGTCCCATGGTAGCCGGTGACCAACAGCTGGTTCATACGCCATTCGTTCCATCAAGATCCTGGAGCCATATGCACCATTGGTTTGGAATCAGGGTTTTTCCAACTCCCCTAGTGGACCCTCCATGTCCACTAACCCGGTTAAAGCGCCGGACATTCGCTCTTCGTCCTCTGATTTTCGTGAACAACACCCCCGCCACGAGAAGGCAGTGAGTAGGACTTCCCTGTCAGAGGCTATATATTCGCGTGGCCATGTGAGAGCAGTTCGAGAGGGAGAGCGGACTCTCTCCACCCTCGGCCGTACCAGGGCACTTGGGGGCAGTTTCTATATATGACCCAAAAACTATAGCAGACCTTTTCTGTGGTAATTTTGCAAATGGCAAAGAATCCAAAAATGGCTATGTTTCTAGAGCTATGTCCATGACTGGTAACTTAAATGAATCTATCTTCTTCACATGTCTGAAAATTAGTAAGGTTATAAATAACCTCTAGGTTTCGAAAGGTCACGGAGCAGACGGGATTTCATCATTTCTCTACAAATATGGTGTTCCAGATATGTCATTTTCACTTCTGTAATTCAGTCTATACTCTTCGTAGCCAAGGATATCTGGTATTAGTGCTATATCTGGACATTTCTAAGGCTTTCGACATGATCAACCACCAACTTCTCATAGGTAAACTCGCATCTTATGGGGTCCAAAACCCGTTACTGGCCTGGTTTGATTCCTTCCTCAGCAATCGACATCAAATAGTTAAAATCAACTCTTCATTGTCGATTGCCGTCCCTGTTAGAAGTGGAGTAATTCAGGGTGGTGTCTTAGGTCTTTTGCACTTTTTAGTTTTCATTAATGATATTTTTGAGTGTTTTAGTGCAGGTAAGTCCATTTTTGTATGCACATGATCTTATAGTAGTGCATTCATTTTCTCCACATGAGCTGAGCAATATTCAAAATTGAATCAGCACGGAGCTTAACAAGGTAGCACAGTGGTGCTCGGAATGGCAACTGGAGCTTAATACAGCTAAATGTGGTTGGTTATGCTTCGGTGATACATCACTCAACCTTAATCTTACCATAAATGGTGAAGTGTTATCTAGGTTACACACAGCAGTAAATGTAGGACTTAGGTACTCCGACGACTTGTCGTTTACTGAACAGATAATGAAACAAACGTCCAAGTCTCAACGCCTTATAGGTTACATAACTAGAAACCTTCATAACAGCGAATCTCGTATTCTAATGTACAAAGTCTGTGTTCGACCACTCCTCGAATACTGCGCGTTTCTCCTTAGTAGCACGCGCATAAAGGATAAATTAAGACTGGAAACAGTACAGAGACGATTCACACTTCGTACTCTTGGAACTGATAGTGTCTTGACATATAATTCGAGGTGTAGTAAACTAGGGCTTGACCCTTTATGGATGAGGAGACTCAAACTTAACCATATCTTCTTTTTCAAAATACTTAACAAACTATCTTTCACATCCAACCAGGCGATTCAATGTGCTAAAGCTTCACATTACGGCATTCGTAACTCCTTGTCTTTAGCGCAACAAACATATTCTAGATCTTCTCTCTATATGAATTACTTTACCTGTAATTTTTCTAGGCTCTGGAGTAATCTACCTCAAACTATACGTACGTTAAACTCTATCCCATTGTTTGTCCTCTCCATTAATGCCTATTGCTCCTGTGAAAATGCAATAAATGCTCCAGCTCCTGTAAGTGTATCTTACTCCACAAGTGAGATTATCGGAACTTTAAATGTTTAACCTCTTACTTGCTATCATTGTTTCGTTGTTCCATGCTCTTTGCTTTTATCTTACTTTCTCTAGTTGTAGATAATTATCAATAACTCGCACTGGCACTGAAAATAACTTTACAGAATAACGTTCATAAATCAGGCTGTCCACTTAAGAAAAAATTAAAAGTTCCCTGGTGTTGCATTGGCTTGCCGTGATATATGCCATATATAAACTACTTATCATCTACTAAACCAGCAAACATAAAACTTTCTTATATTTCATGTTTGCTCTCTACATTAAATGTTGATTTTTATATCAATCTGATCATGCCTGTAAACTGGTGTGAATTCTGTAAATATTATTTTCAAAATATATGTTATTGTTATTATTGTTATATAGGGATACTACCCCTAACTGAAAATCTGGAATGTCGGAAAAATGAAAATTCCGCAAATGCGATAAAAACAATCTAGGTGGTATTGTTTTATTATTAGGACACCAGATAATGGGTTTTTCAGCGTTCTTATACCTGTAGTAGGCTACAAGCAGATTTGGACCGTGAGCGGACCGTCAATAACACTGATGTAGCATGAAAACGATGTGTCATTCGTTATGAGGGCAGTGGAATGCTTTGACCGTGAGCACTTAGTGTAATATGTGTTCTAGCAATCACGCCGTTTATAAATGCCCACGCTTTCAAGCGCTCAAAGTGGAAAGTCGATGGTCTCAAATTAAGAGCAAGGGTATCTTCTTCGTATGTCTTGAGGAAAGACATAAGGCTAACGAATGTAGATTAAGGAAGCGCTGTACGGTCAACGGATGTACGAAGAAACATCACCCACTGTTGCTCCGACAGTCAGTCGCTCGGAGGAAAAACATGGTGTGGAAAACTGTTGTTGATTTACTAAGTTCCTAGATGATCATTTGTGTTTAGGAATGATCCTCGTGCGGTTGAGATCGGGAAATGTTGAAATTGTAGGCAACGCGCTATTGTGTAATGAATCCGCTGTAACATTGATCAGCCCAGACAGTTTGAGGTCGCTCGGACTGGAGAAGGATCAGGCGTCGATGGTAGTCCAAACCGTAGGCGGTACCAGAACAACAAGGGTCACGAAGTTGCTTTTTGAAGTATATTCTTTAGATCGATCCGAGCATGTTACGATTGAAGAAGCTCTGGTTGTGTCGCGAATACCGGGGCACAAACCGACGGAGTCAGTTAAGAGCAGCGTAGTCAAGTAGCCGCATTCAATTGATGTGGCATTAGGTATTCTTGATTATGGAGGTCATTTTGCTGATTGGTTGTGATAATCCGGAAGCCCATCGGGTGCTTGACCAAAGATTAGGTGATGAGATAAACCCCGTGAAAACGTTTCTTAGATGTACCATGTTTGGACCTGCATCAGGTGTAGAATTTAGAAAAAGAGCGGTACGAGCTTAGAAATTTCTTTTCAATTAGTTTTTCATCATGGCTCAACATATATATATATATAAATATGATTAACAATAATTAAATAAAACTCATGGAGTAGATACCTTGCGTAATATTTATATAATTACATATAGATTATAAACTAACATTAATTATTTAGAAGAGAAGGATTAAAACTAATTCTTGAGGTAATCGTTCCTGTAGGTGTGAACATTTCGAACACTGCACTATGTTAAGCTGTTGAATAACTCAAGTAAAGAAAAACACGAAACTTAAGAAAAATCTAGACAAGCAGATTACTGAATTGAAACGGCCTGCCTAAAATACATATAAAAGGGTTGCCCCTTTCATCTACTTTAGATATGAATAAATCAGCCTATCATACCATAAGAAAATGGTTGGTGCAAATTCTCAAACCACTGCACAAGGAAATTGTTAAACATAGTGTAAAGGGTTCCTTTGAATTTGTCGGCAATATAAAACATCTATCGGTCAAGAATAAACGTATGATATCATAAGATGTATCGTTCTTATTCACCAACATTTCTCTACTTGAAACTGTGGATTTTATTTGCAATGAATTAATAGAGAGGAACATAGATACCGCAATTCCCTTATCCGCAATAAAATAGTTAATTCTTAGATGCACGATTAATGTCCAATTCCGACTTGACAATGAATATTATAGACAATTGGATGGGGTGTCCATGGGGTCACCATTGGGCTCCCTACTGCAGACATTTTTCTAGCAAAACTAGAAAATGGTCTACTTAAGGACACAACTAGTCATCTAACATTTTATTGTCGCCATATGGATGATACTTTCGTAGTATCAGTAAAAAAAACATGAAAAAAAGAACATACTTAAAATATTTAATACCGTCCACCAATCAATTATTTTTATACTAGAGGGAGAACAAAATGATACTATATCGTTTCCAGATGTCCAACTAACTAGAAGAGTAGATGGAACATTAAAAAAAGGTTTACATAGAAAGTCTACAGTAGGATAATACACTCATTTTTATAGTGCAATACCAATTAAATACAAAAGAAACTTGATAAAGTTCCAAACCCATTGTGCTAGGATGATTTGCTCGGATGACATTATTTAGGATGAATTGGTTAATGTACGCACGTTGCTTAGTAAGAATGGGTATCCAATGAAATTTATCAACAAACACATGTTAGCGGTCGAAGTAAAAATGACATGCATTGGAGATGGCTGGTAAGCCAACTCAATTTAAGCAAGCGTTAATCAACATTTATAGTCGGACAAAAATGAGTAACAGACATATGATGAATAAGATACGAAGTGTACACATATACGCTCATATAAAAGTATAGTCAAGGTCAATAAGCCAATAATTAACAAGACCAAAATATGACTAATAATGTATAGGAGAATTGGCTTGTCCAGCAACTAGAATGAAGTATATGGGCTTAACATTTAAACTGATACTACAATGGTACGGAAGTCAATAGTTAAAGTATGTAAGGCTTATGATATGAAGTCTGCCGATATCCATTCTAGTTATGAATCGGTATCAGCAGGAGGAAATGCGGATACACAGATTGTGAAAATGAACACGTGCTCTAAGAATGGCCATTTTGTGTTCCTGATACCTGGAAAAATGATTAAGAATAAGAGAAATGAGAACCCTAAAGTAGCAGACAGTAGATTATAGTGTAGGTTTTCCAAGGATAACAACCTACCCACCAGATGTACCAAAGGTTTTGAGAGCACTTTCACTGTGGGCTATGCGAAGAAGGTCCCTTTAATAAATTCGAGGTCAGGTTATCTCTGTCGTCATGCAGTGTTGAAACCGAAAAAGCCAAAGAAACAGTGAGTGGTTTCTGTTTGTGCCGTTGGGCTCACAAGGGTTGCCCTATATGGTGTGATTTATCGAGGACTCAACATCACCAGCGAGCTAGAATCTAAGCATATAAGAGGTGGAACAAACAGCACGATGAAGAAAGCTAAAAAACAAAGTAAAGAGGATCGTAATTTACAGAACGATAAAGAAATTCTTGAAGTGAAACTGAGTAAGTATAAACAAGATCATGATGTCTACCAGAATCTTCTTAGTGACTATCATGTTTTAATCAAACGGTTCCAACAAACAAAACGAGACCTTGAGGCCGAGAAACTACTTCGGACTACTTTGGAAAACAAAATCGTCGGTCTTAAAAAGCAGTTAAATTTCCATTTTCCATTGTTCGATGGATGTGTTAAGTAGGTTGAACACGGCCTGACAATTGAAAGAGCGGTCGATGGATGCAAACTAGATGAAGACGGAAGTCCATTATCAGAAGAGATTGTATCAATCCGACACCAGAGAGCTTCTAAATTAGAAGCATATAAAATACAGATGGAAGGAATCTTTGAGAACAATCGTGGACGATTCAAGTCATCAGCTAACTTTGGTGGTGAAGATGCCAGTGACCGGTGATGGAAGCGGTTACTAGCTTGCAAACGTGCTGCCAAAAGTTTTTACCATACTTTCGACAAAATTACAGAGCTAGAATTGCCGCAACGAAGAGAAGACTACTTTGGATCTTCAGTAGCTAAGAAGAGAAACATAGTAATTGTGGCGTCCGACATTTCGACTTGTGAAAAGAGTATTTCGCATTCTCTATTTTTGTCAACTGAACACACATCATTCACATCTCTAATTAACCGAAGATTATGACGCTCGATAGAAGCGATAGATATGAATAAAATGATTCATAAGAAAACATTGTCCGACAGAAACGCATTAATAATATTTGTTTTATGTGAACAAAAAATGAGCTTCTTTAGTTTCATCAGAACTCTTTATACTAAGAACCTTAACATTGACTATTTAGTCAGGAATGAATGCTTGAATGGAATGTATAATCATTAAATCTATTTGAGCTGTTCTAATCTCATACGGGTTATTGTATAAGAAGCATTTTTTTCTAAAAGTAATAATAATGTTAATCATGGTGAACATTAGCTAAGAGTGTGGTTCTGCTAACATCCCTCGATTGACCTTAGCTGTTGTTTTGTAGAAATATCAATGAATATACATTCTTGTTGTTTATATACATATTTTTTCTAATCAATCAATGATACAGTGTTCTCTATTGTGAAGTCAGCTCAAAATGAATCTCAAAATAAACAATACCGCTTTCTAATAATGTGTTCATATGACTGACAGTTACCTACTCACACAGAAATACGTGAACAAAGTGAATATTTCTTTTCGTGAGAGAAATTGAAGTAATAGCAAATAATTTGTCAGTCAATTCATCAAAAGCCTCGTTTCAGTTATATATAAATATCATTAGTTAGTCTATCAAATAATACATCACCAGCTACATCACCGTGGAATTGAAGTTTCAGGAAGAGACATTTCTTATTAGCTATTGATATCGATTTTTTTTGTTTGTTACACACAGTGAAGAGATCGTTTAATTAAGCCGATCTCTGTATATCTTACTTAACTTGATCTATGGTTATTCCCCAACTTAAGGTGTATGCACACGTCTTATCCTATTTATCACACGTCTGCCACTTATTCTTGTCGCACTATAAATATTGATTATCGCTTGGTAGAAGTGAGTTGACTTACTCGCCATCTCCAATGCGTATCATTTTTGCTTCGCTCGCTGATATTTGCTCATGTGCTTATAACTTTCTTACCTGCGTTATTCGACAACGAAACTGTTGGTGCCGCTTATTTTTGCCTTCTCATTTTATGCACCGTTAAGATTTGTATAAACGAAGCACGACACTACAAAATTTAAGTGATATAACTTGTTCTTTGGACATAATATATTTTTATGTTTACAGGAGTGTGGATGACTTCGGGAACAAACAACTGATTCCGTGAAATATGTTTGTAGCACCACTAGACTACTGTTCTGAAATAGTATGTGTCGATCTGAGTATTCTACCATATCTATATGTTTACGATCCTTATCATTTCAGAGAACGCCAATAAAAAGATTTTCGTGTAAAAATCAGCATCTTTTCTATGTACACCACCTTCAAATTATTTGTGTGTTTGTGCAAATAGTGAAATGATACCTTGACAGAAAACTAGGTCAAGTTAACTACTAATCTCTTCGACAGTATGAATTCAGAGTGACTAGCAGACAGCCTTTTATTTTGTCGAAAATTAATCATATGATGGGCCTTGAATGATAATTTGTTTGCACCATAATGATTCAAATAAAATCTAATGACCCGCACACTGAAATTCAAAATATTATATGAAATTGAATACACCGGAAAAAGTTATTCAATTTTTGTTGCAAAACTAATTGACGGCTATTTATAAATATTGAATTGGTTGTCTGAAACACTGAGACAATCTGCAGTAGCAAATTGTTGTGACATTAAAGCACTTCAGTATAATGAAGGTGACTAAAAATATGTTCAGTGTTGACTTCAGAGTGTGTGTGACTCCTAAAGCTGGAAGTCGATGTGTAACGCTGAAATCTTATCTCATGAAATCAGTTGTCGCATGTAGCCATCAAATCTTTATTCAAACCGTAAAGCTCTTAGGAGATGCAGATGAATAAAATACTTGTAGTTAAGGCCATTCTAAAGACAAAGCTTTGAAGGAAACCACTGACCCTATTCTACACATATCAACAACAAAATCATGAAAGGAATCATTATCTGTCTTGATGACACCTCGTCAACCATAGTTACTCGCTCACCATTTACTCAATACGTAATAATTAAGTAAATCTGGAAGTGTTTGCTGAAATATTGATAAAGTGTTACGACAGATCACTTCATCAAAATGAACACTCATACGGAACTCATAGTTGACTGCAATGATCATGAAATCAATTATGCGTAATACAACTTAGTGATGAGTTGAATTGTGATAGAATGCACTATCGATTATATGAAAACAATTACGCAAATATTTAAAACAATGTTTAATATTTTATAAAAACTATAAGATCAGCTATCATGTTAACAATCAAAAGCATTTACAAAGTATCATGAAATAACTGTTCAAATTAGTAAGAAGACAAATGAAATTCTAAAGTATTCCAATGAAAAGTAGAATTAAAACAACTTGTTCAGAGTTTTCAAAGCAATTTATAAGACTTTTTCAATGATCATTCATTACTTCTCTTTCTTCTTAGTAACCATCTCCAAATTATACAACCGATGCACATAAGAAATAGAGAGGCGACCAAAGGAATTACAACGTACAAGTACCAATGTGACTTGTGTTGCTTATTTTCTTCCGTTGTCCTGGAAGTCATATTCTGAAGAAAAACAAAGAATTATCAGTTTCTTACAAATATCAAATATTCACCAAGTGTTTATCTGTTTTTCCAGAAGTTTTCATGAAGTTTTCACTAACCTGAACTTCAGTGCTCCTCAACGATGTTTCAATGTCTTTGATGGGTGTTGAAGTACTCAAATCGTTGACATCCAAGTTCTTCTAAATAATTCAATCAGAAGCATTCATCACTAAACATCAAATATCATTATTTTAATTCATCATTCATTACAAATCATTCTCAGTAATGATGACACAAGAGATTCTCATACATAGTTGCTGAATTCGAATTCGTCAAATCATTCAGGATATCTATAAGCGATTCGACAGTCAGTGTGCTCAGTAAACACGATCCTACACCTAGTTGACGACCCCATTGTGTGATGAAATATGTGTTCTGGATGTCACATCTAATCACAATCCGAATATAAAGCAAAAGACTTATGAGGTACAACTTCATTGAAGCAATCTATTGAGGTTACATATTTTTCCAAAGAGTTTCATAAATCATTGTTCTGGGATTCAACAATGGTAGGCTACATACTTTCACTAATTCTCCTAATGTGATACACAATTTCTATCTGTTTAAGTTTCTTCACTTTACCTGGTTTCATCGGTATATTGTTACCATTGACATATATCCACAATTACATTTAGGACTTTCGAAATTACGGTTTATTTACTGAGCTGAAAACATAATTTGCTCTGAAACGATGGTGGTGAGCGATGCTTTGATTCATTGTTTACTGTTTTCACGAAAAGGAAGCACGTACTTATATGTCGTCAACCTATACAAAGCTTTTATTTAGTCACTGAGGATGGCTAACATGCCATTTCTTATTGATAGCAATGAAAGTATTTTTTCCAGTAAAAACATTGCTCAGAATGTGAAATTTGAGGTTATTGCAAACGACATATGAAGTTTATCAACTACCAACCTTAACACGGCAGTCAATGACTTTCCAGCCATGAGTGTCCTGATTGTTACTTCCTATACATGCGTTCCCTTTTTCACACCAAAAACATGTCATAGTCAATGTCGTTGCATTTTGGCATGTTTCACTTGTATTGTATTGCGAACAAATTTCTATGAAAAGAATAAGGTGAATTCATTTGAAGTTAATGAATACAAGAACAGAGAAATCAGAAACCTCAATGACGTAATGGTGATTTCTGAGTTAAGTGACTTATCCATTCGGTTGAAAATGGTCAACATGGTGCATCATGCAAAACTCAGTACACCTTCAATTTCTCTTATATTTCAAGACTGCATTTTTGGATTGAATGAAATTACTTTGAGTACAAAGAACAAGTGAAGATTTTTTGACATGGGGAAATTGATGACTTTTAATAACTGTTCGCATTCAGACATGTGCCCACTATGTTGTTACTGAGTTCAGCAAATCGTAATGCAATGGACTTTGATGGTTATACACTTTCTTTCCATGAAATCATTTTTGTGAATGAGATAAGTGCCATAAATTCGGTTGTTCATAGAGACAAAATTTACATTGAACTGTGTTGATTCAATTAAACAACAAAGGAAAAGTGACATCGTTCTTCCAATCGTCAATGACAACTTCGATGCCTCTGAAAAGTTCTACATCATATATATCAAAATAATAACGAACACTTGCTTGTCAATGCACAATCGCTTACTGTCACCTAATATTTTTCGAAACCGAAAGCATCCCATCATTCATTTTGTGACTTTATATTCAAGTAAACTTCATCAAGGTGAAAACTTTAATGTTTTGTGAAAACCGGTCGTTATTTATTCTTAGTAATCAACAACGAATCAACGGGTAGTTATAAATAGTAAGTTAAACGTCGTTCGAGACACATGCCTGGATATCATTTATTAAATGATACATGAGATTTTCAAGTTTCAGCGAACAAAAATGATGTATTTAAGTGCGAAAAAAGTAAGTGCCGATTAAATCAAATTTCACGTACTTCCGATGGCTTCAAACTCCACCAGCGAACCACTTTTGATCCATTTTGCTGGAATATTTATCTCATGACGTTTGTCAATTTCTGTGACAAATTGAAAGGAAAAAGAGATTTAGAATTTCGACTTCTTTTTGAGGCGATACAAGTTTATTTGCTTCACCTAAGAAGAGGGCAAATCAAGAATCTTTAGTATTTTTCATTACGTACAGAGTGATGTCTGTCTTAAGAAAAACTATGGTTTACATCGCTCTGATTTTTGAAACCGGCCCGTTAAATTATAAATGAAATAGTTACGTTTCTGAGTTTTTTAACGATGAAATCAGCTGGACGTCTGAGATAGATGCGTTCATCCACTTACATATTATTTCACAATGCATATTACACGGAGGCAACATTCAAATCTTCAAATCAAGGAACAATGATGATTTGTATATCAATCTCAGACGCGCGTTTCATTTTATTTAAGACTTATCAGGGACTGAAAACCAGCACCATTCATTTCCATTTAGATTCGGTTATCCACTTATCCAGTCAGTCCACATGCTCAATGACTTGTGAAACTGTATGAAGCTTTAAATAATTTTTGAATTGTTATTGAATCTTCCGATTGATGTTGAGAAACCGTATTTGATTCCACTGCTATTCCTCATCCATCTTTACGCACAATGCTTGTGACTTCAAGCAACATCCAGATAATCCTAACAGAGTGCATATATATGAATAAGGGACTGATCAGTTGCATTGCAAATCACTCATGTAAGGACTGAACCAAAGGATGTGAAATGACAATTATCTTCATTGTTTAAATAACTCAACAAAGTACTTAAACCTGTCAATGCAGAACATCTGGCGGAACATTTAATGAACCTTCTCACATTCAATCGTAAACACACTATCTCACCGAATCACGTACACTCACAACTCTTCTTCAAACTGAGCTTCATTTCTCAACAACACATGTTTATTTCAGTGAAGCAAGACGATTGAACACTTCGTAGATAAAATATCATTTCCAAACTAGCACTGCGTTATTTCTGCTTCATACAAAACACACTTTCTTTTACGTTGAGTGTTGAAATGATCAAAGACTGCAAGTTTGATTATATTACTGTGAGTGTGTGAATACATGAGTAAATATATATTGAGTTGGATATAGTTATTCATATATCCATATCTGGGTGAGTCTACCGATAATCACAACTGTAAGAAGTTCCCAAAATATTTGGACAGTGTATTTACGAAAATCATTCCAATTTTATTCTGCACAATGAGCCACAACACTTAAATGATATTTCCACGAACTGACTTTACGCAAGAAGCAACTGAATAATGTTCACTGTTAGAAAGCTCTCTCTGTTAAGACACATGGATTTTGTTCATTAACATGCTCATTACCTGGTACAAGTAGAGAGTAATATAAAACTAACTGGTGGTTGATGATGTACGTCAACGTACATCAAATAGTTAACGAGATTCGGCCTGCTTAAACGTCTGGGCTACCTGTTCCCGTCATCTAGATATTTCAAAAAGTTATCTGAATTTGTTTGTTTTAATGCATCATTATGCCTAGTAATCGCAAAACCTATTCAGGCGCATTTCTGAAAGGGGTAAGAGTCTTAGCTGTAACGGTTGCAGAAGGCAATATGCTTTGAGAAGAATGCACATTATCCAGATGTCGATTGACTGGGCTGCAAACTTCTAAGTGGTGATCACTAAATATTTATCGCCATGAAGGACGAAGAAGTAAGAAACGGAAACTTGCTGAAGTACATTGTGCTGAGAATTCTATGTTCCACCAAAAATGTAATATTGAATAAAGCTAATAATAATAATAGTTATAATTCGCTGAAATAGTTCTTACGTTTACCACAATTTTCTTGTCCATGGATTTGCGATTTCAACTGACTTTTCTCAATTTCCATAGGAATCTGAAAAAAAATTGTTGAATGTGTGAGACAAGATCTGCTACCACACAATCATTTATATGAAATCGAATAATTACTGGAGAAATGTATCATCATTTAGATCATCTCATTAAAAGCCAACTAATCGCACTCACACTAGGCATACTGATATTCTCAGTTTACTTTCCATGAATGTTCCATCCAATCTGTGTAGATATTCTTGTCAACTTCGGTCAAATGTGATGAACTATCTCTCCATCATGATATGTGGCAATAACTTGTGAGATGAATATCTCCGTCTATTGGAATGAAATGAGATTGTGAATATTTGACAGAATGCTGCACTCAGGATATTCCACAGTGAACATTCTGAACAGCCGATCGTCACTACATGAAATAAAACTCAACAGAATGTGACTTTTTCCGTATAGTAGGCAAACATTCATAGCCAGTTACTATTTGGCACGAACAGGTTATTGTTTCTTCTGAAAAAACTTTTCTTCTGATGATTCACTGTTCATACCACTTGCTTGATTAGTGTCACTAGAGGATTGATAATAGTGTCAACTAGTCCGCTTGCCTATTACACAATGTTGATCTCTTTCTATCTTGTTCATTGTGACTAGATTAATTTGTCAATATTGATCAACATGAAATAGTAGAATGATGTGAATCATTTGAAACAATATCACATTTTCACTAAATTATGCAACTCACGTTATCATAATAGAACGATACTTTCCCATTTGGGTGTATTAAAGTCGTCATTGTGGCCGTAACCTCTACAGTAAGAAGAATATTGATATTCAGGATTTAGGATTTAAACGATGAGCAAGTTATTGTTTGATGTAACACTGTGGACAAATTTCAGTGGATATTAACTGTGTTATTTGAAATGCTTTCTTCAGAGGGATTGATAATAAATACATTGAAGTGAACGTCATTGAAATGAGACGGACATGAATTCCTTCTAACAAATGTTAAATGCCTAGATTCTGAAGTCGTATTACTATTATCGAAACAATAAATCGTCTGCTTTACCATCAGGGATTTGATAGTCAAGGATGTAATAACAATTGCGCAATATCCTAAATAATTCAATTTGAAACAATGGACACTCAGTATGCATGGCATGATCTTGTGTGTTTGTCTACATATTGAACTTGAGAAATAAATTGTTGGTATATATATTAAGATTTCTATCGGTTAACTGATTCTGACTTCAGTGTCCATTTGTTGTAGATGAGAAACGAATAGCTTTAGATAACGGTTTTTCAGTTTGCAACGTCAATATTTGGGAATGACTAAGCGATGAAAAGATGTGTAGATGAATATAATGTGTGCAGCAATGGCTTTGTCACCAATGTAGAACACAATTCATTTATTTTGGAACACAGACTGTTTATCAAGTTCCAGTTAAACCTGAAATGATAATAAATCTCTGCATTCATTTTCCATCAAGCAGAATGAGGTTGTGACTTCAATTATCCATGATGACTTATTTATTGCCTGTCAAATCCAGTCATTCACAGTTCATTTCAACTGTTCCCAATGTTTCAATGGATGTACTTAATTAGTGAGTGAATTTCACATTCAATTCTACCATCGTTTGCCAGAATAGAAGCACCTTCATTCTTTTGTTAGTATTTTGGAAAGTTGGATTTTTTTTAAAAATGAACAGGGAAAGTATGAGTTATCACAGGTAGTGAAGATGTAAGTGCAAAAGTTTCACGCGTGTGATCAAACGATCGATCAATGTTCACTCACCTGTACCATTAACATTTACCGAAAAATTCCTTTGGACTCCTAATAATTCCTCTGAAATAATGAAAATCAAAAGGGATGTTTAAATATTTGAATATTGATTATCTTTCTTTTTTAATCAATATACTTTTTAACACGGACTGCCGACTTATACAAGTTGTCGTCTCCATTTACAGGTTTAAATGAACCGGAGTAGTTAAATGCTAAATCATCTCTCATGAGAAAAGTCCAAGGAATATTATCAATTCAACAATATGATGAACGTTTCAACACAATCAACTGAGAAGAATATTTCACTTCTTTAAAAATTCTTGTAGAAGCTTCTGACTGAAAAATAGACGTTTAATAGGTATTCGACAACACAACAACAAAGTGCTTTTTGGATCCCTTTATTCTTCAATTCTTACGTTTGACGGAAATAAATGAATATCACATTGATGTTTTAAGTGTTCTGGTATGAGTAAATCATCTTGTACTAGCGGACTGTTCAAGCACGTTCATTGGTCAGCTATTTCACGAAGTGCATGGATTCGAAATGCATGATCATACAAATACGATCACAAAAATAGTCTTGAATAACCGAATAATAACACACAGCAACTCCGAGACATTAAACATTCAAGAGTCCAGTAAGGGCTATAAAAGCTCTATAGGACTTCAAATATAACTTGATAATTCATAGGCTTCAATAATCCAAACCGCCTTCTTCCACAACATAGCTTACCATTGCACAAGTGATCACTTTTATTCACTCATTATATCATGAAGTATCGTGTAGATGAGATTTCGTCTGTTTTGTAGTTTTCATAGACTGGGGGGTTGGTTATTTACACTTTCGCAATTATATCACATGGTTTATCATTTCTATTCGATGAAAGTTTATATTTTCAGGTAGATCTCTGTTTAATTTATCAATTTGACTTAACAGCATTCAACACCTGCTGCGATGCACACACGTTATGTTGCAAAAACAACACAAACACAACAATCACTTTGTATTGGTTACCACTCCTGTAATCATCAAGATAAATACTGAAGCTTTTATACAAAATAAGTGTGAGAAAAGTGATCAAAACAAAGAATAACTGAATAATATAAGAACTCACTCTCATCCAAAACTCCAGTATCAGACTTTGTATAAATTTTTATGCAATTTAAAATAGCTCCGATGAAATACCCTCCAAATACATAAAAAAAATCTCCATCTATTGGATGAAAACATGCCACATCATTGATAAATTTGTAATGAATGAATAAACAATTTTAAATAATAAGACTGATCTGTATTTGGTTTGCTATAACGAGTCAAACCATTACCATGTTGAACAATGAAAAAAAAATATTGAAAGAAGTTTTACATGTTACAAGGGGCACAAAACTGGTTCACTGAAGAAAATAGAATCAACTTTGATTCATTAACAGAAATTGGATCAACAAAACTCAGTAATAATTTGACTTCCAAGAAAATTTATGACTTACGATCTTCATTAAAATCAACTTCTCTTACGTGACTACCGCAAAACCTAAACGAGAATTGAGGACGAGCCGACTAAAATGTTGCAAACATATGGAAAAATATCTTTATTATAAAGTGTTTTCAACTCACGTATCTGCGATCTATCTTATTTATAAAACGATCACTCGGGACTGGTTGAGGTTGATTGCGTTGAATCCTCATTGAATACTTATAATGAAGAGACTAGAATATGTGTATTAGAATGTATCTGATTACTTACATATCTATATGTATCATTTTCAATAATGACGTCCTCATAGTGACTCAAATAAGCGTTGTTGCAGATTTCGTTGCAGTTGTAACGTTTGTAGGGCGAAACGAAGATCACATAAATTAGCATCCATAGACTAGACGAAAAGTTATATCTAAAATTATCGGGATGAACAGATCAACGGTATCTCATTGAGTCGAATTTCAATTTGAGTTCGTATGTTCATTCAACACTTACCTCATCTTATCGTGCCAAGTTATAAATCAAAATTTTATACAATTTGTCGGGTTTATATAGACTTTTGAAATGTAAGGTTGTTCTCTACTAATTCAATGATTCAAAGTAACCATTAGAATGATCGAATTTAATAAAATCAGATGTTCATTATAAACCAATCATGGAGGTATATGGCGTCATCGTCAACCAATATTCTTCTAGCTGTTGAGATTATGAGCTGAAATTTATTCACTGTTGGTTGAAATTCCTGACTCCTGTGGATAAAACTTCTCTTCGATGTGATATACGATATTCTGAAGTAGGTGATTGGTTAAATTGTACTTCAAAATGTGTGCTCATATGTTTACGAACAAACAATTTGTTGTCTGTAATCATGTATTGATTATTCGTCAACGATGAGTTGTTTTGATTTGATTGGTTAAAATCAAAGTAGCACAAATTGTTTTGATTGGATGGTAACAAATACTCTTTTACACATGGATTTTGTTACAATAGGCACATTTTGTTAAACTATTTCACCGTCGTTTTTTTTAAAAAAATTGTAACTTCTCAACAATGTCACATCCATTCTATTTGTATACCACATTATAACACTGACTGTCAATAGATGTCCAGATCAATAAGGATAATGATTTTCCTATTGAGTACATTGAAATACAGTCAATTGTGCTCAATTTCATAGATTGAGTTCTCAAATCATTGTAATCAGAGGAATATAATGCATTCCGCCGAAAGTGAACTGTTGAAAATGGAGAAAGATTTCTTATACCAGACACATTCGAAACTATAACATTGATCATTATATCTGAAAACTAAAATGTTTGTCAATACTCAAATAGAAGTCTGATTTTCATCTGTGTATTTCAATGATCTATTCACTCACATCAGTTGAGCTTGTATTTTATATCATCTGTGTTCAAATATAAAACAAAATCACAGTGATAAGATAATGTCAAGTTTATACTCAACTTACACTAAACATTGAATACTGACGAATGAATAAAATTCTACACATTCATAACTGAATAATAATTTTGATGAAATAAATCAGGAATGTTTGTTTTTGCGTGATATTTGAAAATAGTTTTCCTCCTAACACAGTAGAGGTGTATTATTTTACTTTAGACAGATATGAACACTAATCAAAATGTTGTTACCTTGACAATCACTGTTTGTTGTCGAATAATAAGACTGCTTGGGTAATCTCGTGAATTCATCAACATCAAAATTGTTTTCAGTGGTGCATTGTCAATTCATTGCCGTTGACGAATACCTAATTACGAAAGGAAAAGTTATCTGTGCATGTGATAGTGTAGATCAGTTAATCTGCTTGAGAAGAGTATGATTCAGATGATGAAGTATTCAGTGGAGTGTCTCCTTATACCGTCATGTCTATTTCGCATATTGTTTTTAGTGAATGTGTTGTAAGTATGAGGTATGTTTCACAACATAAAGAGGCTACGTGCTTTTAAGGTTATGCGACATCAGATCTTACATTTTGCCAGGTCTTGAATATAACCTCTTATTCTTCAATCTTCTTCATAATCTTTTGACAAGCTTTAAAAAGAAAGCGTTTTCTGTATTGTGAGAAATACAGAGAGCAGTTGACAAGGTGTGTGGTGAGCCTCTTGAAGTCATCAGTAAAATGACAGTGAATAGACTTCTTATGTCTAGCCCAAACCTGAAATGTGTTTTCCTAATAATAACTATCAATTTCGTTCATTATTTTTCCTCGTATATCTTCCGGTAGAAGCTGTAGAAATGTATTTATAGATGATGCTATAGTGGTCTGTGGTGAAACAGAGTAGTTTTACAAAATTATCAAAAGATAATGAAACTCATCGAAGAGAGTCTCAATGGAAAAGTAAGAAACGGACTAGAATTGACTTTGCGGATTTGCTTGCTCCAGGTAGGGAAAGTAATTCGATCTATTTTCCATTTTCAAGAAGCAGACGAGTATGCAGTGATGACACAATTGTTGATGATGAACTTAATATAATTAAACAAACTCTACGGGAAACAAGCTACAGAACCATCTCAATTAATGACTGCTATCTGAAATCAGGATATCAAGTTGAATGAAACCTCATGCATAGTGGGAATAATTGACGACAGAATATTGAACTCAAAGGAAACATGGCATCGTAGATTTCAGACAACGGACTATTCATATCCTTAAAAAGCATTCTATTCTGCCGTATTCCGAGTTGTTTTCTGTAGCAGGAATCTAATCAGGACAGTCTCAATGATCAACCTACGCTTGGTGAGATGCATTAATTCATTTGCCAGAATATGCACATAAGGCAAAACAGACGATAAGCTATATACAATGCATAAAACGTTTTCCGAGAATGACACTAGAGCTATGTTAATTGACAGTGCGAAATAGAGAGACAGTGGAGTGCGATTTCAGTTTCGTAATAGCTACGAACGACTGTTCGTTCAGTTGCTTCTTTGTATTCCGTCTTCTCTATTTCGATTAAATGGACAATCACATTTAACATCTCTTTATCATTAGACAACACAAAGTCTTTGACAGCTCATAAGTTTATTTGAAGTGATCGAGAAGATAACCCTGATCAAAAGGAACACATTGTCCTCGATGAACAGTAAATGTTAAAACAGAAAGGAAGGCGTGCTACTTTCATCCTCTCAAAACTGTTCACACTGAATACAGTCACTTGACGATTCAGTCACCAATATGTGTTTCAATATCACGTATAATCATCACAAATACTATTTGGCATATTTCAATCTAATATACGTTGCCACGTAAAAAACTATTTTTCTAAAAGTAAAAATAATGATAAGAATAGTTTCTATGATGTGATAGTGTGATCGGTCTGTTAACCTTGACCGTTGTTTTTGTTGTTTTTCAAATATTATTCATTTTAATTCTGCGTTGTTTATCATCAGATTTCATCTATGATATGACATTTTCTTTTGTTTAATGAGCATGATATGAGCTGTCGTTATAATGAGAGATGCCACTCTCTACTAATACATTCATATGACTGATCATCTTTGACACATACATAACAATATGAATGACATTTTCATTTTACACATGACATACTTTTGTCAAGACAAAATGAAGTGAAAACAGATAGTTTATTCATCAATTCATAGATGGTCTTCATTCAGTTGTGAGTAAACACTGAGATAATCTATTATCTTATTTCAAATGAGTCTAGTATTATTTGTCGAATAGAATAATAAAGATTTCAAGTATTCAATTTAAATCTGTGAAGATAATTGAGTATACTGCTTGCTTGAGGCTGCATTCCACCTTCATCATAATATTTATAAGCAGCACATGGTGCTTTCCAGATAATGTCAAGTAGTGCGAGCTAAATAAATTATGAAAGTATAAAAACCAACATACAACCGATTTCGATTATAGTTAACTTTGCTAATGCACCCACTATGGAAGAGGGTGCAATTCAGTAAGTTCGTTCTATATTATGAATTGCACAATTTGTTCTTTTGATTGCTTTTATCTTTCCGTTTATTTCACCTGCATTATGTATGTGTATTGTTGCTTCTGCTACAAACATGCCTTCCGAAAATACTGTGTCACGTTTACAACAAACCCCGTCAGTTAGGGCTCTTATTTGCCTTTTTCACTCGATTTATAGTCACCATCCCGCAGTTTGGGTTTATTGGACTGGAAAACTATTTTCTGGTTAACTTTATTAACGCAAAATATGTGTGAGTCCGGTCATGCATATATTCATCCGCCGAAAACTCAACCAAACTAAATGAAGCCTTCGAAACTCGTCAACGTCTCTTTTCGATATATCCTAGTGAAGATCAAATTATAATCAAATTCTGTGAAATATTGATGGGCGAATATTATTTACATTCTTGTTGCATAATGTCTCAACAACTAGACTGTAGACGTTCGTGTCCTTCTTGTCGGAAGCTTCATTTTGACTTACAATTATCATGAGATTTACGATTCCTAAGTTATTTACACCTTCCTAATTCCAGTGGTCCACAATCATGACAACTTTACGGCTTGATCATGTACAAATTTTGTTTGCTGTTTTATGTCGTGATGTGGTCTGTTTGGCTTGCATATAAATCAGATATGCTTGAAGTGAATAATTTGCATATCGTGATCTGTTGTGCTGTTCACAACCTACTCCTGTCTTTCTCACATATGAACACGTTTGAATTGAGATATTCGAACAGTCTTACGCTTACTGATTCTTGAACAGAAATCCATTCTATGTTATTCTGATTCGGTTGAATCGCGATATTCCTCACAAGAACTTATTCACTTCGATTTTTCTGACTACAATGATAGAATACATTCACAACTGGGTACTTGATAAACATAGATTTGGCTGATGCTCAGTAATCTATTAGTGGACTCACATAATCAATCCATTGCCAAAGAATCCTGCTGAACATGGTTATCACAAGTTTCAATAAAATACATCTTTCAAATAAATTTGCATCAGACTGGCATTGAATTTCGTATGCATCACTGATGGAAATTAGAAAGAAATTGTTTGAAATGCTAAAAACAAGTGTCGAACATCAAGTAGAATAGAAGAATAATCTGCGAAATAAGTTACGTCATACGGGATATTGATCGGTAGAATAAATGAGGAATAAATGTCAAGCAATTCACTAATAGAAGTGTTTACATAAGTTTTGGAAATACGAACATGACCTCTACAATGAATGTGAGCAAGCTGATGCCGATAATGATTTTGAAGATGGTGATGATGAAGCACTGAGGTCAGACATCGAAGTAACTGCAAACATGCCTCATCTTCTATCCAAGAAGATTTGGGATAAAGTAAAAGTGCCGGCAGAATGGAAAGAAGAACACATCATCAAGATATCATAAAATGGAGATCTGAGCAAATGTGGGAATTACAGACTCGTGACACTGTTTTTACTACGAAGAGACGTTTTCAATAGAGTGTTGCTGGACAGGATGAAAGATGCATTAGACCATGGAATTGAAGCTCAACTGGCTGGATTCCTTAAGGATCGGTCGTGCACATGCCAAATTGCGGCATTGAAGATCATCGTGTAACAATCAATTGAGTGGAATGCGTCACCATGCAAAAACTTCATCGACTATGAGAAAGCGTATGACAGTTCGGACAGGAGAACATTATTCAGACTTCTTCAACGCAATGGAGTACCTGAGAAGATGGTCAACATTATGCAATATGTATACGACGTAATACACATCCAGTCGGGAAATATAAACAGATATGAAAAAGATGAATAGCAACTTGAAATAACTGGAAGGATTGCCCAGAATAGGGTTGGATGGAGAATGCTAGTATGCGGCCTATGCTCCTCCACAAAGGGTGACGTGCGCAAGCAAGTATATATCTTCCTAAAACACATTCTGAGGATTAAACAATAACTGTATATCGTTTATGTCTTATTCTCTAATTCTCTCTATGTTCATATCCGTCGTTTTTCGTGCTAAATTATACATTCAACTCTGTCAATCCACATTCAAATGTTAACACAGATACAATGATAAAGATTTCTTATTTCACAAGAATTCCACACAACGGTTTCTTCAATATTATTGCAATTACAAGAATTATTATTGACGTCGGTACTATAAGAGCAAGTACTATAAGAACAATAGTAATTATTATTATCATTCTATGCTTTTGTGATTAATTAAAATCCTTCAAAATTAACTGAATGCTTTGAGCATGCATTTCAATAGCACCATCAGTTCGATTATAACATTGGTTTCCACTTGGCATCAAAAACCGAATCACTGCAATCTCTTTTCAATATCATTCTCAGTTTACAAATTGAAAACAGTGTCCACTACAATACTGTTTATTTCTTCCTAGTACTGAACAAGAAATTTTGATAATTTCATATTGTATGAAAGTACGACCTTTGAGACCATTTGGAAACTGATGAATTGAAGCCGATGCAACTGAAAATGACACCGACATATGTTGATACTAAGAATACAATTCGATACCTCATCACTTTTGATAATAAGACATAGGAACAATTGCGTCACATCTCATCGTGTTTATTATCTTGAATGTGTGTGTAAACATATACCGAAATGGTTGCGAAAATCAATGAAATCAAATGATCTAATAATAACAGAGGATAAACATCCATCATTCTCTATTGCCAAACACAAAGTTGAAACAGGTTATAAGATTGATTCTGACTCGGTTATTGTGTTATTGTCCAAATGTGTTTAAGGGCGTATATCAGTGTTTATCGAAAACTTAGCCATACGAAAATTCAATTGCACTTTGCTTATTCGAAAACAGTTTGTTTTCACCGTAAACCCACCTTAATAATTTGAGCTTACAATTCAAGGCGATGAGGTGTAGAATTCTTTTTGCATTATCAACTTTGTCAAACTTGTCACCTCCTATCCACGACTTTGGGTCTGGTTAATTTTATATTTTGATTTCAAAATGTTCTTACAAACTATATGTGTGATCAGATTGTTAGAAACCTATTACCTCAATGATTAGTTCCATAATTTATTATCATTGATCGAATGACAATGTCTGTATAGTGAATTAAATGAAGAGCTCAACGAAATTCGGCTTATTTAGTGTCAAGTGTATGTGCTGTTTGTACTTTATACTAAGATGTTCGTTATACGTTCTTTCATCAGCTGATTTCAAAAGTCGTCAGTATCCCTTAGCGTTATATCCTAGTGAGCAATAAATTGTAGGCAAATTTTGTGAAATATTGATGTGCGAATATTATTTACATTCTTATTACATAATGTTTCAACAACTGGATTGTGGACGTTCGTATTCCTTTTGTAAGAAGCTTACTTCTGACTTGCAACTATCATAAGATTTACTATTCCTAAGTTATTTAGAGTTTCTTAATTGCAGTTCCCCATCAATCATGGCCACTTTACGGAATGATCTTGTTCAATTGTTATTTGCTGTTATATGCCGTGATGTGGTGTGTTTGGTTTGCATATAAATCAGATATGTTGGAAATGAATGATTTGCATTTTGGAAGCTGTTATCGGTGTTCTGAACCTACTGCAGTCTTTATCATAGATAATCACGTTTATATTCAGATATTCGAACAGTCGTTTTCTTACTGATCCTTAAACAGAAATCCAGTCCATGTTTTCTTATTTCATTCAAATGGCCAAATCCTTTACAAGAACTTATTCAATTCGATATTTTTTAAAATAAAGTGGTACAATTCAATAACCACTGAGGACTGGATAAGCATAGTGTTGATTGATACTCAGCAATCTATTAGTGTAGTCAAATAATCAATCCATTGCCTAAGAATCCTACTGAACATAGTTACCACAAATTTCAATATAATCCATATTTCTAATAAATTCTCAATAGACCGGTATTGCATTTCGTATTCAATACTGATGGAAATTAGAAAGAAATAATTTCAAGTACTAAAAACAAACGTCAAACATCAGGTGGAATAGAAGAATAAACTGCGAAGTAAGTTACGTCATACGGAATATTGATCGGTAGAATAAGTGAAGAATAAATGTAAAGCAATTAACTATTGATTACATAAGTTTGAGAAATATGAACATGACCTTCACAATGAATGTGAGTTATCGGATGATCATCAAGATTTCGAGGATGATGATGATGATGATGACGACATTGATGATTTTCATTAGGACAAATATGATGATAGCGACGTCGATGAAATCGATGAATGCGTTGATGATGTTTATGATGACTTTGAGAAGGAAATCCACAATGAATGTGAGTAAGCTGATGATGATAATGATTTCGAAGATGAAGATGATGAAGCAAATTGAAGTAACTACGAACATGGCACACTTTCTATTCAAGAGGATTTGGGATGAAGGAAAAGTGCCAGCAGAATGGAAAGAAGAATACCTTAACAAGATATCATAAAATGGAGATCTGAGCAAATGAGCGAATTACAGACTCGTGATACTGTTTTCATTACGAGGAGACGTTTTCATTAAAATGTCGCTGGACAGGATGAATTATGCAATAGACTCTCGACTTTGAGAACAACAGGCTAGATTCCATAAGGATCAATCGCGCACAGACAGAATCGCGACACTACAGATCATCCTGTAACAGTCATTTGAGTGGAACTCGTCACTATACAACAACTTCATGTGATAAAGTGTTTGACAGTTTGGACAGGTGAATATTATGGAAACTTATTCGACGCTATGGAATGTTCTAGAAGATGGTCAACATCATCCACAACTCATACGTAAGAATATACATACAGGATTGCCCAAAACAGGGTTGGATGGAGAATACTACTTGGCACCAGACACCGAATCACCCCAATCTCTCATCAGTATCCTTCTCAATTTACAAATTGAAAACGGTGTCCACTTTAATACTGTTATTGTCTTTTTAGTACTGAACAGGGAATTTCGATCAGATCATTTTGCTCGAAAGTACGGTATTATAAAACAGTTTGAAACTGATGAAAGACAATGTCTGTATAGTGAATTAATTGAAGAGCTAAACGAAATTAGGCTTATGCAGTGTCAAGTGGATGTGAAGTGCTCTACTGTATACTATGATATTAGCTATACGTTCCTTGGTTAGCTGATTTCGTTCAGCTTCATAAGTTGTTCCAACTGTTGGAATGAATCAATCGAAACATTGCTGAGAGATCCACATAATGAGACGTCAACTATTTTTTTATCATATAACTAACACAATTGAATTCACACTGTACCCATTCTTATCACAAAAGCGGCATTCATCTGACAAACCAGAACAGACAATCACACAGTATGAACTGATAAAGACTCGCACAGAATATTGATGTGTGATATCAGTTCAATAATGGTTATCAATGATTGTTCGTTCTGTTGCTAGTTTGTATTTCGTCTTCTCCATTTCGATTAAATGGACAATCATCTTTTACAAATAAAAATCATTAGACATCACGAAGAGAGTGAGAGTATATTGAAAGTATATTTGAAGTGATTGAGAAACAATCTCTGTCCAAAAGAAACATATTATGCTCGATAAACAGTTAATGTCTTACCAGAAAAAAAAGCCTGTTTCTTTCGTTCTCTCAAAACAGTTCACACCGAGTAAAGTTAATTGAGGGGGGTTGATCACAGTTAAACATTGTAGTTATATAATATACCCTTGTGGGTCAGGGTAATTTTACATTACTTTTCAGGAGAATCAGACACCATCCAGACTTTCATATGACAATGTGGAGACAGTACAGTTCAATCTCGTTTAATAGGAGAGCCAGACATCGTCTAGCTCAGGCTTAACCCGAGCAGTATAGCTCAATCCCGCCGCCCCTAGACAGGAGAACCAGACACTATACACGCTTCAACGCTACAATCTGACCAGCACAGCTCAATCCTGTGGCGCAACCACACAGGTACCAAGTACTCTGGTGGACCATTCGCACCATTCGTATATACACTCACATCACATGTATCACATGTATTTCGATCAGTGATTGCGTAAGAACGCTTGAAACCCATTGTCTGGTGTCGGAATAGTAGGACAACACCACCAACATCATTTTTATCTCATTTGCGAAATTTTCATGTTTCCAACTCTCCAGACCCTGAGTTAGGGGTAGTACCCCTATATAACATGGCGAGTAAGAACAGGTGTAAATAGTAAAATTTCAATTTCCATGTACATGTACATGTTATACATCATTTAATAGCACTTCATTAGATAATTTGCAAAAAGGAAACCTCTTCGAAAAATATTAATCCATTCAAAAGTTATGAACAATGAAATAATAGTTCCAAGACAAGTGATTCAGATGCCTCTTAAAATACTTTCATATTGTATGGTTGATCACAGTTAAACATTGTAGTTATATAATATACCCTTGTGGGTCAGGGTAATTTTACATTACTTTTCAGGAGAATCAGACACCATCCAGACTTTCATATGACAATGTGGAGACAGTACAGTTGAATCTCGTTTAATAGGAGAGCCAGACATCGTCTAGCTCAGGCTTAACCCGAGCAGTATAGCTCAATCCCGCCGCCCCTAGACAGGAGAACCAGACACTATACACGCTTCAACGCTACAATCTGACCAGCACAGCTCAATCCTGTGGCGCAACCACACAGGTACCAAGTACTCTGGGTGGACCATTCGCACCATTCGTATATACACTCACATCACATGTATCACATGTATTTCGATCAGTGATTGCGTAAGAACGCTTGAAACCCATTGTCTGGTGTCGGAATAGTAGGACAACACCACCAACATCATTTTTATCTCATTTGCGAAATTTTCATGTTTCCGACTCTCCAGACCCTGAGTTAGGGGTAGTACCCCTATATAACATGGCGAGTAAGAACAGGTGTAAATAGTAAAATTTCAATTTCCATGTACATGTACATGTTATACATCATTTAATAGCACTTCATTAGATAATTTGCAAAAAGGAAACCTCTTCGAAAAATATTAATCCATTCAAAAGTTATGAACAATGAAATAATAGTTTCAGGACAAGTGATTCAGATGCCTCTTAAAATACTTTCATATTGGTATGGGTTGATCACAGTTAAACATTGTAGTTATATAATATACCCTTGTGGGTCAGGGTAATTTTACATTACTTTTCAGGAGAATCAGACACCATCCAGACTTTCATATGACAATGTGGAGACAGTACAGTTCAATCTCGTTTAATAGGAGAGCCAGACATCGTCTAGCTCAGGCTTAACCCGAGCAGTATAGCTCAATCCCGCCGCCCCTAGACAGGAGAACCAGACACTATACACGCTTCAACGCTACAATCTGACCAGCACAGCTCAATCCTGTGGCGCAACCACACAGGTACCAAGTACTCTGGTGGACCATTCGCACCATTCCTATATACACTCACATCACATGTATCACATGTATTTCGATCAGTGATTGCGTAAGAACGCTTGAAACCCATTGTCTGGTGTCGGAATAGTAGGACGACACCACCAAGATCATTTTTATCTCATTTGCGAAATTTTCATGTTTCCAACTCTCCAGACCCTGAGTTAGGGGTAGTACCCCTATATAACATGGCGAGTAAGAACAGGTGTAAATAGTAAAATTTCAATTTCCATGTACATGTACATGTTATACATCATTTAATAGCACTTCATTAGATAATTTGCAAAAAGGAAACCCCTTCGAAAAATATTAATCCATTCAAAAGTTATGAACAATGAAATAATAGTTCCAAGACAAGTGATTCAGATGCCTCTTAAAATACTTTCATATTGTATGGTTGATCACAGTTAAACATTGTAGTTATATAATATACCCTTGTGGGTCAGGGTAATTTTACATTACTTTTCAGGAGAATCAGACACCATCCAGACTTTCATATGACAATGTGGAGACAGTACAGTTGAATCTCGTTTAATAGGAGAGCCAGACATCGTCTAGCTCAGGCTTAACCCGAGCAGTATAGCTCAATCCCGCCGCCCCTAGACAGGAGAACCAGACACTATACACGCTTCAACGCTACAATCTGACCAGCACAGCTCAATCCTGTGGCGCAACCACACAGGTACCAAGTACTCTGGTGGACCATTCGCACCATTCCTATATACACTCACATCACATGTATCACATGTATTTCGATCAGTGATTGCGTAAGAACGCTTGAAACCCATTGTCTGGTGTCGGAATAGTAGGACAACACCACCAAGATCAATTTTATCTCATTTGCGAAATTTTCATGTTTCCGACTCTCCAGACCCTGAGTTAGGGGTAGTACCCCTATATAACATGGCGAATAAGAGCAGGTGTAAATAGTAAAATTTCAATTTCCATGTACATGTACATGTTATACATCATTTAATAGCACTTCATTAGATAATTTGCAAAAAGGAGACCCCTTCGAAAAATATTAATCCATTCAAAAGTTATGAACAATGAAATAATAGTTTCAGGACAAGTGATTCAGATGCCTCTTAAAATACTTTCATATTGTATGGTTGATCACAGTTAAACATTGTAGTTATATAATATACCCTTGTGGGTCAGGGTAATTTTACATTACTTTTCAGGAGAATCAGACACCATCCAGACTTTCATATGACAATGTGGAGACAGTACAGTTCAATCTCGTTTAATAGGAGAGCCAGACATCGTCTAGCTCAGGCTTAACCCGAGCAGTATAGCTCAATCCCGCCGCCCCTAGACAGGAGAACCAGACACTATACACGCTTCAACGCTACAATCTGACCAGCACAGCTCAATCCTGTGGCGCAACCACACAGGTACCAAGTACTCTGGTGGACCATTCGCACCATTCCTATATACACTCACATCACATGTATCACATGTATTTCGATCAGTGATTGCGTAAGAACGCTTGAAACCCATTGTCTGGTGTCGGAATAGTAGGACAACACCACCAACATCATTTTTATCTCATTTGCGAAATTTTCATGTTTCCGACTCTCCAGACCCTGAGTTAGGGGTAGTACCCCTATATAACATGGCGAGTAAGAGCAGGTGTAAATAGTAAAATTTCAATTTCCATGTACATGTACATGTTATACATCATTTAATAGCACTTCATTAGATAATTTGCAAAAAGGAAACCTCTTCGAAAAATATTAATCCATTCAAAAGTTATGAACAATGAAATAATAGTTCCAAGACAAGTGATTCAGATGCCTCTTAAAATACTTTCATATTGTATGGTTGATCACAGTTAAACATTGTAGTTATATAATATACCCTTGTGGGTCAGGGTAATTTTACATTACTTTTCAGGAGAATCAGACACCATCCAGACTTTCATATGACAATGTGGAGACAGTACAGTTCAATCTCGTTTAATAGGAGAGGCAGACATCGTCTAGCTCAGGCTTAACCCGAGCAGTATAGCTCAATCCCGCCGCCCCTAGACAGGAGAACCAGACACTATACACGCTTCAACGCTACAATCTGACCAGCACAGCTCAATCCTGTGGCGCAACCACACTGGTACCAAGTACTCTGGTGGACCATTCGCACCATTCGTATATACACTCACATCACATGTATCACATGTATTTCGATCAGTGATTGCGTAAGAACGCTTGAAACCCATTGTCTGGTGTCGGAATAGTAGGACAACACCACCAACATCATTTTTATCTCATTTGCGAAATTTTCATGTTTCCAACTCTCCAGACCCTGAGTTAGGGGTAGTACCCCTATATAACATGGCGAGTAAGAACAGGTGTAAATAGTAAAATTTCAATTTCCATGTACATGTACATGTTATACATCATTTAATAGCACTTCATTAGATAATTTGCACAAAGGAAACCTCTTCGAAAAATATTAATCCATTCAAAAGTTATGAACAATGAAATAATAGTTCCAAGACAAGTGATTCAGATGCCTCTTAAAATACTTTCATATTGTATGGTTGATCACAGTTAAACATTGTAGTTATTTAATATACCCTTGTGGGTCAGGGTAATTTTACATTACTTTTCAGGAGAATCAGACACCATCCAGACTTTCATATGACAATGTGGAGACAGTACAGTTCAATCTCGTTTAATAGGAGAGCCAGACATCGTCTAGCTCAGGCTTAACCCGAGCAGTATAGCTCAATCCCGCCTCCCCTAGACAGGAGAACCAGACACTATACACGCTTCAACGCTACAATCTGACCAGCACAGCTCAATCCTGTGGCGCAACCACACAGGTACCAAGTACTCTGGTGGACCATTCGCACCATTCCTATATACACTCACATCACATGTATCACATGTATTTCGATCAGTGATTGCGTAAGAACGCTTGAAACCCATTGTCTGGTGTCGGAATAGTAGGACAACACCACCAACATCATTTTTATCTCATTTGCGAAATTTTCATGTTTCCAACTCTCCAGACCCTGAGTTAGGGGTAGTACCCCTATATAACATGGCGAGTAAGAACAGGTGTAAATAGTAAAATTTCAATTTCCATGTACATGTACATGTTATACATCATTTAATAGCACTTCATTAGATAATTTGCAAAAAGGAAACCCCTTCGAAAAATATTAATCCATTCAAAAGTTATGAACAATGAAATAATAGTTCCAAGACAAGTGATTCAGATGCCTCTTAAAATACTTTCATATTGTATGGTTGATCACAGTTAAACATTGTAGTTATATAATATACCCTTGTGGGTCAGGGTAATTTTACATTACTTTTCAGGAGAATCAGACACCATCCAGACTTTCATATGACAATGTGGAGACAGTACAGTTCAATCTCGTTTAATAGGAGAGCCAGACATCGTCTAGCTCAGGCTTAACCCGAGCAGTATAGCTCAATCCCGCCGCCCCTAGACAGGAGAACCAGACACTATACACGCTTCAACGCTACAATCTGACCAGCACAGCTCAATCCTGTGGCGCAACCACACAGGTACCAAGTACTCTGGTGGACCATTCGCACCATTCCTATATACACTCACATCACATGTATCACATGTATTTCGATCAGTGATTGCGTAAGAACGCTTGAAACCCATTGTCTGGTGTCGGAATAGTAGGACAACACCACCAAGATCATTTTTATCTCATTTGCGAAATTTTCATGTTTCCGACTCTCCAGACCCTGAGTTAGGGGTAGTACCCCTATATAACATGGCGAGTAAGAGCAGGTGTAAATAGTAAAATTTTAATTTCCATGTACATGTACATGTTATACATCATTTAATAGCACTTCATTAGATAATTTGCAAAAAGGAAACCTCTTCGAAAAATATTAATCCATTCAAAAGTTATGAACAATGAAATAATAGTTTCAGGACAAGTGATTCAGATGCCTCTTAAAATACTTTCATATTGTATGGTTGATCACAGTTAAACATTGTAGTTATATAATATACCCTTGTGGGTCAGGGTAATTTTACATTACTTTTCAGGAGAATCAGACACCATCCAGACTTTCATATGACAATGTGGAGACAGTACAGTTCAATCTCGTTTAATAGGAGAGCCAGACATCGTCTAGCTCAGGCTTAACCCGAGCAGTATAGCTCAATCCCGCCGCCCCTAGACAGGAGAACCAGACACTATACACGCTTCAACGCTACAATCTGACCAGCACAGCTCAATCCTGTGGCGCAACCACACAGGTACCAAGTACTCTGGTGGACCATTCGCACCATTCCTATATACACTCACATCACATGTATCACATGTATTTCGATCAGTGATTGCGTAAGAAACGCTTGAAACCCCATTGTCTGGTGTCGGAATAGTAGGACAACACCACCAAGATCATTTTTATCTCATTTGCGAAATTTTCATGTTTCCGACTCTCCAGACCCTGAGTTAGGGGTAGTAACCCTATATTACATGGCGAGTAAGAGCAGGTGTAAATAGTAAAATTTCAATTTCCATGTACATGTACATGTTATACATCATTTAATAGCACTTCATTAGATAATTTGCAAAAAGGAAACCTCTTCGAAAAATATTAATCCATTCAAAAGTTATGAACAATGAAATAATAGTTTCAGGACAAGTGATTCAGATGCCTCTTAAAATACTTTCATATTGTATGGTTGATCACAGTTAAACATTGTAGTTATATAATATACCCTTGTGGGTCAGGGTAATTTTACATTACTTTTCAGGAGAATCAGACACCATCCAGACTTTCATATGACAATGTGGAGACAGTACAGTTCAATCTCGTTTAATAGGAGAGCCAGACATCGTCTAGCTCAGGCTTAACCCGAGCAGTATAGCTCAATCCCGCCGCCCCTAGACAGGAGAACCAGAAACCATACACGCTTCAACGCTACAATCTGACCAGCACAGCTCAATCCTGTGGCGCAACCACACAGGTACCAAGTACTCTGGTGGACCATTCGCACCATTCCTATATACACTCACATCACATGTATCACATGTATTTCGATCAGTGATTGCGTAAGAACGCTTGAAACCCATTGTCTGGTGTCGGAATAGTAGGACAACACCACCAAGATCATTTTTATCTCATTTGCGAAATTTTCATGTTTCCGACTCTCCAGACCCTGAGTTAGGGGTAGTACCCCTATATAACATGGCGAGTAAGAGCAGGTGTAAATAGTAAAATTTTAATTTCCATGTACATGTACATGTTATACATCATTTAATAGCACTTCATTAGATAATTTGCAAAAAGGAAACCTCTTCGAAAAATATTAATCCATTCAAAAGTTATGAACAATGAAATAATAGTTTCAGGACAAGTGATTCAGATGCCTCTTAAAATACTTTCATATTGTATGGTTGATCACAGTTAAACATTGTAGTTATATAATATACCCTTGTGGGTCAGGGTAATTTTACATTACTTTTCAGGAGAATCAGACACCATCCAGACTTTCATATGACAATGTGGAGACAGTACAGTTCAATCTCGTTTAATAGAAGAGCCAGACATCGTCTAGCTCAGGCTTAACCCGAGCAGTATAGCTCAATCCTGCCGCCCCTAGACAGGAGAACCAGACACTATACACGCTTCAACGCTACAATCTGACCAACACAGCTCAATCCTGTGGCGCAACCACACAGGTACCAAGTACTCTGGTGGACCATTCGCACCATTCCTATATACACTCACATCACATGTATCACATGTATTTCGATCAGTGATTGCGTAAGAACGCTTGAAACCCATTGTCTGGTGTCGGAATAGTAGGACAACACCACCAAGATCATTTTTATCTCATTTGCGAAATTTTCATGTTTCCGACTCTCCAGACCCTGAGTTAGGGGTAGTACCCCTATATAACATGGCGAGTAAGAGCAGGTGTAAATAGTAAAATTTCAATTTCCATGTACATGTACATGTTATACATCATTTAATAGCACTTCATTAGATAATTTGCAAAAAGGAAACCTCTTCGAAAAATATTAATCCATTCAAAAGTTATGAACAATGAAATAATAGTTTCAGGACAAGTGATTCAGATGCCTCTTAAAATACTTTCATATTGTATGGTTGATCACAGTTAAACATTGTAGTTATATAATATACCCTTGTGGGTCAGGGTAATTTTACATTACTTTTCAGGAGAATCAGACACCATCCAGACTTTCATATGACAATGTGGAGACAGTACAGTTCAATCTCGTTTAATAGGAGAGCCAGACATCGTCTAGCTCAGGCTTAACCCGAGCAGTATAGCTCAATCCCGCCGCCCCTAGACAGGAGAACCAGAAACCATACACGCTTCAACGCTACAATCTGACCAGCACAGCTCAATCCTGTGGCGCAACCACACAGGTACCAAGTACTCTGGTGGACCATTCGCACCATTCCTATATACACTCACATCACATGTATCACATGTATTTCGATCAGTGATTGCGTAAGAACGCTTGAAACCCATTGTCTGGTGTCGGAATAGTAGGACAACACCACCAAGATCATTTTTATCTCATTTGCGAAATTTTCATGTTTCCGACTCTCCAGACCCTGAGTTAGGGGTAGTACCCCTATATAACATGGCGAGTAAGAGCAGGTGTAAATAGTAAAATTTTAATTTCCATGTACATGTACATGTTATACATCATTTAATAGCACTTCATTAGATAATTTGCAAAAAGGAAACCTCTTCGAAAAATATTAATCCATTCAAAAGTTATGAACAATGAAATAATAGTTTCAGGACAAGTGATTCAGATGCCTCTTAAAATACTTTCATATTGTATGGTTGATCACAGTTAAACATTGTAGTTATATAATATACCCTTGTGGGTCAGGGTAATTTTACATTACTTTTCAGGAGAATCAGACACCATCCAGACTTTCATATGACAATGTGGAGACAGTACAGTTGAATCTCGTTTAATAGGAGAGCCAGACATCGTCTAGCTCAGGCTTAACCCGAGCAGTATAGCTCAATCCCGCCGCCCCTAGACAGGAGAACCAGACACTATACACGCTTCAACGCTACAATCTGACCAGCACAGCTCAATCCTGTGGCGCAACCACACAGGTACCAAGTACTCTGGTGGACCATTCGCACCATTCCTATATACACTCACATCACATGTATCACATGTATTTCGATCAGTGATTGCGTAAGAACGCTTGAAACCCATTGTCTGGTGTCGGAATAGTAGGACAACACCACCAAGATCATTTTTATCTCATTTGCGAAATTTTCATGTTTCCGACTCTCCAGACCCTGAGTTAGGGGTAGTAACCCTATATTACATGGCGAGTAAGAGCAGGTGTAAATAGTAAAATTTCAATTTCCATGTACATGTACATGTTATACATCATTTAATAGCACTTCATTAGATAATTTGCAAAAAGGAAACCTCTTCGAAAAATATTAATCCATTCAAAAGTTATGAACAATGAAATAATAGTTTCAGGACAAGTGATTCAGATGCCTCTTAAAATACTTTCATATTGTATGGTTGATCACAGTTAAACATTGTAGTTATATAATATACCCTTGTGGGTCAGGGTAATTTTACATTACTTTTCAGGAGAATCAGACACCATCCAGACTTTCATATGACAATGTGGAGACAGTACAGTTCAATCGCGTTTAATAGAAGAGCCAGACATCGTCTAGCTCAGGCTTAACCCGAGCAGTATAGCTCAATCCCGCCGCCCCTAGACAGGAGAACCAGACACTATACACGCTTCAACGCTACAATCTGACCAGCACAGCTCAATCCTGTGGCGCAACCACACAGGTACCAAGTACTCTGGTGGACCATTCGCACCATTCCTTTATACACTCACATCACATGTATCACATGTATTTCGATCAGTGATTGCGTAAGAACGCTTGAAACCCATTGTCTGGTGTCGGAATAGTAGGACAACACCACCAAGATCATTTTTATCTCATTTGCGAAATTTTCATGTTTCCGACTCTCCAGACCCTGAGTTAGGGGTAGTACCCCTATATAACATGGCGAGTAAGAGCAGGTGTAAATAGTAAAATTTTAATTTCCATGTACATGTACATGTTATACATCATTTAATAGCACTTCATTAGATAATTTGCAAAAAGGAAACCTCTTCGAAAAATATTAATCCATTCAAAAGTTATGAACAATGAAATAATAGTTTCAGGACAAGTGATTCAGATGCCTCTTAAAATACTTTCATATTGTATGGTTGATCACAGTTAAACATTGTAGTTATATAATATACCCTTGTGGGTCAGGGTAATTTTACATTACTTTTCAGGAGAATCAGACACCATCCAGACTTTCATATGACAATGTGGAGACAGTACAGTTCAATCTCGTTTAATAGGAGAGCCAGACATCGTCTAGCTCAGGCTTAACCCGAGCAGTATAGCTCAATCCCGCCGCCCCTAGACAGGAGAACCAGACACTATACACGCTTCAACGCTACAATCTGACCAACACAGCTCAATCCTGTGGCGCAACCACACAGGTACCAAGTACTCTGGTGGACCTTTCGCCCTATTCATATACACATTCACAGCACATGTATGATTATTTGATCAGTGATTGCGCATTTCAAAGTTGATCATTCCGACTACGTGACAGTGAAACTCACTACTTTTGGTAATGGTGACATGCCTTGCAATGCTCCGGTGACAATGACCCTTGAATACAGTTATAAGCAACAACCTGTATGAATGAATTCGGTTAACCAGCAAACCAACTTTTCACATGAACAGTAAGCGAAACTTGCCAAAATGATGCCAAACCATCCACATATGTGTACGCACGCAAATATTATTATCAGCCTTTGTTTTGCTTTGCTGTGCCCTTATTAAATTTGACTATAAATTGCCTATGTAATTGCGTGCTATTCGCTCGCTTGCTTCTCGTTCGCTTCCTTTGCTTATTCGCCTGTTCACTCGCTCGTTCATATTTGCTCAGGTGTTGTTAACTTTTGACCTGAGTTATTCGACAATAAACTGTAGTTGCTGCTATCCTTTGTCTTCTGATTTTACGCACCGTTAAGTTTAGAATTATAACGGTTATCGAAGTAAACGATTAACGAATCGCGGCACTACAGAATTGGATGCCTCGCCGAGCGAACATAAAACATTTTTCGACGAAATAATTTCATTTCGAAAATTCAACGTACTCTGTTTCTATTCGAATTATTATCTGGATTATAATCATAATTTTGGATTTATTACATCACAATTTTAATCGCACGTGCATTATCCCATGAACATTATTGAACTTTACGATAATATTCATAATAAAAAACGATTATTCACGAACAATTGATATATTGGTGCAATCCAGTAAGTCCGTTCTATGTTATAAATTGTATTATTTGTTATTATCATTGTTTTCATCGATCCATTTCTCTTAGTGACAATTACGTTATATTCGCATACTATTTAATTTTATTAATAATGTCTTTAAACAACGACACAATCGATCTTTCACAGTCACCATCCGTGGGAGTTATTAATGTTACTATTCCCTCTTTTAATGTTAATGATCCTCAACTCTGGTTTATTAGACTTGAAAATTACTTCGTAGCCAATCGTATTCTCTTAGCGAGCGAAGTAAAAATGACATGCATGGGAGATGGCTAGTAAGCCAACTCGAGAGCGAGGCGAAAGACAATGCGTATTGGAGATGGCTGGGAAGCCAACTCAATTTAAGCAAGCGTTAATCAACATTTATAGTCGGACAAAAATGAGTGACAGACATATGATGAATAAGATACGAAGTGTACACATATACGCTCATATAAAAGTATAGTCAAGGTCAATAAGCGAATAATTAACAACATCAAAATATGAATCATAATGTATAGGAGAATCGGCTTGGCCAGTAGCTAGAATAAAGTATATGGGCTTAACATATAAACTGATACTACAAGACAACATCGCTAAAATAGCTCATAAGATTTACGAGAGAATGAGACACGCGACTCCACAAACGCTCAACTCCTCAGTAGACGAAAAAATCGAGGCCTTACGAAAGGAAATTAATGTGCTATGCCACAAACTAACGAGCCTAAATCACAACGACAGGAAAAGAAGTTGGTCGCGTAGCAGATCAAGAGATAGAAATCGATCATTTTCTCAGGGACTCCCAGATCCTACTATATGCTGGTACCATCAAACATTTGGGTACAGAGCTTGAAAATGCAGGTCTCCATGCAAATTTAAACGATCCCACCGATTCTCAGTAACGACTACGACAATCAACGCAGCTCCCAGGAGCAATCGTTTATTTTATGTTCAGGACAGAGTAACAGGCGCGCAATTTTTAGTAGACACGGGAGCAGAGATAAGCGTCGTCCCCCCATTGAGCAACGAACAACAAAATATCGATACTGTGCTAACTCTTAAAGCAGCGAATAGATCTGACATAAAGACATATGGCAAGCGAAAACTAACCTTGAATTTCGGCCGTAATATTTCACTTCGCTGGGAATTTGTAATCGCCGATGTGTCCGTACCCATAATTGGTATCGATTTCTTAAAGAATTTTGACCTATTAGTAGATTCTCGACGAAACCAACTAGTGAATGGAGAACGCTCAGTAGTCATAAGAGGAGTGACCACCGATCATGTATCTATGAATTTAGTAGTGTCGAAAGATAAGAACGAGCAATATAAGTCACTTCTAAATAAGTTCGCTGATTTGACGAGGGCGTCGTACGACAACAGAGATCTTAAACATACAGTACAGCACCACATCGTCACGAAAGGTCCACCGTCTAGAGTAAGAGCGCGAAGGTTGGACCCAAAAGGGTTAAACATTGCGAAACGAGAATTCGAAAAACTAATGAAACTTGGTATCATAAGGCCATCTAATAGCCCCTGGGCATCTCCGTTACATATGGTTCTTAAAAAGAATGAAGAAATCAGACCATGCGGAGATTATAGAGCCCTTAACAAGCAAACGATAGCAGATAGATACCCAGTGCCACATATCCACGACATCACTACAGAGATGGAAGTTGCTACGATTTTTTCGAAAATTGATCTTGTTCGAGCGTATTACCACATTCCAGTGGCCCCAGAAGATATACCGAAAACGGCTATAATCACTCCATTTGGTTTATTTGAGTTTTTGCGAATGCCATTTGGACTAACTAATGCAGCTCGAACTTTTCAGCGATTTATTGATCAGGTTGTTAGAAGTTTGACAAGGGTATACGCATATATCGATGATATATTAGTAGCTAGCGCTACTGTGGAAGAACATCTACAACATCTACGACAGTTATTCACGAGACTTCAAGAACATGGTGTCACTATTAACGTGGGGAAATGTGAATTTGGAAAGAAATCATTGCAATTCCTAGGTCATATGATAAATTCTCGAGGTATCATGCCAGTTCCAGCAGAAGTTGCTGCTATTCGTAATTATCCGTTGCCCGAGTCACAAAAAAAGTTACGACGATTCTTGGGACTAATAAACTATTATAGGCGATTTATTCCAAACTGCGCAACAATACTACAGCCATTGACGGACGCTTTGCGAGGAAATATCCGAACATTCCGTCTATCGACAGAGGCCATACAGGCTTTTGAGAAAGCAAAGCGAGCACTATACGAGAAAATGATATTAGTTCGACGAAACAGCGAAGCGCCACTAGCCGTCATGACGGACGCATCGAACATAGCAGTGGGAGCAGTGCTGCAGCAGTTAGTTAACGGTACATGGGAACCGATTTCATTTTTCTCGAAGAGATTAAATCCTACACAAACGAGGTACAGTACGTTCGGAAGAGAACTATTAGCGATTTACTTGGCAATTAAGCATTTCCGACATATGATAGAGGGTACCATTTTCACAGTCTATACAGACCATAAACCCCTCATGAAAGCATTAAACGCCAAGCAGGATAACTATTCGCCGAGGGAAATTCGACAATTAGAATTTATTTCCCAATTTACATCTAGCATACAGTATATTGAAGGTAATAGTAACGAAGTGGCAGATGCGTTGTCCAGAACAACGATAAACGCAATTATTACAAATGGAATTGATTATCACGGTCTCGCGAAGTTACAAGAGACAGACATCGAACTGAACAAGCTAAGATTCGATGACACGACGTCATTATTATTCGAAGATGTTCAGTTCGGCAACGCGAAAGTAATATGTGACATGTCGACTGGCCGACCTCGCCCATTCATCCCTAAACCATTGCGACGGAAAGTATTCGAAAGTATCCATAACCTATCGCACTTGGGAATAAAAGCCACGATGAAATTAATCAGTGAGCGTTTCGTATGGGCGAAAATGAATCGCGATATATGTAATTGGACACAAGCATGTGTGAAATGTCAAAAAATCAAAGTACATCGTCATACTAGCTCGCCAATGGGTTCGTTTTCACAGCCAGACACTCGATTCGAACATATACACATCGATATCGTGGGACCACTGCCAGTTTCGAACGGGTACAACTATATTTTTACATGCATCGATGGATTTACCCGATGGCCTGTAGCTGTGACAATAAAAGACACCTCAGCCGAGTCTGTAGCAAAAGCCCTAATCGAAAATTGGATTTCTTACTATGGTATACGGGCAATTATCACGACCGATAGAGGAGCTCAATTCGAAAGTCAACTCTTCCAGCAGCTTACAGAACTACTCGGAATTAAACGTATTCGAACAACATCCTACCATCCAATGGCAAATGGAATGGTTGAACACCTACATAGGCAGTTGAAAGCGTACCTTACATCTGTCATTGTCATTGGAAAACCCTGTGAATATATGGGCTACGTTGACTATCATGCAAGTCGAAACGAATATTTGAAGAATAGATGTGGTAGTGTCTCTCTGAAAAGTATGGTAATTGAAAGGATGCCAAATTGAGGTGATGCATATTAGTACAACACTATTTTGCTTATTCCTGGTTGATCAACTGAATGTGTGGATATTCTACCGATAAGAACATGAAATTACAATATACTTTTTAATGTTGAGTGGACTTTAATTAACATAGATCTTTTCAAAAGTATCTAACTTCGAATAAACAGTAAGAAAAAAGAGTAAGTGTGACTTCAATACTTTACCTAGTTGTTAAGTATGTCTGAAGAAAAATCCTCGACCAGAATCTCGTGCTTTTTGAGGATCGACAAAAACCGAACTTTCAATTATGAAGCAAATGTTGTTCATTGTAGGGTTCAAACTGTCGTTATCTAACTGTTGCATTAGTGAAAACATATTGACCACTCGATTGTAGATATTTCAAACGTATACGACGCCATTTGCTACCAGGACAGCCTCAGATTAGTCACGGACTATAAAACCAGGTGACAAGATATTGAGTCAAAATGAAGACATCAATTCCCTTGAGACTACAAATACTTTGACGAATATACAATATTACGAAATCCTGCTCCAAGGTTTACCTTAGAGTTCATCCAACTACCTAACAGCCCAACACAGTGAACGTGATGTCAAGGCAGTCTAACTTGCGTCTATATTGCAACATTGTTGACGGAATTCAATCAATACTACAGTACTAGACAAACAAGGCAATATTTCCCACTCAGTGACCTGCCAAATTATTATTATGTATTCTGTACTAAATAAATCAGTCAATGAACAAATGACTTTCAAAAGCAAATGGATAAAAAGCAGAGAACTTACATAGTGATTGCTTTATATTAAATTAAAATTAAAATCTTCTATAAGGAAAAGACAAATGTAATATCGCAGCATCTAAAATAATGGAAATCTGATGAAAAGTGGACGGTTGTTCTGTTGTGTATTGCATCTTTCACGTTCTTTTACTTGAAGGAATAACATCATTCTCTTTTCACTTAGTATTGATTCTTTGATTCTTCCCACTGATCCTTAGGACTGCAACGAGTCAGTCTCTTATTGGCATATGTACATACTGTGCGTATTGCCTTGATATTGCCTTAATTCACAAGCATTATAAGCAAAGATGGATAGTGGCTAGCAGTGGAATACAGAACGCGCATTTCGTACTATTTTGGACTCGTCAGCCGGATGTACCTGAATCTCAGAGTTGATGTTCATTCTGGGACTAGGGAATGAACATTTGCAGTTCTAAGTATCCATGGGAAGATTCAAACAAACAATACTAAGTGAATTCAAATTTTACTCCATTGCACAATCAAGTGGCCATCAGGACTCAGTAAATGAATGGTCAACGCGATAGCGTTTGAAGCGAAAGGTACTGGGTTCGAGTCCCTGAGTGAACATCAACTCTGAGATGCAGGCACATTCAGCTGATGAGTCCAAAATGGGACGAAACGTGCGTCAAACTGGATTCCACTGCTAGCTACTATCCATCTTTGCTTTTAATTCTCCTTTGTAGAAAATATTTGATAATAATTACATGACAAATCAATAACACTCATCACCAAAAACTACATTATTTTACGTAAGTATTAATCGATTCGTAAGATATTTAAAAACCTTATGCGATTAAGTACATCAGTAAAACTGGTGCGAATCCAATCAAAAGATTTGAGTTCTTCCAGTCCGAAGATAATTATTTACTGTTTATTCAGTATTCCAAGACAAGATGAAGGCTAGTACTTCCAATTTTGATGGACTACACTTCAGATGACAGACTCATTACAAGATTAACAGCTACGTTGCTTGAATATCAAATAAACTACTGTTAATATATAGTGTATATTCAAATAAAAAAAGTACAAACATCTTATGGATTACTTACCAACATCTGAAATCTGAAAGCATAAAGCTAAAATCATAAATAATGCAACATGGAAACTTATTGTACAGTGATTAGAATATGTTGATTTGCTTCTATCTTTATATAAGGTTTGTGAATTGAACGAACTGATTAATATCCAGGCAACATCTTCATGCCAGATTATCGTCAACATTTAGTTCCAATAAATGTGCTTTCTTTGCATGACATATATTTACCAAACTTTACAAATACAATGTACTTAAAGTACTACAATTTTGTCCATAAATAGATTATAATACTTAAATGGAAATCATTCATCTATACTACTTTGAATGAACCATGGAAACATACATGGTGATACACTGAAAAAACAAAAAATAAATTCTTCAATCATCACTATTAAATGTTATAATGTATCCAACCTTTTCAATGGCTTCATTGGAACAGATTATATTATGTAAACAAAATATGCACCATTTATGATAATGATAAATAGAACACTCATGTTCATAGTGATAAACTCATTGCATATGAGGGAGTGAACTTAAACTTGGTAAAAACAAAGTTATTCGAATTATAAGCCAGTATGATCTAATTAACTGCATAGTTTATCCAAATCTTTCGTTGCATTTGACAGAAACTATAACCATATACTTTTGAGCTCAAAAACAATTTTATTTGACTAATCTTGTGGTGTGTACTACTGATATAGACAGATATAAGTAGTATATATCATCAATCAAAAGTGAAATACCTGGCAGAAGAAGGTTAAGAAGATTGAAGTAAAGTGATAGAGAACAGAGAATAATTGGTGTGGAAATGAAGAAACAGTGAAGTCTGAGACAATTGATCAATATTTTACAATAAAGTAGATACTGTACGATTCTCAAATTTTACTGAAATGTTCTGTATTATCGTGTTCAAATACATTCGATTGTATCCATTTGTATCCACGTTCACTACAGACGATCGAATCATAATGAATGAATTATTGTTACTAGTTTTACGTTGTTTTAAAAATATATCGTCCTAACACTTTCATATCATTATTGAACAACCTCTTAGGTTACTCCTGGTTGGTTGCAACTAATCTTTCTCAAAGCACTAGATTTGCATATCATTCAAACTGATGTCATAATTGACAAAGAAGCACGGTCATATAATTCATTATCACAATTTTGTACGTTTGTTTATATTATTCTTTTGATAATACGTTTTGTAGTTTCATGTTGTCATTGTACATGTCATACATCATTATTGCAAAGAGCAGAAAGACATTCTTTTATTGAACCAGTCATTTGTTCAGCAGAATGCATTTTAAAAAATGGACTAACTAGTAATCGATAAACTTCATGAAAGTTAGTAAAAATAGACGGTGGTGCAGTTTCGTGGATTAGTTGAAGTGAGACATTGCCACTACAGGATGCCAGCTCAGTGGTTTAGAGTTTAAGCATTCACGTGCCAGACAGATAGTTCCTGGGTTCGAATAAAGAGGATGTAATCGTGGATGTGCACTACTGAGAAGTCCCATACTAGGACGAAACGGCTGTCCAGTGCATCCAGGTTTTCCATGGCAGTCTAACTTTAATTAACTCATAAATTTAAACATTAAAACACTAGAATTTTCACAAAACCCTTTCTGATGAAAATAGAAATATTATTTATTATTATTATTGAACTGATGCAGAAAATTATGCGATCTTTCTGTATAACTCACACACACTATTAGTCTGAATATACGTTTTTGGTGTGAGTATGTATCAAATTTGCTATCGGTTATTGATAGCAACGTCTATTGACATTTGTTTATCGTTTCAACATTGCTTTAACTTTGGTTGCACAAATCAAACTGTTTCCGAGCTAATTTATCTGTCTGTTCATTTACTTTACTTTACTTACTTATGCCTGTTACTCCTCATCAAGGAGCATAGGCCGCCGACCATCATACTCCATCCAAACCTGTCCTGGGCAAACCTTTTCAGTTGTTCCTAGTTGTTATTCATCCTTTTCATATCTGCTTCTATTTCCCGGCGTAATGTGTTCTTTGGCCTTCCTCTTTTCCACTTCCTTTCCGGATTCCAACTTGAGGATTTCCTCGTGATGCAGTTCAGTGATATCCTCCGCCTGTAGCTCTCCTAGACTTGCTGCCGGTCTCAAGCCCGGGTAAAGGAGGAGGGTCGGGCATGAGGTGAGCGACTCTATCAAGTAGAAAAACTAATTCGCTAAAAACGTTAACCAGTTTGTTTATTTATCTACACTAATTAATAAATGAAAAGTGTAATAATCTTATGTTAATATTCAGTTACAATCAATTATTCTGAGTAAAACCGGTTGCATAAACGATCGAGTTTCCGTCTATTGATCATAAAGAACTCATAACTTTACAAGTACTCAGTTAACATGTATTTAGAAGTAGAGATTACTAGTGGTTCAACTACATTCAATAATAAAACAGGTTTTGAAATTCATGTTTTGACACTCCGCTATACATATACACCATCAATAAAGTGTAAATTTACTAAAAAAGGAACTAAATCAACTATGCTTTTTAATATATAGTTGAAATCGTGAGTCAATTGAAGCTAGACAACCATGGAAAATATGAAAGCACTTTTGTGAGATATCAACATACCGAAGACATTGGTGAAATTGTTGCCTAACTTAGTTGATTAATTGAAATTAGACATTAACAGCGTTGAATGTCAACCGGCTCAGTGGTCTATCGGTTAAGTGATCGCGCGTGATACTGGTAGGTCCTGGGATAGAATCTCGCGCTGCGAGATCGCGGATGTACACTTCTGGGGGGTCCCACAATTAGACGAAACGGCAGTCCAGTGGTTCAAGGTTTTATATGGTGGTCTAACTTCATTTGACTCATGATTTCGACTATATATAAAAATTACTAAAAATCTCAACTTGCCTATATAACATCAAAGTCAATGCCATTTTATCCGAAACAGAGATTTTAGTTTGAGATAAATATACTACCTAAAAATGTTTTAAGTATATTTCATATTCTTATATTTAGTGAATTAGTAAATATTAATTAAATAATATGGTCGAATCCATTTGAAAACATTTACAATTGACTAAACAGATATAGTGACTCTTCATTTCAAAGAATTTCATTATAAATTTAAACAACCATCAATTACGATGCTTATCACTGTTGATGCTTTGTATCTTCACTGTACTACATCACATATATTTGTATCTCAATGAACGAGTAATTCATTCTTCCTTTCTAATTATTCATGGTAACATTACCTTCTTTAAGAGAAAATTGATAGCTTACACAAGAACGATCAGAAATCAATAATCACTGAATATCTTTTCATTGATTGTTCATACGAAAATGTATCAACAATTTATTTTACATATACACTTTTGTTAACAGATTAGAATAATTTTCTACTAATGTTAATGTTATCTGATTTTAGATTGTGAGGTATAGGTTTTGCATAACACATTACCAAGCTAAGAACAAACTGTAAACGGTGTTTCAATCGCGATATATTGCATGATAATCACTGAAACACATCAATAATAGCTTTTGTATCATAATCGATTCATTGCTATGAAAATGTATTCATCTTAGATGATTTGCAGACAGCAAAGTATGAATCGTTAGTGTACGGAGCTGAAACTTGGAGAACTGCTACGACCATCATCAAAAAGGTGCAGATATCTCTTAACATTTTTTTTACGAAAGATGATCAATGTCCACTGACTGGATACAAAGAGTTGCAACCACCTACTGTGAGAGAGAAACCAACATTCAGCTGAAAAGGAAACTAGGAAAAGACGCTGGAAGTGTATAGGACATGTATTGAAAAAATCACTTAACTGCATCACGAAGCAAGCGCCAAATTCAAATCCTGAAGAGAAACAGAATAGAGAAAGACCGAGGAATACATTGGCACGGGGATTTGAAGCAGAAATCAAAAGGATGAATAGTGACTGGAAATAGTGAAAATGAAATGCTCAGGAAAGTTTTTGTTGAAGAATCCTGATGGACGGCTTATGATTCTTCATGAGGGGGACCTGGCGTAAGCAAGCAATTATCAGGAAATGAAAGTAGAATTCTTGCGGGCCGAAGATGATAATGCAGTGATAAAGAAGAATGTCCAAAACAGTTATCCCAAATATCCAGTTCACACAGAATAAGTTGTTTCTATCGAGATTGCTAATATAACTCATGCAGCGTTAAGATTATATCCTGAGTTTTCAAAGGACGAAGCTTAATATCAATACTCATGAGAATATTATATAACTCATCATCTTAAGTTATCTGACAAACATGTAACATTTGAACATGTTAACGTGAAACAGATTACACAGTATATTCTGTATAATATTGGTTATGTTTTAAAATATAAACATTCTCACGATCATCGACCTAACTTCCAACTGCCCTAGGTGGACTTTCCGTGTCCACCAACCCGGTTAAATCTCCGGACAGTCGCTATTCGTCCTCTCAACTTCGTAAACAACAGTAATGCCGTGAGAAGGCAGTTAGTAGGATTTTCCTGGTAGAAGCTATATGCGCGTGGCCATGTGAGAGCATTTGGATAGGAAGAGCGGACTTTCTTCACTCTTCGCCGTACCAGCTCATTTGGTGGCCGGTAATATATAGGTTAATTAATATCAATTGTTTGGTGCATTTCGGAACACTGAACACTTAGGGTAAACCTTATTCAATGTTTGCCCATTCTAGTTCTTTATATCTGTAGATGTGCACCTTCGGTGATGTACGTCTACAAAATTAAATGAACAAAAAAAACTACCATAGTCTCAGACAGACAATTTTTTCTATCTCTATTCATTGCTAATTATCACTTTGTAGTTAACTGTCAACATATAGTACTGACATAGATTGTATTGTGCTGATTGACATCACTGTTAATAATTTAATAAGACACAGCTGTTCATTCAAAAATTAATAACCATAGCACCGATTTTTTTAGTATTTTACAAATTCTGTTGTATATTAAGTTTGATTATTATAAACACTTGGAACCATGCCAATTATTGGATACAATTTCTTTTCTCAGTTGTCAAGCAAAACATACTATAAATTACAATCAGAGGACCTAATCTTAGTGTAATTCATTCAATATATATATATTGCTCCAGGATATATCCCAGTGACTAAAAATGAAAAAAAAAGAAACATATTACATATCATTCCACTAACTATTTACTGATACTACTATTTTTGGCATCTAATTGACAGTAATAATGATATCGAAAAGAACATCACCACATTAAATATATGAATTATATCGGTTTGCAAAGTTTTGCTCTTTAATCTGTTTTTTTATTAGAAGGAAATGATATACAGAGGATTGATTATATTTATCACAAAGTCTATAAGCTACTTAGTGATAGTATCGACTCTTAAACCATAACATTAACAAATGTGCTTCATAATTGAGAATTCCCATCAATCAATGTCACCTACTGAAATCACAGTTACCAGACACTTTGTGATTTTTTAAAATGGTATCAACGAAGTCATCTCTTAACTGTTATGTTATTGTCAATCAGTTTTTACTACAAAAGTTGATTTATTCACATAAAGTTTATACCCGCAAATTCCCTGTTACTTCCGAGACTGGTAAGAATCAGCTCTCCTTGTGCAAATACTCTCACATGGTCACGCGTATACAGCCACTATCAGGAAGTCCTACTCACTGCCTTCTCGCGGCCGGGATGCTTATTACGAAATAAAGGAGGAGGAAAGCGAATGAACGGCTCTTTAACCGGGTAAGTAGATATGGATGATCCAACGAGGATTTTGGAAAACCCTGATTACAAACCAATGGTTCATATGGGCTCCAAGATCCTGAAGGAACAAATGGCGTATGAACCAATTTTAGGTCAGTGACTGCCATGTGACTGCGTCTCCTTACGTTGCTAACTGCCTTCTGGATCAGAACTTTAGATCAAAGGCTCGAAGTGTGGCCCCTTAAGAAAACCACCCGCTTCGATTTGGGAACCCGGGCAGTATCCCAGCCCACACACAAATCAAATGATTTATGTGGCACATGTTTATTTGATGCCCTATTGTACCAATGTTTGTGCGCTTAAATAAATGTATAAATAATTAGTTGTATTATTTCAAACATGCTTTTTAATTGGTATATTTCATTTTGTAAACTGATACTTCAAGAAAAGCCCTAGTCTGGATTCAGTTTACTCCCACAATGTAAGTATTGCCAGTGAAATCATAAACTCCACCTCCATATCAGCTTTTTTCACATTGTTTCTATGTAGTGAAGTTGAAGAATAACAAAATCTGTGTATCATATTTTTTAATGTTTTTCATATTTTCAAACTTCACTGCAATATAGGAACGTAATTTTCACTAATAGTTATTGCAGCTTCATTCTAATTTGTTCATAAATGTACAACGTTGCAGACTTCTGCCCATTTTAATTCTGTCTCATATTTAAATAACGATGAAAGAATAATATAGTTTTCACAAGGGGGTTTTGTGAATGTTTTAGTAATTTTATATAGTTCAGATCATGAGTCGATTGAAACTAGACCACCGTGGATTGGTTGAGGTTAGACATTAACACCTCTGGATGCCGGCTCAGTGCTCTATTGGTTAAGTGCTCTTGCGCGAGACTGGTGGGTCCTGGGTTCGAATCCTGCGAGGCGGGATTGTGGAGGCGCACTGCTGAGGTATCCCACAATAGGACGAAACGGCCGACCAGGTCTTCCAGGTTTTCCACGGTGGTCTAGCTTCAAATGACTCATGATCTTAACTATATAAAATATAGTTTTCAACTTGGTAATAATACGTTTTCAGGGCGATTCTATCGCCCAATTCACGAAATACAAAAAAAAATTCTATTATTATCTAATTTTTTTCTGAGTCAAGCATCGGTCCTGATTACAAAATTGAGTCGTTGAATAAGACCTTCTGTATTATCAATTGGTATTATAAGAAACGATGCTATTGGAGTAACCTTCATGACATCGTTGAAGCATAAAGTCACATTAGTCACTTGTAAAATGTTCATTACTAGTTTTTATTACGAATTTACTAATCCATCTTTCACATTGACAACAAATTAAAATGATCACTAAACTTATGTTTCTTATTTAGTCAAGCCAGATGTTAAAACATAAACATGTTCACTTTAAACATCATCAGTTATGAAACAGATGACAGAGTAGTTACATACAAGATATTCAAAATAGAGATACAATTTTGTGCACCTTTCCTCTCTACTTCAACTCATTTTGTATTTACGTCACATAAAAAAGAGAAAAAATCAACACTGTAACTTTATCATTCCATTTGAAGAAATTACATTTAATTACATTTAATGCATTTAATTAAGACATCATTTACTGGAATCAGGCACCCGTAACTGACTAATAAACATCGTTTGAACGTACATTGGATTCGTAGTATTCCTATACCAAAGATCATTGTATGTCATCTTCTATTATCCTCTATATAGCAACATTTGTCAATTAGTTTGTCTGAAAATAACTGTTCCTTTTAAATTTTATTGATCAAAAGACTGTATCAGACAACATGAACTTTGTAAGGTATTTGTGAATTCGTAAACACTGGAGAGTAACGTCCCACTTTAATTAATCTACACCAAATATTGACAACATCTTTTCAAATAAATATAACTTTTGTTTAATTAACTATCTTCTGTACACTGGTAGGTCCTGGGTTCGAATCTCGAGAGTAAGGGATCGTAGATGCGCACTGCTCAGGAGTCCCATAATATGACGAAACGGCTGTCAAGTGCTTTCAGGTTTTTTTTATGGTGGTCTAGCTTCAATTGACTCATGATTTCAACTATGAAAATACTTAAGATTTTGTTGATAATTAGATAAATTACTGCATATTCATTATTCCCTAGATTTATATGACGAACTAACACCATACAATTGACTAGCTGTTATTCTGATAACTTTTCAGTTCGAATCGATGTATAATGGTCTCTACTGTTCCCTATATTTCTCAAAATAATGTTAGATAGAGAAGTTCAAAACCCATTCGGTCTTCACACAATAAAGTTCACTAATCAAAAAGTATTATACTCATTTATCGAGGTGCCGATAGTAGTGTGTTGTATGACACATCTGACTTTCAACGTAAGTAGTATGTAATACCAATCAATAGAGGAATGGTTGGCAACAGAAGCCCAAGAAGATCTAATTGAAGTAAACAGAAAGTGAAATAGAAGAGGATTAAGAAGTGGAAGAATCATACAGAATGTGAAAGACAATTGATTGGAGGTTTGCAAGTGAGGGATTCAATGTATGGTTCTCATATTTCACGAACACTTTGTTATTTTTGTATGAAATAGTAAATAGGTTATCTCCATTCAAGTTTCGTTCATTACACTACTTAGCTCACAGAATATATGACTCTTAAAGATAATCTGACTGTTTAACTTTATCTTTTATTCAAGGATTTGAAACAGACTGATGCTGAATTTAAAAAACCGAATCATTATTTCCTCATTCAAGCTACTTCTTCGAATTAGCCCGAACATCATAATTGCACATCAATAATTATTTTTCAAGACGACACTTTCAACTAACTGATTGGTTATATACAGTTAATTAGAATGTACTTATACGAATATTTATGAAAATGTAATTTGATTGAACACTGACAATGTCTTTATAGAGCGGGTCTATTTAATAGATTCTAATGAAACTGAATCGTTGATTCCCGTTCTTTTTGCAGACAAAATTTTAAGAAATAATATAATAAAGTGGACACACTTCTTTTACATGATCTAAAACTTGTCGAGGTTAGCAAGATGTTCAAAAGTTCTAATGTGGTAATGCATAAGTGAAAGGAACTCATCCATATGGCTCCATAATAGTAGGCTTCTGGAGCCATGATAAGATCTCAAAATCTCTCTCAGTCCCGATCACATAGCTTCAGTATTGTCTGTGTGCACTTCGACTATGTAAGCTTGTCATTTTTGTTACTCATATATCTCTACAATACTCACACCACTTAACAACCAAAGCTTCAGCTAATGTTGCAGCAAATAATACTGGTGTTTTATTATACATTTAGCAAAAATCATCATAATATGCATTAGTCTGATTCTGGATAGCGCGAAGGATGTCCCTATACGAGCAGACTTCTTCCTCCAACATATATTACATGGAAAGACAACATCATCACAGCAGTCTGCACAAGGTCTACATGTCACTTGATTACCACAATTACAAATAAAGGAACTTCTTCGTAGTCCTATTTGTTGTAGCCAATCAGTTATCACGTCTTCTGTAAAATCCTCTGTGAGCCTACCATACGTGATCATTAGGTATTGAAATCGGCTCCGTAACCTTAAAATCACTCAAACGCTCCTGATTGACTCGTCCGTAAATTATAGTCTTGTCAATTTACTAATGGGATTTCAGCCCATACTCTTAACCTATAAATCCACATTTCTCGGTAGGAGAACGAAACTTATTGATCAGGTGTATTTTATTGAATATTTCGAATTATGCTTTCCATTTTGTTTAAGTAAAGGAAACGTTAGAAAATGTTTATTTTCGTTTTTCATCATAGCCTGGTGGGAATGTTTTCTGGTTTTCCTAATATTCTGTGGAATTGCACTCCAAAAAAAGTGTAGCAAACATATTTCGAACGATAACAATAAAGCTGTTGTGCTCAGATATCTGATGAACGTATTCTATGGGTAATACTTTAGTTTTAAGTCCTACTATTCTATTATTATTATTAGCTTTATTCAATATTATATTTTTGGTACAATATAGAATTCTCAGCGCAAAGTACTTCAAAAACTTTATGATTCTTCTCCGTCATTCCTGACGATAAATATTGAGTGATCGCCATTTAGAAGTTTGCAGCCCAATCAATCGACACCTGAAGAATGTACATTCTTCGCGCTGCTTATTGCCAGCAACCACGATATCTCTGATTAGGCCTTCTGTAACCTTTACAGCGAAAAGTTTTACTAATGCTTGGTAAACAAATAAATAATACAGTGATTGTTGTTTTTCTGTGATTGGTACTTTAAGTTAATCAACGAATAATAGCAGTTAACACTTTGTAGAAAGAATTTTGATTTTGTAAAATATAGTTTCAGAGCATCCAGCTGTACATATTTTATTCCTGTAAGTTTTAAATCAAAATGTCATATCTATGAGCATACTTTTCCCATAAATTTTATAATTCGCTATCTAAGTCAATGAGTGGGAAGGGAATAAAATATGAGTAACTGTTCAATTCTATTATAGTTATATAACTCAGCTCATAATTCATAGTAGCTTCTTTAAGTCAAGTTTATTCATCGCATAAGAAAACTGTTTTACAATTAGGATAGTAACGTTATGTGATTCTTTCAGTGACCAGTAGCTCCAACTGCATTTAACAATTTACATTTACGTGCCAAAGCACATACATTGGAAGAGAAGTGTACATGTTCGCATTTCTCAGCATGTTCCTAAGAAACTAAGGCTGCGACGGACCAGGGCTCTCAACACTGCGATAGCTCGGCATTTACTGGACACCGGGCACACCATTGATATCTCTCGTGCTTTCAAAATCATTAGCAAACAAAGTAGTACAACTGCTCTCCGGTTTGCTGAAGCGATGGCGATAAAAAAACTCAAACACGATCTATGTATTCAAAAAGAGACGGTGATAAACTTATTACTACCCCGGTAATCCATTTTTGTTTGTTTTAGTTTTTTGGTTATTAGTTTTATTTTAGTTCACATTTAGTTTTTACTATATTCCTCTTCCATTACTCGATTCTTAAACAATCTTTCTCCCACACATTTCGGCTTACTTGACCATAGATTTGTTGTTTCTCTCCAACCTTTTATTTCTGTCCTTCGAGAGGTTTTGATTACTTTAGCACATGCAGGACATTACGCATCATTCTCTTTGATTTGAGTATCAGTACATGACTAGTAGTCAACAGGTCCAATGAAAGCTGATAATTAGAGAAAAGTAAATATTTATAATCTAGTTACCTAGTAGTTACACAATAAGAATATATATATATAATAATGGTCGATGAATAAATCTTGGGGGCTACGCATAATTTAATATCGTTAGGATACAACTCTAGATGTAGATCCAAAACAGCCTAAAAACTGTATTCTTATCAGTTTCTACGCATCATGTGAACACTACCTCAACCCCTGTATTTTTTTCAAACTCTATCTCTATACAATCTCGACTTGTTTACTTACTACTATGTGCAGTTATAATTGATAATCAATATTATTCGAATTCTCTTGGTCATCAATGTCGATTATTTTATCTTGTATCATATCTCAATATTACACTTGGATACAAATATGGTTGTAAGCAGCTGATATTCAACCACTCATTGCAATAAATTTCTATAATTCAAACTCAGTTGTTGTTGTGCAATACGTAAAAGGAACCAATGGAGTGAAATATTATGCCTTGATATGTAGAACTAATGAATTGTAACCATTGAATCCTTTCAAACTCCAAATCCTTATGAAAGGTTTACGTGTAAAATCTATAACAAAATATGTCTGAAAACTGTGCTTTTATCAAAATAAACTACGGAATGATCTATAAAGCTCAATTCAATGGATGATTCAGATATTCATGGCTCATCGTTTGAAGATTAACGGAATGGTTTTATCACTGAAATATCATGAACTATGTAAATGATCCACACTGTTATTATTACAATCAATTGAATAGTTCATAGTTCTTCTACGTACTAGTTTAACTAGATTGAATACTGAATCTTGTCTATTAGAGATACCATTGAAAACCATGTTCATCATCAATACACAAAAATATCCAAACACACACACACCAAAACTACGGTTAGTTTTATCAAATTAACCTAACTGCAGTTCAAAGTTTCAATACTGATTATAACTCTCAGAAGCTCTTTATATTATTTTCAGTACTGCGGTTTGAATAATCCATTTTACAGGGTATAATAAACAAACCATTAGGACTGTGATATACAAAACCATTTCTGTAATTTATCAAGTAATGATGGATGAATATTCCCTTCCTTACGATCTCATCTACTTTTTATAAACTCCATGAACCATGATTTTACATATTTGCATGGAGCGAAAATCATGCATCATCAGCAATGCGAAGCTACATCAAAAACTGAAAACATTTCAATCAATGTCATCTTATTCTATAATGATCGACCAAAAATACTGTCTAATAATAGGAGGATAATTATATACTTGACAATCAGTTAATTACTCAGTTATTCCACTAAATTAACGTGATTCAATAAGATCAACGAAATGACCAAGTATCAAATTGTATTCAGTCTTTTCTTCCTACTTTCACTGCACTTCATTTTCATATATTTATATCATTGGAAATGTTAGGAAACGGCATCATATTTTCTTCTATTTCTAGATACTCTCCGAGAAATGTTTGCTGATCTATACAATAGTTCATGGATGTACAACACAGGTAGCAAAGTTACAATTATATTGAACGGCAGTAATATTTCTGCTCTACCAGAGTATACGAAAATGGTATGATATGATGAATATTTTTAGTAAATTATTAATTTTAGGTTTTTCTTATTCTTGGAATTGAAATAGCTAATACACTGTTGATCATCATAATCTTATCAGTGTTGTAAGTTGTTCAATCAACCATAGAAGTAAATATTTTGTAGGGAGACAGTTCATAAAACACAGAATCCATGGACAGTTTTACCTTGGATATTGATGTACGTTTTTAGTTATTGCAATCTTGTCATTATTATCATTTGTTGAGTTAAAAGTAATAATACAAATTCTAATCAAGTTTTCCGAAAGTTTATTTGTCACATTCAATTATGTACTCATTTGGAACATCATGTATATCAACACAATTTGCTCATCACATTAATAGACAGATATCGGAGATCAGGAATCCATTATCAAATAATAAGTCGGACATGCATGCTGTCTGAATTATGTTAATGAATAATGATCCCATCACCTTTATTACAATTTATAATGAATAACAATCCAACTTTTCTACTCTTTATGGAGCTTGTCTTAATTTTTAAGCTACATGTTATTGTTGAACTAAACGCCTCTTTGAATTAGTGTTATCACCTCTGAATCAAAATTGTATTCAGTCAGACCATTAAGATTGAAGTGAATAGCTATTACTTGGAAACACAAGACTCATCAAAATATATTTTCAACATTCATAATTGACAAAGATAACGTATTACAAATCCTCTTCTAGTAACATGAATGAACAATGAATCCTCTGAATAGCTCTATCTCAACTATTCGCCCATATAGTAATATGTGGTTTAGGTGGAGAAGATTTGTAACTCAGGTGGGTGATTTTGATATAGGTGTTTTCTCTTAGCTGGATGGCTTGGTCGTGAAGCTTTCATCGTCCCTCTGAAAGACATCATCAGCACAAACTTTGGCTATAGACTCCTTCACGATAAAATCATCCAGCTCAGAGAACAAACCTACATCAAAATAAGTAGTTTTATTTAGGATGTGTGAATTTTCCTTTACAGTTGTACATATATGAAAATGACGGTTAAAGATTATTCTCATTCATTTTGATTTATTTTGTAGATGTTCTGCTTTTGTGTTGAGTATGTTGATTATATTCTATAGAGAAATAACAAATGAATATCTACTCACTGTTGGTCTTCTGATTATTTATGTAAGAACTGTCAATTTTTAAATTCAGTTTACCAGTTTTTGAACTTTTTTAATACAGACAAGTTTAGATCTAAGTAGGAATGTGATTACTGTTACTAATGTAACATGATTCTCTTATATGATATAGTGGATGATTACAGTTCTTACTTGCTTATTGATTTCAGGGACGATCTATCTTTCATCTCTGAACATCAAACAAGTCAGGCAACAAAATATGAGAGAGCTCAGTTTCATTCACATTTCTATGTGAGTCAGAAAGCATATATGCAGTAAACGATGATTCTCGTGACGAATCTATATATATACACTTACCTTCACACTGAAACATCATTAGGCAATGATGAGAGAAAAACTGAAATAAATATTCTTTACAATGTGACTCCCAATATATCGGCAAATGCACATTAATCTAAGAGCCTTGCATTTCTTTATTCATCTATATTTGTCTTGTAAAAATCATTGGAAAATGAACATCAGCTTTCTCGTAAACATTTTCTAACTATAATCTAGTAAAAACTTCACCTATGACGATAGATATTGTACAGAAACTTTTCTGCAAGCGGTCAACTAAACGTTGACCACTAATTAAAATTTTGTTTAAATTTGTTATATTTCAGTCGATATTGATCGGTATAGCGATTGGAATATCGATTTTGGATCTATACGTCTACTTGAAAGTTGCTGCCATCGCAATTACCTTGATATCTTTTACATGTTCCATATTCATTGGACGTGCAATCCAAACACGATTAGCTGATCACTTCTTGTTGATTTTAATATATTTTCTGGTTATTTCCATTGCTTTTGTTGCAGCTGCGACTGTGTTTTATGTTTTAAACCGACGGGTATGTAAACGAGTGAAACTGTTTTATTACCAAGCTACTCATTGTTGATATGACCATGTTTTCATGAAAATACATCAAAGAAACTACTATTATACTATGATAGGATTCTTTTACGACCTAAACATCTGATAGACACTTCAAACACAAAGTAACTGGATAATACTTCCAATACACAGTAGAAAATAATTAAATACTCTGTTCACTCTTAAGTTTCAAATTTAAATAAACGCTTTCGCAGCTAGTTTGTTTTCAGAAAGCAGTTGTATCGACCTACTTATACACTTCAAATCGTAGACGTTTTCTAAGTGACAGGTGGGTAAGTAATCAGTTTTGCGAAAATAACGAAAACGAATTGGTTTGATAAAGTTATTCTGAATTAACGATTACGCTAAACTACGTTGGGTATTAAATTCACTTGGTATTGTTTGTTTGAATCTTCCCATTCATATTTAGGACTACAATTGATCAGTCTCTTATTGGCATATAGGCATACAGGAATTATCAGTTTTGCGAGCGAACGCTTAACCACCAGACGACTGAGCCGGTATCCAATGTTGTAAATGTCCAACTTCAGCCGATTCTTTATTCATATATGTTTAACCAACAAACTTCTATAATTTTGGCCACCGTAACTATAACAGTTTGTGCATGATACTTGTACAAGAAAAAATCACGGTCTTCAATTAAACGTCACTCTTACATCCATAAGTTGTAGGTGATTATGATTATTGTCAACACTACTGAATTATTTAATTATACATACAAGATAATATGTAAAACAATTTAGAACAGGCAAAGTGAAATGAATTCTCTTCAATACATAATATGCATCAATCTTCTTCTAAACAGTAAAAGTCCGAGATTACAGAATTTTGAAGATGAGTTATACCTAAATATGCAGTTCAAATCATTTCACAGTCACTTTTTGATATTGATAAATTTATGCTTAATATCTGTTTGTTAAATGTTAACTTATCATTGCATTTTAGCCAGCATTGGTCGCTCTCGAAGTAGGTGGTGACATAATACTATTCCTTGTAAGTAACATTCACTTATGTATTTATTTATGCAGCATTACTAGTCTTCATAAATAATCAACTGTATAATACAATAATTTGGACTGATAAGAGAATTCGTCACTATCTGCAAATAATAAGAGCAGTTTGTTGAGGTTTACGTGAATGATACATTCGTCGTTTTCATATCATGCTTCAGCCTTTCATCGATTTCCAACGAATACTCATGGCTCTCTTTAACGTAAACTTGAATGGCTATAAAATATTTCTATTTACTTGCAAAACTGAAAATATTACTTATTTAGTTGCATATGTAAGTAGATTAATGTTTCAATGACTCATTTCAGGATGTAATATCCTTACTACTTTCAGTGTTGATATAATTGTATATGTAATTTGTGGAATAATTGAAAATTGATTTTCTGGGTTAATCTAATCTCCTCACACACTGTTTTGAATTTCTCTTGATAGATAACAATCTGCTTTACTCAATTTACTGTTGGAAAATTCCGAGTCCATATCTTCTTTCCATATTGGACGTTAGCAGTATTAGTACTGTATACTCTATTTTACACTAATTTGTCAATTAATTTATGTTTGGTTCAGACATCATCCAAGGAATAAAAGGCTTTAATTGTAGTTTTACTGTTTATAAGAAGATAAATTTGATCGTTTTCGACGTAATTCGTGTTCACTTTCAAATGGATTCGCAGTAAGATTTCTCATTCAGACGTTTCCAAACATTCCAATTTTGTTTCATCTATAATAAAATATAAGTTGAACAAAATTATATCTCGTAATTATTTTGTTTTCTATCAGAGATCGGAAAATCAATCTGTGGTATATAGAAAGGTACTGGGTTCGAGTCCCAGAGTGAACATCATTTTAGAAATGCAGGTACATCCAGTTGACGAGTCCCGAATAGGACGAAACGTGCGTCCTAGATTCCACTGCTAGCCACTATCCATCTTTGCTTACCATACTTGTGAATTTAGGCTATATCAAGGCAATACACACAGTGTGTACATATGCCGATGAGAGACTGACCAGTTGCTGTCCTAAAAACATCAATGGGAAGATCCGAGTAAACAATAATAAGTAAATTTTCAATTCAGTTTGTTTCTGAATATTATTGAGTTTGTTAGTTCACAACACAAATTAATTGTCCTAGTTTCGATAATTTTCTAAATAAGTTGGGTTTGTGGTGTAGATGATGGTTTAGTGTAATTGAGTATTTATCACCAAATAATCGTGATTTCACCAACTTCGATAATGATTATTTTCATCACTCAGCTATTACATATCATATCTCTCGATTTCCATCACTAATGTAGATATCCTGCTTCAATGCTCACATCAATATTAACATGAAACGCGAGACCACGATCAAGAGTGAATAGTGGATCTCACCACCGATATGACTAGATAACTGGTGGTAAGAAGTCTAGTAAATCGCTTATAGTCAACCAACAGTTATATACAGACGCTACACTCGTTTCTGACGTTGAATAAAAAATCGCTGGTACAATTCTTTAAAAATACCATAGATGACCAATATAACAAACACAAATTTGATACATATACTGAGTCATCGATCATCCAAATATTTACGTCTTCGATTAGCAGATTTATTCCAAACAAGAACGTGAAGGGAAATAGTGGTCATCGAGAAAAAAAATCAATACAAAATTGACACTGCCAGACTCCATTTTCAAAAACGAGTATTTTGTGAAACTGATATTTTTACATCAGCGGTGATATCACTCTTCATAGACTAGTCGGCTTATAAAATTTACTTGATGCTGATGTGAGCATGATAGAATTCTCATCCTGAGTGTGAATGTACAAACAAAATGATGACTAATTTCATCATTCAATTTAAATAAAATCAATGCGTCACATGGAATTTAACAGTTAACTCTGTTTATGTTGGATACCCGTAAACGAGATCGCAAGGTCATTCCAGTCATTATGCGTTTGCACGAAAGCTGATAATAGTAGATTCAACTCAGACTTTTCATGAAAGTGAAAAGTGGTACCCTGGTCAACGCTATAGCATCTGAAAGCGATTTGAGTTCTGAAACAATTAAATTATATTTGAACTTATTAGGCAACGACATACTCACGTTTATTTATTCTACCTGAAAATCAAGTCTTCCAACATAATAGATACAATTTTCTTCAACTTCATCCCTAAGGTTTTATCACGTTTTTTCATGTTTCTGTAAACCTGTCATTAGCATTTGAGTCTATTTCTAAATAACATGAAGGTAATCAAGTAAACGAACTGCTCTTGAAGATCTCAGATTAAAATGGTTCTCGTATTATTTATTCATTCATAAATCGTATTCCATGGAACAGAAATAGGTACAGGACGTTTAACAAAGCAGTTGATACATGAATTAAACATTTAGCAGACTAAAATTTTAGTTGAATGTTAAATAACGGTTATTCATAAGTTTTTTCAAAATTTACGTTCAAGAGCATAAAGACTCTATCATTTGTACTCATTCATCAGAATATCAAACGAATATCTGACAGATCGGATTAACTTTAAAGTTAAACATTGTTTACTATCATTTATTCCAGTAGCTAACTGACAACCCAGTTCACCGCTCTAATCAGCTTCATTTTGGCTAACAAAATTTCTCCCTCAAGAAATACTAGTTTGTAATGTTATGAGATAACAATCAACTTGCTGAGTAAATTTCCATCGTACAATTTTATTTGCCAGAAATTTCGTATCACTGAAGTCATGAAATGATGCCAAAATTCATAGGTTTAAATGAATAACAAATGTTATTTAAAACAATTAGTCCCTTTGATAAATTTCGATAATGCAATGAGAAGACGAAGTTTATCAGAACTATGTGATATATTAGCGCAATATACATTTCGAACAATCTGATCACACATAATATACTTGTTAAGAACATTTTTATATGAAAATTAAAAGGTCAACTAGATAGGTTAAGGTAAGAAAATAAATAAAGTACACAAAAACAATGTGATGACTACTCTGGATAATAAATAAGCATTACCAGGGTAGATTCACTTAGTATGGTTGACATTAAAATCACGGTTCGTATTATCCCCCTACCACCCTTGTTTTCGAAAATGAAGGATGTGAAAAAAATTTACCAATTGGTGATTGGTGAACTTGTTTTTGAAAGTTTGTGCTCAAGTGCAAATGAACAAACATTTTGTCACCTGTAATAATTTTTTAATTGGTTGTAAATGGTGCAGTTTTGTAATCTGATTCGTTCAAATCGAAACACAATAAAGTTCTTTTATTGGATGTAAGAATTGACATTTTTACATCGGATTATTATCTACAATAGTTAACTATTTTCACATTGTTCCATCTGAGTTTTGTAAAAAATTTTAACTTCGAAAAAAACAAAAACAAATCCTTTCCATTACCCTGCTATACTGCTGTCAGTGAATGTATATCGGGGTAATTTCTTTTCATGAAGTAGAAATGCAATTAAAGTTATCAGTTATCGTGACAAGAATAATAATAATGTGTAGATCGAATTGTAATTGCACTATCATATCTCTCTCACCCTATCTGACCCATATTTATTCTGATCACAGATCTTAAATTTTCACTTTACATATATACAAATTCAAGTTAACATTCTATATGAGTCAATGTCAACATTAACAATTGTATTCTATTTGATTTGACATTCCTAAATTTACATGCATTAAACTATGTACTTTGCCTTTAACCTGGCCAATTTTTCGGATTATTAATATGGATATATGAATTGTAGAACCTGAAGAGAATTTATCGTAAAGAATATTCTTCGTTCAAATATTAGTCTTCTCTTAATATGATTGGGATTTTTAAACGATTAAAATGTGTAGATCATTGAAAGTTAATTTTTGAAAAAAACTGACAGCTGTTATTAATAGTTGATAATGGTGATTATTGAATTTCAAAAAAAGGTAGTCAAATGTTTAATACACAATTAGTGAACACATTTTCATTAAGGTATTCCCATAAGTTCATTTAACACATAGTTCACTCATTTAATAAACGTTATATTCGTGTAAATATATGAATAAATTATGATGAAGAGAAAGTGAATGGGGGCATGCCGAAGTCACGCTAACCGTAAAAGATGGGTAAATGAAGCAACTTTTTACGCTATCTGAAATTAGTAAATAATGTCTGAGAAAAAAGCAAATAATCTTTATAGTTCGCTTATTTTGCAAACCATTATTATTAATATCAAAAAGTGGATCATTTTAGCTTTGAAAAAGGGTGTCGAAAATGAACGCAATATCAAGGTTATCAAGGTTTTTTTTGTAAATCCATTAAATGCATAAAATATGTTGACCTGTACATTATTTGTAGTTGATCACTTATTAATGATCACCGAAAATACATGTTAGTGTTGTACTCAGTCATGTAATACGGTAATTGTATTTGTGAGATGGGCATAACATTTTTTTGGCAGGTAATGTTAACAGCCAATGTTTTTTAAGTGCACAGCCTTTCAAAATAATGATCTGAATTTTTTATTTTTCTTTGTAAATAACATTGTAAACGTTAATTAATTAGAAAGTCTGGAATTATATTTCCAAATCAACAGTTTCCTTTGTTAAACATACTAGACGAACACTGAAAAACTGTATGTACATTTTCCGTCAAAAGGGAAAATAATTACTGTTATTGTGACAAACACTAAATCTCTGATCGTTGAAAAAATAACCTTTTTTGACAAGCATATGTAATTTAGGTTGAATGAAGTGTCAATGAACAAGTCTATGTCTAGCGAAATAAATTTCTATTTCAATTATATGACTTAATGTGAATAAGGTCAATTGTATCAAGTAACCATTATGTATTTAGAATATCGTATTTCAATCTGTTAAGTTAAACGGTACATTTATTTATCAGATGTCTAAATGACATTTATCACAGTATCGAATTTTTCAATGCAGTGATAAATCTCATAAGAAACATTATTATTACATTTCGTATGTTCCATTATTATTATTATTATTATTATTATTATTAATGACTTGTTAGACATGTAAGTCTTCATTATATGACGTCGTTTTCTGTACGGAATCGTTTACTGAAACCTTAAATTTGAAAAACCTTAAAAGCTGTTGACAAAATTATAAAGTGATCGATGATTATCTTCATTACTATGGAATTGTGATGAATGATCAGTATATGTTCACTTGACCTTCCCAGTACAAATTATCTTGTTGTACTAGTGAACTGATCTCAGTACAATCGTCTACCGTCGCTAAGTGAAAAGAGAGTGGAATAATCGTACACATCTTTGCATATACTTTTGTTTGACAAATTAGTGTTCATTATATGACGTTGTTTTCTGTACGGAATCGTTTACTGAAACCGTAAATTTGAAAGACCTGAAAAGCTGTTGGCAAGGTAATAAACTGAGCGATGATCATTATTAATCTACAGCTTCATTACTATGGAATTGTGATGACCGACCAGTGTCTGTTCACTTGACCTTAGCAATAGAAATTATCTTGTTGTACTAGTGAACTGATCTTACTACATTTCTTTACTGTACCTATTAACCAAATCATATGAATGTAAAATGAATTATTGATGGTTTCATGACTCCTCCTTAAAATGGAAACAAGAAATTCAAACAAAATTTAAATCAAATTGTGGGTGGCCCTGAAAAGGGCCTTTACTCGGTCTCTACACAGGTCCTTAGGTCCTGATCAATGACTCCACTATGAGTCCGTGACAGCGCCGCACATGGGACAGTTGAACCCAGGTGATACTTCTGTTGGGTCGTAGGCACAAAACGAATGAAACATAGCATTGCATGGACAAAAAATCCAAGCACTTCCACCAACTATTTCACTGGGCGGCTGACGTAGATGGCAAATATCACACAGTCGGTCATTGTGCGCACGTTCGTCTTCTTCATTGTCTCGGTCCGTAAACTCTTCTGAGTTCATAGATATTACTTCAATCTCGTTATCATTTAAGGTAGCATCCAAATCTACGTTCTGTTGACGGTTGTTGCCTGTGGTATTTCGGACGATGGGCATTGTGATGGTAGTAGGTAATCCATCGTTAAGCAACTGATGAGCATAGTTAAGTAGAGCGGTACGCTGTTCAGCGGACATACGCCGACATAAGTAGTGAATCGATGTTAGGACGTTTGTCTGCCCGACTTGTACCGGTAACTCATTGTCGATCGTTACTCTGGTTACGTAGCTGTTGGAATGCAGCCATCTGTCACCAATGCTTTCTCTGTGAACTTCAACGTTAGCGTGCGAACAGTATGCCAAGATGTGACGACATACGACTCTGTGTTCTACATAAAAGATACAGGAACAACTAATAGGATTTCTGGAGACTGTGTAAGTTCCTGCAGTATCAACGGCCGTGAAGAACTCCCCCGACAATACGAAGTCAGTAACAGGAACACGCAAGTGCCGCTTCAGCAGTTGACATGCAGCAGGTGTAAGTGTTTCCTGAAGACGACGTAGTTGAGGCTCGCGACCCAGCACAGCTTTGCTACGGCATTCAGTGGAGTACTTTTGAACTCAAGCTTCTATCCAATATCTAGTGCGAAGTAGAACACTAAATATCGATCTGAACACGGGTGTTTTTCTGTTCAGCTTATGCAACTTTAAAATTCGATGGGTCGTCTCAACGAAATTTGTATTGCTTTGATCTAGAAGCATTGCAGATAGTCTAAAAGCATTCGACCACTTGTGCTTTTTGGACAATGACTGATCTCTCAAATATTGGTGGAAATTTCCGTCTGCTGCTTCGATAAATGACACATACCGTTGGAAGCTACAAAACATTGTAAAGCATATTTCGATTTACCTTTCCACATTTCTTGTTACCATAAGACGGTAGAATATTTGAAGAAGATCAGATCGTAGCCTCTACGAATACGATGAATGGGTTAATTCTAAAGAAAGGTAAGCTTACCCTCTTGATGGAAACGCTACCAGATACAATGTATTCAAAAATACATTTTCCGTTTCTGTGACTACGTGAGGGACAACAGAGCCTCCAATTTGCACGTTACTGACGTCCATATTGTGAAGAAAATTATCTATATCGATAAGTACAGAGCTTTAATACGAATTTCAAGAATTACATAACCAATTATAACGCATTTACAACTAGGAATTTCATTGGACGAAACGGATTGAAAAAAATTGGAAAATGGGATGAAAATTTTTTGATTAAGGGGGACAAAAAAAATTTATTAAAAAAAATCGACGTGATCCTAATGTTATTCGTGGTAATGCTTATTTATTATAGTTGCTTATTTATTATCCAGAGTAGTCATCACATTGTTTTTGTGTACTTTATTTATTTTCTTACCTTAACCTATCTAGTTGACCTTTTAATTTTCATATAAAAATGTTCTTAACAAGTATATTATGTGTGATCAGATTGTTCGAAATGTATATTGCGCTAATATATCACATAGTTCTGACAAACTTCGTCTTCTCATTGCATTTTGGAAACAAATGTTATGTTTTATACGAATATTCGTCAAGCTTAGAACCAATAGCTTGACAAACATTGGGCGCCGAGTATAGAGAAGTTATTGTATGTGAAAAACTATATTTAAAATTGTCACAGCGAGTGAAATTTAAATTATTCCAAAGTTTCGTCCAGCCAACTTATCTGGACTTCTTCAAGGAAATAATCACAGAAAGAAGTCTGTTACTGTTACAAAATATTTACTTTACAAACATCTTAGAAGTGAATTAATGTAACATGATTTCGGTTACCGTTTCGGTAGAGATTAGGTAAAACAAAGAATAGTTATTCCGCATTATCAAATGATCGTTTCCAAACGTTTGATCAACGCCTTCCATATTTCTAAATATAACAAGGCAATGAATGATCTAAAATTTCTATAAAGGATATGTAGATTGTACTAAAATTGAATGGAAACAACTCTCAGGAGGAAACAACAATCTATTTGAGTAAAGGAAAGACAAAACACTTGATGAGGTTTTCAAACATTACCACGGAAGTCTATGAATCAACGCTAGTTTATCATTTGATATATTTCTAAGATTTTGGTCAATGAAATAATCGAGTTTTGGCGACATGCTTGGGGAAGATTATACAATGTCTTCTGTCCCATTGTTAAAACGAATGGTTAAGGTCTCAATATGCAACCATTATTAACAGTCATTTTATTTGGGCAAACTAAAGCTGAGATCATTTTGTTAGTTTGTAGGAGTGAAAACATGAATAGGTTCAATAATCATTAAAATTCCACCAACTTACGTCGATCTAGCGATAAATAAAATGTTGTAAAAAAACTTTATAAGATGCTTTCCATAAAAAGTAGAAACTATTTAACAAAATGAATTTAACGATTAAAGTTAATGGAGGACATTTCTTATTGTTATAAACGTATGGATGCTGCTTATAACTCTAGGGTTCTGGTTATAACAGTCCTTTCACTTTTTACACGTATGTGGGACGCTAATTTACCTTAGACGAATATCTACACTAGATTCCCACCCAGTGTTTGTTCTACAAGACTTCAACACAACTCAGATCAAGAACACGAGATTAGCCTAACTACAACGTCAATATATTTCCATACCAAAATCCGACACGAGGAACAGTCAATCAATAACGGTCCATCAATAACGGTCAATACATAATAAGGATAGGGGAATATATATAACACATAACACCTGTCATTCTATCTAAGTCTGACTCATCAAGACAACCAATCATTGTCATTCTCGCCCACACATCACTTATCGATAAAGTATTTTTGAAATTTGCAAAGTATTCAATCGCATATCAGGTTTTCGTGGATTTTTACAGCATCGTTAATGTCCTCAGAGGAGCTGATGTACTTATTTGGTGACTGAATACAACAAATACCGGTGGAAGAAACAACATAAATGACAACGAGTTTTCCATGCATGTATTCATATATCATTGTAAAGTTGTCTGTGAGAAACTTATCAAAATATCAAAGCAACTTGAAATTCAATTTACCTTTGTCTGATTAACTTTCTGTAATAGAAATAGTAAGTTATAAATATTACAAATGTAGACATTGATAAGAATCGATCAGAAATGTAAATTCCGTACACGTGAATCCGGAGTAACTGTAGAATCTCTTCAGTTGACGAATTTTACCAAATACGGAGCACTAATACAAGTGTACTTTTGAATATTAGATTTCGCTTAAGGCACTGATTATAAGGCTGATCTACTCTTCACTTTATTAATAAGCTTGAATTCGGATAAGAATTCGACGACTCCAAGTTCACTATTTGTCTATATTTGAATTATTATTTTTCGTCTTAGTATTCACTGAATTACTTTCTTATTTTCTGAGTTATACTCGATTATTTATCAAGATTAATGACTCTTTACAATTAAAAATTATTCTAGAAATTTTGTTTCCAACCATCATGAATAAACATTATCCAATATTTGCTGAACATATGATACTGCTGAATAAACGGTTTACTAGCCTAATCAGAAATTAAATGTGTACATGTCAAACGAGACGTAGGATTTCTCTTAACTAGTTAAAATGCTGGATAGAATACTGAAGCGAAATTATCTGTTCACCAAAAATGAAGTGTACCACCAACGTGATCATGGAAGGTGTTACGTTTGAGTTTGCAGTAAACAACACAGAATATTATAGAAATAACATTTTTCAACATGAGAAGTTATTTATCATGACAAATGCATATGAAATGTCGTTCAAAACAATGTAAAACAGGTTTAATTGTATGAAATGACGGGAAACGTACATCTTTCACCAATTCTACTGATGCATTATGCTGAACAGGAAATAAAATATACACAAACGAAACATTAAACTACTAGTATATGAATGTTCGACTAAATTCGAACTAATAGATCCACAGTACTTTGGCTCTGAGTTAATATAAGGCATAATCGAGGAAATGATATTTTTCTTGAAAATCCCAACGAATGAACTTAAAATAAATAAAACTTTTCATTCATTAGTCTAAGTTTCTTCAATGGAAATAATCAAGTGTCATAACAATCGGATATAATAAATACAAGGTTTACACATTGTGTTTTTTTTAACATCTGAATATGTCTGGATGGTTTGTTTAGTACATGGATAATTAATGAACTATCTATTCATCCTAGATACATTTGTTCCTTATTCGTTTCCCTTGAAAAAGCTGAAATCAGTCTACCGAGTGAAATGTTCAGTTTATTGTAAGTTGAATCATTGAATAAAATCTCCAAATTACCGTTTTATATTCAGTGTATAATAAATTTACCGAAATTGCGTGAAACAACATTTCGATTGGTTGACATCTATCCCTTCAAAAAGGGATCAAAAAGGGTCAAAATAACTTCCAAAATGTACTAAGAAGGAAATGAGTAAACTGTATGTTCTTCAATGGTAGCACAATATTTGGGTTCCAGTTTTTATTCAGTTATAAATTTGGGGGTTTTTTTATACAAAAGCGATAAATGATTTCAATTAACACAATAAAATTCTACTACACAAACGTACCACTCTATCAATCAGATGTTGACTGAAAAAGGTAGTATGCACTATTGATAATAAAATCACAGACATAGTAACCATTATAAAATGTCCAAAATAAATCAAACCATTATTATTCAAGCTTATTTTGGTAACTTTGTGATTTACAAAAACTTTTCAGTTAATGAAATATTGTTAACTACATTAGATCAGTCCATATTTACATATGAAATCGTTGTATATGCGATTCAGAAATAGATATAGTTATAAGTTAATAATGTTTCAGATGGTATATATTTTAATCGTTTAAAGATCCCCATATTATTAAAAGACTAATATTGGTATATATTTGACAAATTATTGACACTAATACACTTGTATGTGAATATAAAAGTCAATGTATAAGGAACCCTATTACAAACATCAAGTTACTCACCCGAGTCCCACAGACAATCGTCTAGCGAAATAATATTTATATGTGTTAATGATGAAATAAATTATGAGTTTATCTTTTTAGCGGATAAAAAAAACAAGAAACTGAATTCTTCAGTCATGAAAGATTGCGAATATTAGTGTAATTCGAAAACTGACATTTGCTCTGAAGTGGATAACTGAAGGAGATTTTGCGATGAATCCACATCTCATCATGAGTAGTTTTGAAACAACTGTAAAACATTCGAGTGTATATAACAATAATAAAATGATAAAAATTTTCAAATTCCTATTTCTGTAGTATGATTTCTCTCCAATTTCCAGAACTCATCTACCCATGTTTAAATAGCAGTTGGCCGTAAACTAACAACTTATTATTCATACTAATGTTATCTACTCACGAAGGACATAGATATTGTCTTCATTCCAGAAACAATTCCATGACAAACTCGTGAACTTTCAGTCACAGCTGTACATTCATACAGAAATTATAAGAAGCTTCAGACGAAAGGCACTAACAGTTCACACAATTGACAAAAAAGAAAATTAGAGATGTAATTCAAACATTACGCACACGATACATCAATGAGTTAGTTTAGCAATGTAGTTTAAAATACTTAAACAAACATTTTACGGATGTTCAACAGAGGATAATTATAATTTCTGAAATTGAAATGACGTCTTCTTATCTGTTTAGTGTAACCCGCTATTACGTTCACAATGATTAGACTTTAAAACTTTCTCTGGTGATAAACAAATTATAGCTTCATTCTGTGATGAATTCGGTAGGATTATGTGACTGAATAATATTTTACAACTAAACTATTCTGATGATAAGAAAAAAGAGAAAGAATGAGAAAGCTTATGAGTAACAGTGAAATATTACTTGTTTAAAAACTAGCTGTTTTATATAGCTCTGCATATTCATCAAATCCTGTATCTCAATTTGCTCAATTGATTACAGATTACATGTAGTTACATACAACATATCATCCACTAGTAAATTCGAGCTTAAGCTAATATTCAAATAATTGGTAGGTATTTCGGAGTTCAACTGAGATGGACTTACCCATGAACCTCTGAAAGTAATTTGTAGAATAATACTTGTAGGTTATGGTGACTCATAACTTCTTATTCTATGGCTATTAATGTTTTACTAATACAAACACATAACATTCTAATATTTGCTTATTTACAGCCACTTTTCACATTTTCTGAGCAATACACATATGCAAATATATATGTTGTTCGATTGTAGTTGTGTATTCCCGTGCAGGGAATGTAATATATTCATAAGAATTTGCATATGGTGTGGGTAGTTGACTACGAAATCCTGAAATTTTGGACAGTTCTATCATTGGAGTATCTTCGCAATCAAGGCAAATTCAAAGTTATAACGATGGACGTGCACATATATTTTACGATAATAGAAATAAAATGCTCATGTTCCCTTCATTATTTCTTTTTCTATAAAAAATTACTAGTAATGCACTGCGTTCGCTTGGCTAAAGAAGACAACTAGTTTTTTTATTACTGTGATACTTACCCATATATGGATTTTGAAAAACTGACACAAGGACCAACATCAATGCAATGAATAGAAACATCTTGCCAAATGAAAGTAGTTAGAAAAATGTGTGTTTATATACTGTTTTAGAGGTCAAGTGTGGTTGGTGAAATGACGTATACTGTCAAACTAGTCATTTACTAAATGTTTCATTTTAGCGAGTTATTCATAATTTAACCAACCTCTTAATCTTTGATTGATGGATCAGTGTATATTCAATAAACACTTACATAAACGTGCATTTTAGTGAATTATAATTTTGAGTAGAATTAAAATTACATGTGATCAGAATAATGAATCATTTAATTTCGTTTTTTGAACTAGTTTTTCTAAATTATCCAGTGTTCCGTTTAACATAACGCTGTGACTCGTAAATTAAAATAGGATGTACTTTTAACGAAGGAAATAGTTACCGCCAAAAAAATATCGGGTCATTGATAACTTGATCAAAATAGTGTCTCATCGATAATAATAGCGCATAAACTGGTGTATTGCCTGAAAGTATTTAATCCGTTTACAGTAACAGAAAACTCAAGCTTGTAATGTAATCGTTAGATATTATTGATGTTGCTTATGGTCCAAAGCTCTAAATTGCACTATGGATTTTCCACAGACCAGGTTTATCTTCTAGCATTCATGGACTGGAATCATAAAAACAGAAAAATATGGGAATCCTTCAATTCTATTTATCGAAGTATTGAAAAAAGTGGAAATAGTTGAAATGATTGCTCAGAAAAAAACATTTGGTAAAATAATCTTTCTTTCAGACTGCTTCCTAAGACGAATGCCACATACTAATTTGTAAGTAAAATTTCAAAATACAAAAATAATTCATTTTCGTATTGGTTGTTTTATTCTTCCCATTGATGTTCAGGAATGTGATCGATCAGACTCTTTTAGACATACGTAGATCATATGCGGATCGCCTCGATACTGCCTTAAGCCATAGGCAGGTACATCCAGACGACGAGTCTTTAATAGAACGAAACGGGCGTCCTGGATTTCACTGCTAACCACCATCTATCTCTGACAAGATAGCGCTTTTAAGTTAGTCCTGGTTCTTGAAAAGGTAAAATGTCGTTCTAAAACCTTCTCAGTTATTTTGTTATTATCATAAATGTTTGCACGATTTTTGTCATACAATCTGAATATATTCTTCCGAATGAATGTAGACTTTCCTTATTTTGGCCATCATTGGTTTTCTTTTGACAGCTAGTTGCGTTTGTTCTGTTGACTTCATGGCTAGCAGTAAAACCACTGATGATTATTCATAAGTGCCACTAGGAGTACAGTGTTATCGTACTCTAATATTTGAATAAAACAGAATATGAAATATAATAAAGCTCAAAAATATAAATGTATGTGAACGTTTCTATGCAAACTGAATACCACCTCTGTAATAAGTTGACAACAGATTATGAGTGTTGGATACTTAAATTTATTATTTGATGGATGATTTCCCTTCAAATATCACCATCTTTGGTTACCCAAACAATCATTTAAATTGAAAATCATACTCTCATAAATTCACGTTTTACATGTTTATTGAAAAGGATGTTTCGTGACATTTTATTGTTGATCACATATAAAACCGAATGATCAGCATTGGAAATAAACTAGTCCATTTATTCACTGAATCAATCGTTGTATGACTTATTGTATAAATTTAGGTTGAAATATTTTGATATATAACTTATAGATAGAATTTTATAAATGATGATGTGTGCTACAGATGACAGATATAAGTAGTATGTATGATCAATCGATAATGAATTGCCTAACGGCAGAAGGTGAAGAAGATCAAAGAAAAGAGAACGAGAACAGAGAATGATTGTTGTGGAAACGAAAGATCAATGAAGTCCGAGACGATTGATTGACATTCAGCAAATGAAGAATCTACTGCATGGACCACAGATTTTACTAAAATGTTCTGTAATTTTATATTCAAATACATTCGATTGTCCCCACTTGAGTTCTCGTTCATCACAACTCTATAAGAAAATATTTAGTGAACAGTTAGCAGTTTGTTGAATATGTAAGTAGTCAATTGTCTTGTTGCGTAGAAGAGAGAAAAGCTGACAACAGGTTGTTATCACGTTATGATAGTCACGAATAGCTGCATACAAATACTGAACTTAATAAAAGTATTAAATTTGGTTACAAAGTTTATAGTTATTAATAATATGTCCTGATCATGTTTGTTATTCTATGGAATTCCGTCCAGTCAGAACAACGTCTTTAATGTTTCTCATAGAACTGAATTTTGATTTTGATTGTTTCTAGTACTGATTTCAAACAGCTGTGTTTTTCATCAGTCTGTCAAATGTTTTGTGGATTTATTCTCATACAAGTGTCTATAGATGACATCTAGCTTTTTATCATAGTTTTCGAGTACTGATAACTCTTCACAATCGAATAGGGTATTTTCTTATATTCTTGTAGCCGTTTGAAAACCTGGGCATAATTATTTATAATTGAATTAATAATTCAGTAGAACACCAATTTGATTTATTGTTCAAGTAACCATTAGATCAAATATCAAACGGTTTACACATCCAAGTAATAAAACACTGTTTTGTAAATCAAATCATACGAGTAATGTTCGAAGTTTTTATTTACACCGTTCGTAAACGGTGACAACAAAAATCTCCTCTTCACGTGAATCCTACGAATGATGTGGTTAGCAGTAGCATGAATATGCTTTACATATATTTTCAAGATAATTAATCAACTTAACAGAGTGGGTTGTTGTTGTTGTTGTTGTTGATCGATGGAACACTAGTTCAGTAAATAAGTCGAGATTACAAACTGGAAGAACAAACAACATGGTCAGTTCAGTAAATATTCAATAATTACTCTTGTTGATTTGATACCGAAATACATCGAAAACACACAGTGGTGAGAAACATTAGGCGTTTCATCAAATGAAGCTCACAATATAGACATCTGTACCTCGATATTCAAAAGTCAAACGTCGTATTGTTAACACAACTCTTAAAAATCTACTATATCAAAGTAATCCGAATATAATTAAACAATTACTAATAATATTCACTTACATACGTTATTTGGCAATTATATTTTATGGTATTCCTTTTAGATATATCACATTCACCATTAACATGTATAGTCGAATCATTTAACGCTGATTCCTCATGGTAAAGTTGTTTCGGTGTTTTCAGTCATTTTCCTTATAACAAGAAATATAAAGGACCAGTACAGTCATTTGTTGACAACGTTAGCAAATTAACACAGCCAAATACTTTTAAACCGTAGTTATAAACTTGTGATTTAATGTTAGCCAGTGGGTTCTGTTATGTGTCTGTGAAATTGTAGTCTTTACTGTAATTTTTTGTATACATGGATTTCTCCTTCAATCAATTTGCCATTATGTGTTCTGAAGACAGCCAAGAGTCATTTGGCTCAAGAATATATATGTATAGTTTTTATGTTTATTTCATATTGAATAGAACAGTGAAATTCTAATCTATGTGTCCATTTTACTTACTAAGTGTACATAAACTTTTGATGGATCTAACAGCGAATGAATCGAAGATTTATGAGAAGCATCATGTCTTATTACATTATGAAGGTATCCTTGAAATTAGGCATTAATCGGGTTTGCGAAAAGTTTATCTTCATAAGCAGATTTAACACTATTCATTTTCCATACAATTAATACGAACATGAGCGAGGAACATGCTTTGATAGAGCATAATTTTCCAAGGGTATAAAATATATTTTAACGCCTCCCGCTACTCTCCACTGTTCACTTATACCGTTTACCCACCAATTAGGAGCGTCATTTTAGCCGACAGTGAAATGCCTATTATTGGACCCAAAGAAGTAGCCAATCTAGTTCGGCGATGTCAGTTCTAGTTAGCTTTGTTGTCAGCCATGTCTAACTCAGATAGTGAGACTGATATGGTTTTCAGAGAAATGTTCGTTGCTGTAGGAATTTAGACGGGAGCGTCACTCCTGAGACAACTGAGAACTTACAAGAATGTTACTTCTGCCACTTCACAATACGAGACAGTAATCGAAATCCAAATTATTTTTATATAAAACATGTATGTGAAAGGAAATGGTATCTCCAGCGAACAACGACTCAAAGTCAACGGGAGTTTGTATCGAAGCATATTCTTTATCCATAGGTCTAAACAGCCTGTTGGCAGTGGTTACAAATTCTTTTATATTTGTTCGACTGATAGAAGGGTTTTATGCAGTATCAAGATGGTCAGTGAGTCATAATCATGAGTTACGGCATATCGCATACGAGAAAGACCCTAGCTTCTGTCATTTCAAAGCCTAACAGAAGAATACGATTCATCTTTCATTAATTTTCTGAACTGCAGTTTTTGTTGTCGTTAGTTTTGTATATGAAAATAGTAGAAAGAAAATAATCACCCAAGATATTTAAGATATGTGATCACGTTTATTTGGAAAATTGAAACTTCCAAGTCAATCGAACCTTGTTTATCATCACTTTTAAGTATATTATTTTGAGAGGTTAGTTATGTATACCATTGAGCCTGGAAGTGCAGCAGAGACACATCGTGAAGTGAATGGTTGTCTGGAAAGCTACTTCTTTCAACGGTAAATAAACGAATCTAGCTCGTCGACTTTTCGATGTCGTAAGCACTGATGGTATTTAAAAGTGCAGCAAAGAGCGCATTTCTCTAGACGAGATAGTGGTATTAAATGTCAATGCATTTAATTTGTTCAATAGTTGACAAATGGGCAGTTTCGAATGTTTCCTATTTTTATCTCATTTATCCGTCCAGTGATTCAGTTGATAATGAAGTCATATTCGAATTTATTGGCGGGATAATCTGTGGATGGCTGCACATAACTGAAAAAACGTAGTCCCGTATATACGTGAATAATATAGATAGTTGAGATTATCTCTTGTTCTAAGACGTCCAAATTTTTCTGTAGAGTAGAGTAAGACTGAGAAACACGAGAGATCAAATGAACTTTTTGAACAGTAATCAATGTTTATATCTCTAATTCCCTTTAAGTGACATTACAATCTACTATCCTGTTATTCACTATCATGGCATGGGACTTCATGAATAATTTGATCATATATATATTATCACTTTATTAGTAAACAAAATGATTAATATGTCGGCACTCAATTTCTCGGTTAGATTCTTAGTTACAGTATTATACTTGTGCACACACTTTACATTTTGAATTTTGTTGGCATTCCACATCAAATAAGTCTACTTCTCATAGAAATAACTGTTCAACATTGACTTGTTTTGAAACATATTGTTTTTGATTGATGAGCAGTCGGCTCACTAGCAGAAGTTATATACCATTAACAGTCATAATTAGGCTGGATGCTTAAAAAATTTATTTTTCCAAACTGATGGACCGACTAAAATAACTGTTTAGAAAGCTACGACTGAAATCATCCAATGAAAAGTATTTATTATTCATGGACCTTAACCAATAAAATGGGAAGGGTATTATTTTGACAGTGACTATATAATTAGTCTGCATCACATAGGAAAAAGGCAGAACGCACTAATCACATGAGTGATTTCTGGGAAAATAAGTACCAGAAATTTCCCCTCAACTCTACCCGGTAGAAAGGTTGCAACATACATAAAGAAATTCAAATTGTAGACTTATCGTTTCAAATCACAAATTTTTAATTTCTAAACATATCATTTTTAAAATTTCACATGTATAAAGAAATAATGATTCGTAACAAGGATTTAGACATGAAGAATTAAGTGGGACGGTTAAATTTCAAATTTGCTCAGTGAGGTTCTAAAAAATAAGATAAAAAAAGACTCATTTATTTCTTTTGCTCCTAGAAGACGGATTCTCTTCCAAATACAGTAGGAATAACATGACGACGAAACAAACGCCACAAATAAGTTTATTTTTTCTAAAGACAGTTTCGCTAAAATTCACATGACAAATAATCAAATTCTAGACGTCATACAGTTACGAATTACAAGCGATTATAAAAATGTTTTTATAATGAACCCCCTGTAGAGAATCTTTCCTATAAATACACTAATCTTATGACCTGATGTTTACATTGACATGATAAGAATCTGAATACATTTCTACGTATAAAAATTTATTAAGGATGTGTTGATGACGCTATTGTATGATGCTTAGTGAGTAGTTAACTGCGAAGCTGATAAATATCTCACCATTAATCTGACTTAAATTTAGTGATAATGACTTTTCAGTTGGACCACTTGAAGGTGAAGTTTGAAGCAATGTTCACAAATTATAGATAATAAAAAGACAGTATTTTGTGCATTTTAATAAGCTACTGGTTAGTGATAATTGGTTAACTACTGTACTGTACAAAAGAAACAGAAATCCAATCAGCACGTTTCATTCCAATGATTTCTAATTCATAGAATCAACTTGAAGATGAATCAGTGTATTCTATCTAAATCAAGAAATTAAAAGGTACATTTACTGTTAAGTCTGTTTTACGTTCTCTGTCCTTATTCACTTCACTCCGACATTTCTGTATTGTTTTATATTACTTATTATCATTATTCAGCAAATAGTTTTATTCCTAGCAATTTCTACTATTATGTTGTAACGCACGTTGGTCATATAATATTCTGAAATGTTTACACATACTTATAATAATCATTCATTCATCATTATAATGACTTGACATCAATTATTGTAGTAGTTATTCGAAATTTTGTGCAGTCGTTCAACCTTTGTTCAAAGTCAACAGTTTCCATATTGCTTGCACTTAGTTCGATTTTTGCTTGTTAATTAACCGTTATCAAGTTTAGACACAAACAACGGCCATCATATTTCGAACAAAAAGACGTTGTAAACACTGAAAACACCTCACAAGTTGTGGTTCGCAACTAAATTTTGTCTATTATTCACTAAATAATCACTATTTGAGACAAAACGTTGTTTGTGATCTTCGATTTTGCATCAATCAAACCTTGTTTATTATCACTTCTTAGAATGTTATTTTGTGAGGTTAGTTATGTATTCCATTGATCATGGAGGTACAGAGGAGACATATCGTGAAGTTAATAGTTGTCTGGAAAGCTACTTTTCTCAGCGGTAAATAAACGAATCTAGCTCGTCGACTTTTCGATGTCGTAAGCACTGATGGTGTTTAGAAGTGCAACAAGGAGCGCATTTCTCTAGACGAGATAGTGGTAATAAATGTCTAAGCATTTAATTTGTTCAATAGTTGATAAGTGGGCAGTTTTGAATGTCTCCTATTTTTATTCCATTTATACGTCCAATGATTCAGTTGACATTTAAGTCATATTCAAATTTATCCTTGGCGGGATAATCTGTGAATGACTACACATAACTGAAAAAACCTAGTCCCGTATATACGTGAATAATAAAGATAGTTATCATTCCTTTTAATTTCAGTACTTATCTCCCTATGTCATGTCTTCCAATCTTCTTTATTTATACTTAGTGATGACTATCAGTATTTCATTCAGAGAATAATAATACTGATTGTTATATCTGTAATCCCATAAAACTATTTTTGTTATTAATTAGAAGACTTTCACCATGTTAAAAGTTATCAACATCTAAATATTTTAATCATGTGGCGATAAATCCTTTGATATGTGTGATAATAGTTGTAAAAAGGGTATTTGAGATAATCGCTTGTCCAAACACGTTCAAATTTCGCTGTAGAGTATGGGAAGAATATGAAACTTGATAGATCAAATGAACTTTTTGGACAGTAAGCACAGTTTAGATCTCCAAGTGACATTACAATCTACTATCCTGTTATTCACTATCATTGCATGGGACTTCATGAATAATTTTGTCATACATATATATATTATCACTTTATTAGTAAACAAAATGGTTAATATATCGGCATTCAATTTCTCCGGTAAA
>NC_031495.1:33736061-33743186 GCF_000237925.1 Schistosoma mansoni
GGTCTAGCTTCAATTGACTCACGCTTTCAACTTTGAAACATACTGAATCTCCACAAAACCCCTTCTGATAATTAAAATAATATTTATCTAAATGTTTAGGATGATATTTTTCATATGGTTGAAATTGTGACTCATTTGAAGCTAGATCACCATGAAAAACCTGAGAACACCGGATGGCCGTTTCGTCCTATTGTGGGACTCCTCAGCAGTGCGCACCCACAATCTTGCCTCGCGATATTCGAACCCAGGATCTATCAGTTTCGCGCGCGAGCGCTTAACCACTATACCACTGAGCAGGCCGGCATTCAAAGGTGTTAATGTCTAACTCCAACCAATTTTTCAGTTTGATAATCAATAAACTCATAAGGAAATCTATAAAACACCGAATGTAACTTATAAAAATGTAAATTATTAAGTAAATATGTTAATTTACTTTACTGTAGTTGATTACTAAATAAAGATATTACTTACATCATGCAAAGTTATTACTATTTCGTGAAATTTGATCATAATTAATTTCTTTCGTTTTTTTTAACTAACACCTATCAATTAAGCGTTTTATGTTGTTGAGCAAATCTGATATTCATATGTGTGTAATTGTAAAAATGGCTAAACACTGAAAATCGATCAAAGATTAAACCTAGTTTTGTTACACGATTCAACAAACAATTGTTAATTACTTAAAATGAAGAATTGAAAATAAGGTAGAAACACATTCTAAACATCCTTCTATCAATTGTACTGTTCTATAGCTGTTAAATCATATATAAATCAACGATTTCGTTGACTACAAGAAAGAGTAAATATGAATCTAAAATGTTTGAGATATGAACTTGTATTACTTCCATAGATTTAAAACAACTCAAAGGATACCCATAAGTTTCACGAAAGTCATTATGTGGATGTTTATGTGTCTAAAATTAATTGGAAGCAATGGAAATTAGTCCACCACTGTTTGTCTTTTACAGTTATAAACTCTCCCTGTCATTATGTAGCCTTGATCAAGAACTGATATTAATTAGATCACCACTAGAAACTAGAATGTACTGGACAGATGTTTCGTCTTAGTATGGGACTTCTTAATAATGTTCAACCTGAATTCCTGTGAAATTTGTGGTCAGAACCATCGAGTTTCTTCATGTGTCCTTGGCTTTCAGTATAATAAACCTACTGGAAGTGGTCTTTATTTCTAACCTGAATTAATTCACCACGCTGTAAAATCATCATCATCCGATCTGATTAGTGAGTCACTGCCTGACTCCGAAAATCCTTGAATCTCATCGAAACAGCTATTTATCGCTTTCTGCTTTTCAGTGATTGTCTATGACCAGTTAATTTTTCTCAAATATTTAGGTCGACGGAATGCCAATTACGATATACTACATTTACATGAAGGATCTTGAAAGTCGATTCATTAGTACGAGTATCCACTAAAACGTAATTTCATAAACTTGTCTATTTAAGAAACCAACAATCAATTAGGTTGAACCAGCTTTACTTTCATAATGATACTTTCTTTTCTATCGAGACACTCCTAAGCATGCTCAACTCATTCTTGATACCACCAAAAGTTTAGCTATTACTATAAAATATAGATGAAACTATTCTTCAATTCTTCTTTAAAGATAACTTTTTACCATAATGATAAACAGTCTCAAACACAAATTTGAATGACTATTTATTACATCATTACATCAGCGTATTTTAGGAAATTCTCTTCACGGTAGATTCTTTTTTAATATGAGTGCTATTTGAAATGATTAATTTCCTATAAAAAAATAGTAAAAAATCTGATTCATTCGAGGAAACAACAATTGAAAAGATCTAATTCTTTGTTATAGAAAAAATATAGCGGCCTTATTAACATATTGTAGTGAACAGGAACACGGATGGGGACGATCGAATGTATCTAACACAGAAATTACAGACTATCTCACTAAAATCTGACAACCATACAGTAAATAGTTAATTTGCAAACTATGAATCAATTGTCTCAATCTTAATTGTTCCTTCTACAAATATCAGTCCATAGTCTCCGATTATAATTGTTCATGTATTTTCATACCAATTGCGTTTGGTTTCCATTCTCTCCTTATCAATCTTCTAGTGAAATACATTCTCTGCCTGACCATCGTCATATACTACTTGTGTGGATATAATTAGCTCTTACCACAATATCATTACAAAAGTAACTATTTAGAATGTTTAAATATTAAGTGAAATAAACTAACATAATACAAATACTTTTTGTATTAAATCCAATGCATTTTTATGTTGATAAATTCACTATAGACTAAGAACATTTGATAAATAAATAATTAATCTAAATATATGTATGTTATAACTAGAGCTTTCGATTCTTGCTATGCTGCGTACTTCTAGACTAATTGAACAATCAAACCCTCAACGTCGCAAGAGAGAAAACAGAAGACTAGTAAGTAGGAATACTATTTCCAAGACAGTGTCATTTATGGTACAAATATGTCATATATTTGTAGTTTTTAGTAAGAAACGAAATCATCATTATAATTATTCAATCCACACATCGGGGATTATCAGCATTGTCCAATAGAGAAGCTACACGTAGTGATTCTGGAGTAATCTTCCATAAGCTGATTGCATGGAATATGTTCGGCTCCTTCTGAGCTTCTTAGAGCTTTCTCAAGTTCACCTGTAGACCATCCTCACAATATATACATATATTTTTATGAATGTTCATAGAATAATGAATTCTTATCTAAATATTTATTTGAAGAAAATTCTAAACAATCGAAATTGAGTATTTTAAGAATTGAATTTTTGTAATACATTGATGTTTGATAATTTCAATTAATTGTAGGTAATGAATTATTCTGGATAATAGTGACAAAATATGATTAGTTTGGACGTTATTGATTAGTGTTTTGTTACCTTAGCAACACAAAGTATTTGGATATGCACTATTTTCTATTTTTAGGGGGAGCTTAAATTCTATCCAAAAAAATTCTTGAATATAAACCTTATTCTACTGTTACTTATAAATAAGCCATAGGTGGGGTCAATTTGAACTTGATTTTTATGACTCGAACTATTTATTTCCATCAACTTAAAAGTAACGATATAGTTATTCATATTGCATATGAGATTATACAACATTATCTCCAAATCACCAACCATATACAAACCAGTACTTTTTTGTTGTTGTTTGTTTGTCCCTGACTACTTATAGAATTATAACTTTAGATTTATTGTTTAGAATCCAGTAATTTCTTGAATTCAAACGACTTATATTATAACTCTAACTATTAAGTAAAATCTAGTTTATTATGATGTTAAGAAACGGGACATTCACATGAATGATAGAAATTAACTCTGATCGCTAAAGTGTTGTCGTTTCAACACTGCAGTCAGTAACAATCTCCGACAAACCATATCAACAAGCATCTGACATCACTGTATGTAGAAATAATTGGTCTGGTGAAACCTCTAAAGATTATACTTTTCTTTAGTTTGAACATTCCACTTCACTAGTATTATCATTTTAATGAGAAATATGTATGGAGCTTTATTTTCTAGATGAAAAGTTCCCATTAATCCAGTATCTTCTCAAGTTTTCTGACTTGTAGATGAAATATAAAAATGATTGATGTGTAAGAATATAGTTATCTTTTTATGTTACCTGAATCAAGACGATAGAAATATTTGTAGATTTAAACTGCTCATAAACACCCCTTAATACATATGATTTTTCTAGCGCTGTCATCTAACTGCATCACTGGATGACCTGAGTTACAATCTCACTGGAAATACCAGTTCCTTTATGATTGCAGACACATCTTGCTAACAAAAGCCGACTGGCATAGAACTAATACCTAGAACTTTCAATGAATCCTCTTCAACCATCTAACAATACATACTCTACCGACAAATAAGAATAAAACCAAAAAGGATCATTTTCTGTAGGAAAATTATATTACTCATTCTGGAATATTACACTATCGTATCAAGTTCAATAACTAATTAACTATACATCAGATAATAAGTCTAACATACATCATTCGAATTATTTATTGTACTTTGTCGGATTACAGAGACATATCACTTTACATTATTCACACACAGACGGTTTCTAGCTTAAAGAAGAAATGTTGAATTCTTGATGAACATTTATGAACAGTTTCAATCCGTATATGTTTGTTAGTCTTATCATTTAAACGATGTAATAAGAATTTAATCGGTTTATTTAAACAATACTGATTCATTAAGAAGTAATATACCGAATATTGTTTTAATGAGGTCAACTAATTGACTGAACTATCGTTCATTTTACAATTCAAGATTATATAACCAATCATTTTTATTTATTAATCAAATCACAATTTACTCGTGACTGCATTATATTTATTCAATAATGCTAAACGAATGGGCTGCACTTTAATGCCTATGCTAACAATGACTATAAATAAACTAAATTAGACATAAACTTTGATTTACATCTTAACAACTACTTCTTGTACATAATGAAATGTTAATTATTCCTTTGAAACTAACGTCAAGTAGATTTCTCAATCATATTATAATCAGAAGTATAGGAATAGGAAGTTTCTTGATTATATTATTGCTTATATTCAATCATCTATCGATTCCATCTGATATACACATACATTATTATTATTCAAACGGAACCCAAATAAAACGATACAATATCAGTCATGTTTGTGAATATCTTTTCAGGAACTCTACTGTGAATCATAGTCATGAAATTTTTGAAAGCAATCAATTATTGTGGAATGATGGATTTTTCAATTTATCAAATCCATACAGATGCGAACAGTTTAAGTTGTTCTATGGTCATTCTGTTAATTTGTCAAAGGAAGAAGAACAATTTCCCCTGGCATTCAGTATAGCTATACATCAAAGCACTAAACAAGTATCTCGTCTCCTTCGGTTGATTTACAGACCACATAATTTATATTGTATTCATGTAGATTCGAAATCTCCACAAACATTATATGATGATGTGTTGCATTCTGCTAAATGTTTCGGCCCTAATATCATAGTGGTTAATCGATCAGAAAGTGTAAATGTTCAATGGGGTTATTATTCCATACTTGAAGTGTTTCTTTTATGTGCAGATAAATTATTAAATAATACTGACTACATGTGGAAATACATTCTAAATGTGAATGGACAAGAACTGCCTTTAAGGACAAACTGGGAGTTGGTTGCAGCATTGAAAGCCATAAATGGTTCTAATGTCGTCGAAGGTCTAGGCCCTCGATTTAACCGTAACAGGTGGCCTAATAAGACTTTTGAATTTCCTGTAAATTACACATGATTTTGTCACAACACTTTTGCACTATCAATAATAATATTTTCTATAGTAATTCATCTGTTAACTCATTTAGGTCAAGGAAATAACTATGATTTTGAAATTATTCCTTTAACATAAATACTATCCAAAAATATTGGAAAGTCATAATGGGAAATTCTTTTTATTGAAATTATGAATCGATCTAAGCAAGACTACCATCGGAAACCTGGAAGTACTGGACAACCGTTTTATCCTAGTATGGAACTCCTCAACAGTGCACATATTCAACCCCAAAAGTGAGAATTGAATCCAGGTCCTTAGGTGTGATGCATGAACACCTGACCTCTAGACCACTGAGTTGGTATCCAATGGTAATAGTATCTAACTTTAACCAATCCACGACACTGGGTGACCATCCTCCGTTGTCGTCGGTGGGTAACTGTCTCACACTCGACAGAGTTTAATAATGTAAAACATTATGGTGGATTAAGAGAGACATGAAAAGAATTTGAAATTTGGGGATGTTTTTTTCTGAACTGTGTAGTTTACTTTCAGAATTTTTATTTTGATCGTGAGTCGCATCATCGGTGTGAGAATGACAATGTGACGGTTTCAGTTACATTATCAGTGTTGATCGTTCGTCCCTTTCTTAATGAATTATGCTGTCATATTTAAATATGGCTGACAATAACTTTCATGTTAAGATTACAATGTAGAATAAGTCATTTTCCCCATAATGAGAAAATAATCGACTCAGTTAAAACTAGCTAAATGTTTGTTTTCATGGCTTCAAATTATTTAGAATTATCGATCTATAACTTTATTCATGTGATGTATTATAAGGAAAGAATGATTAAAGCAGACATAGTGATTGGTCTTATAACCGCAACCATCTGATTATGAACTTATTTTGTTACTATGCTGGTACGTAATTAGCTTAATTGACCTATTACTCCTATTTATAGAAGTTTACGTTTTCACAGTAATATTACAAATGTTAAGCATCAATTGTCTATTAGAATATATTTCGAAAAAATAAATACCATAATTTAGCTTGTCTCTAAGAGATGACCAACTTATAGATTACACACTTTCCAATCCTTTCAACGGGATTTTAATTAGTATTCAACTTATTTAAAATTTCATTTGACTAGACTGCTACTTATTTGAGTTTGGAACTTGAACCCAGGAAACTTCTTCAGAATTTCAGTAATTTCTATCATATTGTCTCAATGGAACAAAATACTTAATTAAAAATGGCATTTTCATTTTCTCAACATACAAACTCAAAGGAAAGTTGGAAACTTCATTAAATTTTATAATATAATATTGAATAAATACTTTTATTGGTTCGACTTCGATAGTGACCATGAAGTCAATCAGAAATACAAAATCTTTAAATGATTCTTTTCAAAAACCAACATAAGTTCAGATTGATAGTCCAGAATTCCAAACAACAGGAATGCCTTAAGATAAAATTATCTACAATTAGTCTTTGGTATGCTTTTTATTACATAAATTTACAAATTAACCACTTTGATGGAAATCAGTTGAATTATTCCGTGGGATAGTTCTTTTGATCAGAGTAGTAGGTTATAAATTAATGAAATCTATTCCTCAGTTCAATTTCTGAATATTTTATAAATTAAGAATGCGCATTGCTGAGGAGTCCCACAATATGACGTAACGGCCGTCCAGTGCTTCTATGTTTTCCATGGTTGTGTGGCTTCAATTGACTCATGATTTCAATTACAGAAAATTTAGAATTATCATTTATGCTTGTTTAATAATATAAAACCAGAACAACATATGTAAGCGAACAATTGTTTTCA
>NC_031495.1:33743386-33867982 GCF_000237925.1 Schistosoma mansoni
TACCCACGTTTGACCTCTTAATTCTTATGTTTAATTATTGATAAGACTTTTGTTATCGTAATTTACTATTCTTACTACTATCAGTACACCTGTCTTCCCACTATCAACTTGTACTTTTAACTATTATTATGCTTGGCAACGTATTCTATTTTATTGTGATTATTATTGACTCAAATAGCCTTGATTGGTCTAACATTTTCATATAAATATTCATGTATATTAGAGTAAAGCCTGATGAATATCTAATTGAAAACAATTGTTCGCTTACATATGTTGTACTAATTTTCACAATGGGAATCTTTAATATTCTAATATAAAACCATCAAAAAAAATTAAAATCAATTTTTTTTATTATTATGATCATTGAATAACCACGTTACAAATAATCAATCTTGACTTAGAAACAAATCAATTTTATTATTCACATTTTGACTTAACGTGATTTTTATTCATTTAATTTACAGTGTAGTTTTATTTTATTGATTAATTTTATTGTGTTCATTCATTTACATGACAACTATTCACTGAAACCAATTCTTCAACTAACAATCGTTAACCATAACTCGAATAGTAATCAATCTTCTATTTTTTTGGTCTTTAGCAATTAAATTTTACAAGAGTAGCTGAAATTAAAACAGAAGTGATCTATAGTATCTTGTTACCGAAGTATTATGATTTCTCTTAATACAACCCTGGTAGTCTTACTGCTTAGTATTCTTAGACACTACTTATCTTGACAAGTCCTCAAATCAGAACTACGTTGAACAGGAATGTAATTATATTCCAAACAACAAAGTTGAATGGAAGTAGGAATCAAAATAAGAAAAACGTTAGTATATCTATAAGTTCTGCATATAAACATTCTACAGTCTTCTTCAAGTATCGGTTAGCGCTGATTGTTTAAGAAACAGCCAACCTCAAGTGGTGTCCGACAAGGCTGTTCACTATCTCCATTGTTTGTTTAACTTCATCATAGACCTACTGCTGGAAATAACACTCTCTTCGACTGAATTTTCAAGAATTGATCTCCTACCAGGAGGTCCACTTATCGACTTAGAATACACAGATAACATAGCCCTGTTTGATGAAAAAGCTGATAAAATGCAAGGTCTTCTGGTAGCACTGAACAACATTGCAAGGATGTTTGAATTGGGTTTCTCCCTCCCTAAATGTAAACTGTTACTCCAGGACTGGCCTGTGTCAACATCTGAACTAAGGATAGGGAGTGAAGTAGTCGAATGCGACAACAACTTCACTTATCTTAGAAGTCTGATCAGCCCTAATGGGTTGGTGTCTGACGAAATCTCAGCACGGATTCAATAAGAAGCTCGTTTGGCTTTTGCCAACTTACTTCACCCATGGCGTAGACGATATATCCATCTTTCAATTAAGGGACAAGTATACTGCACAGTTCTGTTCTACTTTACGGCTGTGAAACGTGGCCATTAAGCGTAGAAGATACTCGTAAGTTACTAGTATTTCACCACAGATGTCTTAGAAATATTGCTCCCACCTGCTGGGATCACCGGGTAGGTAACAGTGAGGTTACACACGGGGTATTGGGGAATGATGGTAAATCAGTTGATGAGATTGTGAATCTTCATCAACTGAGATGGTTGGGTCATGTGTTACGTATGCCTGAACACAGATTACCAGGACGAGCTATGCTGATTAGTATTGGCGCTTGTTGGGAGTTAGGGGTGGCCAAACGAAAATGTGGCATCAGTGCTTGAAGTCACTAACTTCTATTGTGAGCAATGTTTGTAGATGCAGACTACTTGGTCGATGTACGTGTGACTATCGTAACCAATGGTTGGAGACTCTATGTGACATGTCTCAGAATCGATCACAATGGCGTAGTTGTATACACTCTCTTTCCTCCCTTAAACGATGAGATTAAAATTGTTTCATATCTGTCTTTCTTCCTATGCTATATCCTTATATGCAATCTCACTTTTATATATTACCACCATAGAATTAACTACTTCTATGAATTCGGTGTTCATGTTGTTGTGCTAATGAGGTATGGCAACTTGGACCGATGCATATATGTGCCTGGTCCTACGTTGTAGCCGGCAGACTAACTTAGCTGAATGTAAAATAGAAGTGATCTATAGTATCTTGTTATCAATGTATTATGATTTCTATTATTACGACCCCAAGGTTGAATGGAAGTAGGAATCACAATAAGAAAAACGTTAGTATATTCATAATTTTTACATAAAAAGATTCTGGAGTCTTCTCTATGTATCGGATAGTGCTGATTGTTTAAGAAACAGCCGACCAGAGTGCCCCTGACACAGTCCTGCATGGAACATGCCTGGATCCAATCTATATCCCGCTAACATGAAGTTCGGTTAATAGTTGTCGCAGTGATCACAAGTATAATAAATATATATATTTACTCATTACTGCTATGTGCACAAAACATGTATTCGAACTTCATGCATGGTTGTCTTAGTCTTACAAATCAATTTCAATATCTTTCGTCCTATAAATTGGATTGATACCCTTTGTAATTCAAATCTAACATGTCTTCTTGATAAAAACCATACACTGCGCTATTTAATAATATTTGCTAGATTATTGATCTAGTCATATTACTTTATATTCAATGAATGTTGACAGTAGATTTATTTCAGATTTCTTCCGAATAAGTTTACTTACTCATAACTATGAATGTAACGGAATACATTTTTCTCGCTTAAATCTCTAAGCACTAAAACTAATCATGACCACTTAGTTTATAATTGGTCACCATTATAATGTAAATGATCCATTAGACTCGTTGTTTGCTATTCAAACTGATAAATAGTTGTGAAGTATTAGAGTTCTTATTATGTTATAGTAGCAATAGAAATATGTGTCGATGCATATGCCGTTGGTATATCATTTTAAGTAGCCAACCTACTTTGATTGTAAGATACCACCATACTTCTTATGTGTAAAGCAGATTTAAGGTCAAAGAAGTCATAAATTAAGACTGTATGATAAGTTTGTATATATAGCTTTATTTTTACAAAAGATTATTATATAAAGAATTGGAACAAAGGGGGGCATCTGTTGGTCACCAATATTATCATCATGATCACTAGAAATTGAATTGTTATAAAGCGGATGCATTTGATCACGCCCTTGAAAGTTCAACTGACTGAAGTATGTGAGCAACATAATGCAAACTTGTATAAACTCGGAGTTAATTAATATATGCTGTTTTGCATTTCTGAAAACAACACACTGACAGTCGTATGAGTTCCTGTTTCAAAGTAATTATATTGACACTACCATTCAGGTTATCACTTAATTTAATATTTGATCTCTAAAATTGCATCTAGTGGCATATTTTTCGAGTTTGATTATTAGATCTTTGTTTTTTAATCACTTTGATTTCTAACTCTGTGAAATTCACCTTTTTTTCCCTGAATTCAAAGTTACTGTTCTCAGTGTTCAATATTGGTCCTTCCAGATTTTGAAGGAAATTCGAGATAATAGATCCATCAACAAATAGTAATCTTTTAAACGTTCTCTTATAAATATCATGAACTGAATAGGAATCTTACCCTTGTAATGTCGTTCTATATACTAGGTTTTAAAACTAGATATATTGTCTTTAAATATGACACCAATTCACAAAACATTCAACAGATGAAAATTGGGTTCCATTGCGACATCATATTAAATAATTGTTAGCAGTGCTTGAAATAGTTATCAAATATCCATCACAGTTTCCTTCTGAAGTGTGCTTCAAGAAGCTCGTGGACACAGGTGGTTGAATCTTATCATATATATTCTTACAACCTACATTATAGAAGACCTATATTTCTATTATTATTGTCACTGGTATATTGCATTTTGAGATTAATGAAGTAAAATGAAACGAAAAAACACCATTTAGGAGACAAATATAAACTATGGTTGTCCAGTAAAACTGTTCAAAACGTATTATTTATCATTTCATAAGCGGTTTTTAAGTTATCTAAGTTCATGACTAGCCTAATATTTAAAGAAATCGAGTCATAAGACCTGTGTACAGAATAATAAGCATTTATGTGGGCGAAATTGACTGATGCGTCTCTTTCAAAACGGATTAAAAATTTCGAAAGGACAATGTCGAAACAGATTACTAATAATATTTAACGACTCAATGACTTGAAACGTGAGCATGAGGTCATCTTGCATTATACCTGAAATGACAGCTTAGTTTCTCCACGAAAGATTCGCAACATTCGACAATTTGCGTTACACACAAAAATGATCTAGAAATGTTTTAAATTCAAAGTTTATTTACTGGTGGTTTAACTTCATCATCTCTATATTGAAATAGTGATGCTTTACAAAACCATCGAGTCTAAAGTAACACTCAAATATTTGATTGAGCTGCTATGAAATATGAAAACTGAGAAGTTACTATCAGTTTTTTGATAGTCAAGTAAGTACACTGAAGTTTTATACAATTCTCGACTTAGCAATAATAAACATACAGAGTATTGATGGCATAACACTGGTTCAATATTAACCCTTTACTTTTTCTTAAATAGAAGTTCATTTTCTCCTCACCAAGCATTTGTTTTACTTTACAATTTCCAATATATATACCAATGAACCACTTTCCAAAAGACAAACCATGAACAAGTCATCCGAATCCTTACAAAACATAAATTCACTCGAGAATATTGTTTTTATATTCGAAGAATTAATACCTAATCAACTCCTGATAAAATAGCCATAATGTAATCCATTTAAACATGTAGCTGCATCAGTATTCGTATAAATGTAGTACTTTATTGTGGTGCTTAATTGTTTTTACCATATTACTTGAATCTAACAGCTTACTTATAACTTCTTTTTATTAAAGTGTAATTACATTTTGAAATTTATCCAGTTCAAATAAATACCTACTGTACCTAAAAACGAATTGATGTCAATTATGCAATAATTTACTTTCTTACCTTTTTTCTTACATAGATTGTTTGGAACAAAGGAAGCTTCTATATGGCATTAAAACGAGAGTTCATACAATTTTATAAAACTGATTTAAAGTCACAGAAAATACTTGATGCGATCAAATCTGAGAAACATTTACAAAAGCATCCAGATGAATTATATTTTCCTACTTTAAATCATAATCCCCAATTTGGTGCCCCTGGTGCTTGTATAAATAATGATAAAAAGAATTTATCATCTCCATTTATAGCACGCTACGTCAATTGGGGCAAGCAAAATTGCCTAAGTCAACATACTCGTCGAACTGTTTGTATAATTGGTAAAGCTCATCTACCATTTATACCATCACGAATGGAGTTCTTTGTAAATAAATTTCAAGAAAATTTTCAACCAATTGCATATGACTGTACAGAATATTATATAATGAATAAAGTAATCAAAGAAATGCAAACAAAACAACTAGATCCAAATTTTGATGTAACATTTTATTCTAGACTGCATTGTTCTAGCAATCATATTTAATACTGAGTCAAAGATTTATGTTAATCAGTATTTGTTCTTATAAAGTTCTATCATTTACAAGAGTCAAATATATCGCTTTTATTCTTGTTTATCTGATGATTACCTTATTTTGGGCAAATTTGCATAATTTTTGTAACTAAGATGAATCGTATAGGTGATATGTTGAAAAGTTAATACATTTACTGTACAGTTGAATATTTAACGTTATGTATATACCTATCATAATAATAAAATACAATTTCATATTGCATATTTCAAATTTGACTTTCTGATTGTATCTTGTTGAAGTTCTAGACTGATTGGGATTAGTACTATTTCGTTACATTATTTAAAATTCACAGATGACTTACTATCCAAGAAGTCAATTATAGCTATTAAGCTCTTTTAATTATGAAAATAAATTTTTAATAAATAAGGGTTTTTTGTAATAAATGTATAACATAGAATAAAATCTTATTACGATTTTAGGATGAATGTAACTTATGTACCAAATATAAACCAGTGAACTTGATTGTAAGTTACATTGAGACTTGTCAGTCAGACAGCTGTAACGTAGGACCAGGCACATATATGCATCGGTCCAAGTTGCCATACCTCATTAGCACAACAACATGAACACCGAATTCATAGAAGTAGTTAATTCTATGGTGGTAATATATAAAAGTGAGATTGCATATAAGGATATAGCATAAGAAGAAAGACAGATATGAAACAATTTTAATCTCATCGTTTAAGGGAGGAAAGAGAGTGTATACAACTACGCCATTGTGATCGATTCTGAGACATGTCACATAGAGTCTCCAACCATTGGTTACGATAGTCACACGTACATCGACCAAGTAGTCTGCATCTACAAACATTGCTCACAATAGAAGTTAGTGACTTCAAGCACTGATGCCACATTTTCGTTTGGCCACCCCTAACTCCCAACAAGCGCCAATACTAATCAGCATAGCTCGTCGTGGTAATCTGTGTTCAGGCATACGTAACACATGACCCAACCATCTCAGTTGATGAAGATTCACAATCTCATCAACTGATTTACCATCATTCCCCAATACCCCGTGTGTAACCTCACTGTTACCTACCCGGTGATCCCAGCAGGTGGGAGCAATATTTCTAAGACATCTGTGGTGAAATACTAGTAACTTACGAGTATCTTCTACGCTTAATGGCCACGTTTCACAGCCGTAAAGTAGAACAGAACTGTGCAGTATACTTGTCCCTTAATTGAAAGATGGATATATCGTCTACGCCATGGGTGAAGTAAGTTGGCAAAAGCCAAACGAGCTTCTTATTGAATCCGTGCTGAGATTTCGTCAGACACCAACCCATTAGGGCTGATCAGACTTCTAAGATAAGTGAAGTTGTTGTCGCATTCGACTACTTCACTCCCTATCCTTAGTTCAGATGTTGACACAGGCCAGTCCTGGAGTAACAGTTTACATTTAGGGAGGGAGAAACCCAATTCAAACATCCTTGCAATGTTGTTCAGTGCTACCAGAAGACCTTGCATTTTATCAGCTTTTTCATCAAACAGGGCTATGTTATCTGTGTATTCTAAGTCGATAAGTGGACCTCCTGGTAGGAGATCAATTCTTGAAAATTCAGTCGAAGAGAGTGTTATTTCCAGCAGTAGGTCTATGATGAAGTTAAACAAACAATGGAGATAGTGAACAGCCTTGTCGGACACCACTTGAGGTTGTAAAATCATATGACAGTTCGCCATAGGCTCTCACTTGACTGGTAGTGTTCAAGTAAAGAGCCTTCACAAGGTTTATGTACTTCTCAGGTACACCTTTCAATGACAGACACTGCCACAGAACCTCTCGGTCTACAGAGTTAAATGCTGCTTTTAAGTCAAGAAAAACAATCATTGTCGGACGCCGATAAGCATGTCTGTGCTCTAAAACTTGACGAATGGTGAATATGTGGTCGATACAGCCACGACCAGTTCTGAAGTCAGCCTGATTTTCTCGTGTTTGCAATTCACGAGTCTTAGTTAGGCACCCGATAATTATTAAGGCTAGTGTTTTAGATGTTATATTGGTCAAACTAATTCCTCTATGGTTATCACAGGGTGATTTCGACTCCTTATTATATATTGGGACAATCAGTGATTGTGACCAGTCGGATGGGGTTACGTCCAACTCCAAGATTTTAGCTAAAATATTAGTCAAGCTGATCGCTAAACTGGGACCACCATATTTAAAGACCTCTGGAGCCAATCCATCAGGACCGACTGCTCTTCCTCGTTTCAGGCTAGTTATAGCCTTCTGAACTTCATCTAGAGTCGGGGGACCTACTTCAATGTTCCATCCAGACTGTTTGGGAATGGTGGGTAACTGTAGAGTAGCTAAATGCCAGCTAAGCTGTTCTTCAAAGTGTTCCACCTATCGTTCTAAACGTCTGGGCTGAGAGCGGATAAGAGTCTCATCTTTCTCCGAGATTGTCTCGCTTATTCATTCCGGTTTCTCTTATCAGTCTGAAGAGTTGTTTGGTGTTGCCTACAGCCACTGCCTTTTTTTCCATTTCTCTTGCTTTTGTTGCCCACCACTGCTCTTGATCGTTCGTAGACTTTTGTTTAATCTAGAACTGATTTGCTTTCGATCTTCATTGTGTTCAGAGCCTGATGGGATGAATTTGTGAGAATCCATCAGTGTAATAGACTTGGAAGAAATCCACTGGTTTTTCGTAGCCCTTTGGTTTAATTCACTAATAGATGTCACTGCTGTTTCCACAGCTGCTTGTATATCGTTCCAAGCAACATCTGGTTCAGCCTCGTTTACAGAACTGCCTAGATGTGAATTCAATTGTTCCTGAAACTCACTTTTGGCTTTCTCTCCTCACAGTTCAATTCTAATGGGTCTTCTTACTATGGTTTTTCTGCGTCCGTTGAAGCGCAAGCCAATGCGTGCTCGTAATAAAGCATGATCAGAATCTAAGCATGCGAGAGACAGTCTTCTATCAAGCCTCTCCAACGATGACTGATGGCAATATGGTCTATTTGGGTCCATCGTTGGTTTGGTGCAGGGGGTCGCCATGTTAGGCGATGTCTCTCCTTATGTTCAAAGTTAGGCTTTGTTAAAAATAAACGATTGTATGAGCATAGTTGCAACAGACGATCACCATTATCGGTTCGTTGAGCCGGAATACTAAAACACCCACCTAAATGTCTTTCTGTTTGATTTAAGCTGCCTACCTGGGCATTAAAGTCACCCGCTACGACTACTATGTCTGAGCGCTTAGCTTTCTGAGGAAGCTCAGAGAGTTTTCTATAAAAGTCATCTTTCACTTCATCATGGCTGCAGTCAGTGGGAGCGTAGGCAGAAATGACGAAAAGGCAACGACGTGTGTCCCTATCCTTCCGAGTTCTTACGGAGCCATTTAGCCGGACAGCACACAGGCGACTGTTAACGGGGATCAATTCTAATAGTGCCTGTTCTGCCCTTGTACTTAGTGCTATGCCTACACCTGCAAGTCCACGAGAACTAGTCATGGGGACGCCAGATACACGGAGGGTTTATTTCGTTGGATCTCCATTTTGGCGGTGTGAGGTCAAGTGAATGACCACACTGGGATCCTGTATGCGTGTTTTCGAGACACAGCATACATCGATGGTACGATTCTAGGGTTTTAGCCAATTAGGCCTGTTGACCTATTTGACTTAGGGTACGTACGTTGAAGGTTCCAATGTGTAGTTTGGAGCGAGGTTTTAGTAGACCTGGGACAGCGTTTCGCGCACTAGAATCGTTGGCCATGGTGACACTTGAGGAGGAAACCGAAGGAGGAAGTTTAGTGTTGAAAGTCAAGGTAGAAGGAATAGTAGGAATTGAAGAAGGAGATTAATTACGAATACACTGGTCTTGAGTGCTGTTAGAGGTATGAGGGCAGTTATTACTTCCCGGTTGCCCACACCGTGGAAGGGTTCTTCTAGGGGTGCCTGAAAAGGAAATTGTGTTAGAAGTGGTCTTAATGACCTGAGAGCGTGACCGCAGTGCGCAAGGGACAACTGCTTGAGGTCGGTCACACACGACCTTTTTGTGGGTAGTTTTTGTGTTAGCTCCGTTCTTCAAAGGACCTTACCGCCGGAGACGGAAATCTGTGGGATAAGGCGAGGTGTGCATTTTTAGGGTCGACCTTTACTTACCTCATCCCTCGGTGTGGGAAGGCAGCATCGCTGTCATGCTGGTTGTCTGAAGGAAACACCTTACTGCTGTCACACCTCTGTACAGTCGGCAGTATGACTTCGCCTTCGGACCTTGGGATTGCTGCTTTTAGTCTTACCGCTCTTCAACCGACTTGCCTGGCATGGTAGGACCTTGAGGGACGATTGTTCCAGCCAGTATAGCTTGATTGGTTCATCACGATAGGTAAGCCCGACCACCACGTCAAGGTTGCAACAACAGTCGGGGGACTTGTCAGTGTCCTAAACCAAAATATATGGAATGGGGTTTGGACATGGTTGAAAGGTGGGTAAGTTAACTGCTAACTCACCAACCTACACTACTTCTTTAAAATGTTTTTAGCAACGAAAATCCATGTAAATAACTTTATAAGTATAAAATTAGTCACTTTTGTTTCCAGTATCGCAATGTGTGTAGTCTTTATGTCAGCTGTGCTGTTTACTCTGGTCTACCTCTAATCTTTTTTTCTTCTGGTAAAACTTGTTTTATTTGCAAACATTTTAAATATATTTTCACAATATTATGGTAATTAAAAAGCCAAGTTGTTCCAAGTTTTTTCAAAAAGGTGTTAAAATACTTTGTATATGGTAATAAAAATGTATATATCTAAGGTATTTAGTGTAAAATGTGAATTTATGAGTTGAATAGATTGTGCTTAATTGGTTTCATTAATGATGGCAGCTTTAAGTATAGACAATTAATGTTACTAGGATATAAAGAAAGGATCCATTATTTAATTATTCAGTAAGTAACGTCCCTAAATCTTGATTTGAGTTCACACTTACTTACGCCTGTTACCCCTCGTCGAGGAGCATAGGCCGCTCACCAGCATTCTCCATCCAAATCTGTCCTGAGCCTTCCTTTCCAGTTCTTTCCAGTTGTTATTCATCCTTTTCATATCTGCTTCTATTTCCCAACGTAATGCTTTCTTTGGCCTTCCTCTTTTCCGCTTCCCTTCCGGATTCCGAGTTAGCGCTGTTGCTGACAGTATCCGGCCAGTGAATGTTGAGTATTTTGCGTAAACAACTGTTTGTAAATGCTTGTACCTTATGACGATAGACGTAATAGTTCTCCAAGTTTCAGCTCCATACAGTAGGACTGTCTTGACGTTCGTATTGAAGATCACCACTTTGATGTTGATTGACAGTTGTTTTGAGTTCCATGTGTTCTTCAATTGTAGAAATGCTGCCCTTGCTTTGCCAATTCTCACCTTTACATCTGCATCCGATCCTCCTTGTTTATCAATGGTGCTTCCCAGGTACGTGAATGTTTCCACCTCTTCCAGAGTTTCGCCATCAAGTGTGATTGGGTTGGTGTTCTCCATGTTGTATTTGAGAATCTTACTTTTTCCTTTGTGAATGTGGAGGCCTATCGATGCAGAGACTACTGCTACATTAGTTGTCTTCATCTGCATTTGTTCTTATGTATGAGTGAGAAGGGCTAGGTCATCTGCGAAGTCCAAATCATTTAATTGGTTCTGAGATGTCCATTGTATTCCGTGCTTTCCGTCAGATGTCGAAGTCTTCATAATCCAGTCAATCATTAGAATAAAGAGAAAGGGGGAGAGTAGACAGCCTTGTCTGACTCAGGTCCTCACTTGGAGTGTATTTGTCAGCTGTCCTCCATGCATGACTTTGCACTGTAGTCCATCGTATGAGTTTTGGATAATGTTGACGATCTTTTCAGGAACTCCATAGTATCGAAGAAGTTTCCATAATGTTCTCCTGTCCACACTGTCAAACGCCTTCTCACAGTTAACGAAGTTGGCGTACAGTGATGAGTTCCACTCAACTGATTGTTCAACAATGATCCGTAGTGTCGCAATCTGGTCTGTACACGGCTGATCCTTACGGAATCCAGCTTGTTGATCTCGAAGTTGGGCGTCTACTGCGTCTTTCATCCGATTCAGCAGCACTCTGTTGAAAACTTTTCCTGGTACTGATAACAAACTGATGCCTCTGTAATTCTCACATTTGCTCAGATCTCCCTTCTTTGTTATCTTAATGAGGTATCCTTCTTTCCAGTCCGTTGGCACTTGTCCTTCCTCCCAAATCTTCTTGAATAGAAGGTGAAGCATATTTGCAGTTACTTCATTGTCTGATTTCAATGCCTCAGTTGGTATATTGTCAGGTCCTGCCGCCTTCCCACTTTTGATTTGTCTGATGGCCATCTTGACTTCTTCGATCGTTGGTGGAGTGACATCTATAGGAAGGTCTGAATGTGCTGCTTCGATGTTCGGTGGATTCAATTTGGCTGGTCTATTCAGCAGTTCCTCGAAGTATTCTGCCCATCTTTTCCTCTGTTCTTGAATCTCAGTGATTGTCTTTCCTTCTTTGTCCTTGGTTGGTCTCTACGGTGTGTTAACTCTCCCTATCAATTTCTTCGTTGTATCATATGGTAGCTTCATATTCCCTTCTCTTGTAGCTATTTCCGCCGTCGTTGCTAGTTCTCTCATCTATTTCTGCTTGTCGGCCTTAACGCTTTTCTTCACTTCCTTGTTTGCTTCTGCGTAGTCTGCTTGTGCTTTGACTTTCTCTGCTCGTGTTCGGCTGTTGTTAATTGCTAGTTTCTTGTTCTTCCTTTCTTGAATCTTGTCCAGGGTTCCCATAGAGATCCATTCCTCATGATGATGTTTTTTGCAGCCTAGGACCTCCTGACACGTTGAAGTTAGTGCTTCTTTTATCACTTCCCAGTTGTCCTCCAAAGTAGTTCCTTGTTCTTTCAGTAGATCCTGTAGAGCTTGGAACCTGTTGTTGAGAGTTATCTTGAAATCGTTGAGCTTGTTAGTATCTCGAAGGAAGGCTGTATTGAACCTTTGTAGTGTTGTTTGTCCAGTTGTCCAGTGTTTCTTAAGCTTCAGTCTCATCTTGGCCGCAACCAGGTGGTGATATGAAGCTATGTCAGCTCCTCTTCTTGTTCTCAGATCTTCCATTGTCCTTCGAAATTCTTTGTTGATACAAATATGATCTGTCTGGTTCTCTGTGGTGTGGTCCGGTGAGATCCATGTAGCTTTATGTATGCGTTTGTATGGGAATATTGTGCCACCTATAACCAATTTGTTGAATGCGCATAGATTTGCAAGTCTATCACCATTTTTCGTTCCTTTCTCCCAGTCCATGTTGTCCCATGACGTCTTCGTATCCAGTGTTGTCCTTTCCAACCTTAGCAATGAGATCTCCCATCAGAATGGTCAGGTCTTTGGTTGGGCACTTCTCGACGATTGACTTCAGTCTATCGTAGAATTGGTCTTTAGCGTCTTCATCGTAGTCGTTGGTCGGCGCATAGCATTGGATGACGTTCATTGTAATGCCCTCTCTCTTTGTTTTGAAGGAGGTTTTGATGATCCTATGTCCATGAGATTCCTATTCAATAAGTGCATTTTGTGCTTTTCTGGACAGCATCAATGCAACCCCTTGTGTATGTGGGGCATTTTCTTCTTCATGACCGGAGTATAACAGAAGTTCCCCTGAAGATAGTCGTTGTTGTCCAACCAGCATCCAATGTGTTTCACTGATTCCAAGCACCTCCACGTTGTATTTTCTCATTTCTGCAGCAATTTAGAAGACTCTTCCGGTCTCCCACATTGTCCGGACATTCCACACCACAAAGTAAATAATGAAAATTTTCTTTGAGATCTATCATGCTTTCTGAGTGGGGTCTCATGCAATTATAAGAGTATATTCTCTAAAAACTATGATTTCTACAGTAGCCGTATTTGATTACTCTAAGAAGAAAATAGTTTCTTTTGGAATGATATTCCCGGAATAACTCTGTAATTATCGAACCATATACATTAAAATTAATGATCACTGTAACAGATGGGCGATGGATAATCAATGTGTTTTTAAGTCATTGCAATATTAATAGAACTCACTAGGATTCTAACTCTTTCATCTTACTGCAAATGCATAGCTTAAAACCATGAGATTCAACCTAACATAACAAATTTGTTATTTGGGGGCGATATTATGCCATGTAGACAATATGCTTGTGAATGAAAACAAGCGAAGAAGAAATTAACAGTTGAACATGCAAGCAAACACTCGTTCTAGAAGGTCACTGTTAAAAGTGTTAATTAAATACCACCACTTTATAAACAAGAGCATTTATCTCCATCTGTTGTATCATCGCATGATTTCATTGCTGACAACGGTAACAATGGATCCACCAACTCGATTCAGAACTTAGAGCCCTTAGATTCAGGGTAGTTGATACAACCTACCGAAATATGTACTAGGAATTTTGATCAGTATAGGTTTTAAGTAAACGAGCATCACACGTTACATATCAGTTGTGTTCCAAAATGATTGCCTGTAATTTTCAGACGGGAGAAAGCGGATTTTCAATATCAGACTGAAATGCTGTGAAAATAGAAATCTTATTATTGATTTCTGAAGATATTTCTTATAAGAACTAGACAGTTTCATCTCGATTAGTTATAGATATCAAGATTAAGTTAAAATCCTACCTCGAGACTTTCAAGTGCAGGTTGAGAGTGTACTACTTGAATATTCTTATAAGCGACAAGTTCAGAAAGTAGCACGCAACTTCAGGTCAAGTTATTAACGAATCATTTAATCTTTCAGTTCAAAGTACCTTCAATATTATAACTCTAAAATCATTTGACAACACCTCTTAACTTCTTTATGATTATAGACTGACACTTAGTTTACATTGTTAAAACAGCAATTTCTATTTGCCAAACGACTTTCAAAGACGAAATTGACCAAATAGTCTTTGCTGCCACACTAAGTTGCCTCACGACATTCAAGATAATGTCAAAGGTATGATGGCCTTATTAGGTTCCCCTTAGTGTTAACTTATAAACAGTATCGTTTTGTCGCGCTCTTCAAAATTTTTGCCACTCAAGAGTGTACGCCAAGCTCGAAATTGATCAGTTCCAGGACAGCTCAGTGAGTATTAACAAGTATGTTCTTTGCCAGATATCCATCACTTAAACCACTGTACTAAGAGCAAAAAATAACTGATATGGATCTTATGAACTGAAGAACTGCGCGATACATACGTTATTACGACAGCCGCAAGTCGTGAATATTTGCAAAATAATTTCAGTAGTAGTGCAGAATGTTTTGCAGTTATTTATGATAATAAAAACACACTTTTTCTGTCATATGACCTGCTTTTCAGTATCAACCATGAAATGGCAGACAATAATGATCAAAACCTGACATAAACAGGGTCAGTCAAAATAAAGGAATGAACCATTTTTTACATTTCATTATCGTTCGAATAAACTAAGGACACTGAAATAACATTAGAGATGTCACACGTGTTCGGAGTTTGAAAACCCCTTTGCATGTTACCCCCTAATAATTGAAGCATGCCAACCCAGTCAAATCAGAAGTCCGAAATAAATGGGTTGCGAAGATCTATTTGTTTTGGGGATTTATTTACCACCAAAACTTCATTTATATGACAATATTTTCAACTTTTCTATTCAGCCTTATATCTATGCAATTCTCTTCCTCAGCATCATTTCCATTCGCTTCATTATTTAGATCTACAGTCCTCCACTTTTAATATTGTAGTACTACAGTGCAGCGGTAAATAAACCCCTAAAATCAATAACTCTGTTAGTGTTCGACATTGGATGCTAACCACATTTATTTTTATGGACTCATTTAGCTGAAGGCGCTCGGTCATGCATCCTCACCAGATCACGGTTTGGAAAGGCTTGCTCAACTTCTCCCGCGATCCTTAGCCAGATTGGCTCAGTCACTCGTTGACACATTGATAATCCATCAAAAATATCTTCCAACCTCCTCACTTTTGACTTTTGATTTCTTTGGGTGGGTGTTGTCAAACTGCAATACCTGTGGTATCTTCAATAGCTTATAGCAGTCAACTAAATCTCGATCAAGTGACTCGACAGCACTTGATCACAGTAAATCACCTAATGCCAAGTTAAAAAATGAAGTGATGAATAATAGAAGACCACTGTCAACAAATGTTTTCTACCATACTGAAACAGGACCCAAGTATCTCAAGCTCAGAAGTTTGTAAGTATAAACATTGCTAAATAAATTTGAAGTCGAACTAACGGTCACTAAAACTATTAACTGAAAACAACCAGAGTATTCGGAACAGCAATTTTACATGAAGAAGACAGTTGCACGAAATCAGGAAAACATAACATATCAGACAGTCGTTGTTAGATCACTCAAGTGACCTTCGCACGATATCAAATTGGAACGATGTTAATCGTGCTCGCATTAGCTTTGCTCCCCATTGTTTATTGCGACTTTAAATTAAGTGATTCCAAGCTCCTTCTGCCTTACTACAGTGTTAATCCTGTGAATTACACCCTACATGGTAGTGAGGGGGCCTGCTATGAATGGTAAGATAGTTAGTCTTATAACACAATGTAGGCACTCGGGCACACCGGAGGTAGCAGTAGTAAGCCCAGTAGTATCATCTGAGAATAGCTGCTCTTCGGCTGCCGTTATAACTGCGGTTTGGCAATCACGACACAGGGCCGTTGCCACCATATATGCCAAAATAATTAGTAAGTATGTGTACTTTTCAGAACATTTCTAGATGCTGATCACATTGTCAAGTGTGATGTAATCGTTGACGACATAAATCGGATAGAAATTGCCACTACCACACAAGAGCTTTATCTCCACAATACGCCAGTTCCTCTTATAGTAACTGCTTATGATGAATATGGCAATACCTTCACGTCACTTGAAGGTGTACCATTCGAGTGGCGTATATTTGAAGACAAATATGAAGAGTTCGGAGACATTCAGGGTGTTTTAAGATTTATTACGTGGAGAGAGTCGGAATATACAACTCCAAGTACAATGGCTTTACTGGAGTCAAAGGGGATGCAGGTTAGCTAATAAGTATATATCTTATTCCTATAGGGCTACATGCAATTAATAAGTGGTTTGCGTACTGGCTCTGCGGTCGTTAGTGTGGCTCTTCACGAGTCAATTTACAAGAATGTGGCACCAAGTCAGGTTCGTCTTCTCGTTATGGCAAATGCCCAGTTGAGCCCAGCACTAGCCTATCTTGTCCCGAATTCCCTTCTGACTTTCACTGTACACGTTATTCAACAGGGTGATGATCAAGGTGAGTATTGCATCATTAAATCTCTGCTCTTTATTGTGCTAATTAGGAGTAACTGTGATAACATTGCATTCCAGTAATTAGTTTCCATCCGTAATCCTGTTATTTTGTCCCTGTGCTTTTACTAATCACCCGAGTCACCGGACTAAGTTTTATTACTCCAGTTTTTAGCCACAAGTCTCAATGTGTCCTATGTGAGTTCATGATCCCTAGCTCTTACACTGTCATCATTTCACTCACCATGTAAAATATGGTCCTTTCATTTAGTCTTGCTTTATTGGATGTATTGTCTACGCTCTGGTTTTGTTCTGTTTTGCATTGTTTCGGATTTTTCGACAAGAACGGCACATTTGAGTGTTGAGAATGTCTTCTTTTTGAGTATCATCTGTCTGTCTCTGTTGGTACCCTCCTTAAGCGTACATGTACATGAACATTTGAAGCACGTTGTTTGTAACCTTTATGCGATGTGTTATTCCAAGATAAATGTGTACAAAGAATTTTCCAGTCAATTACTTCTGATTTTCCCTGACAAAATAGTTTCGGGTCTCCTGTTATTTCGGAAAATAATCAAATATTTTCCTACCTAGATCTCTATTAGACTGCCTTTTTAATCCAGTTTCGCGTAAATACTGACACAATGCAATCCCAAGGTTTGTAGACCATTAATTTATGGAACTCACACATTTACCACAAAATCTGTCGTCCATCTAAAGATCTCTTCTGTTAGTTTTCATGTTTTTCTACCCACATAAACTGTCCTAAAATTGATCAATTTTTTTTGCAAAAACCATCTCTAGAGATATCCTTTAATCTTTAAGTAATTATTGAATAGGTTTCTGTGGCACCTTAAAGTATAACAAATTTCTAACAAGCTGTTCATATGTATTGTTTTGTATGAGAACTTTCACCATTTATTTAGTTAGATGTGGATAAATTTATATCCTATTCATTTTTCAGAGGTCTCCATGCCATCTCTACAATACCACTTGCAGGTGAACGACACAAACTTGGCTGTTCTTAACCCACTTGATGGTTCAACTCTTAAAGCTCTAAATTATGGTCAAACGGAAGTTACACTTCTTGATCGAAGTAAGTTAAGTTTATCAACATTACTCATTTGTTCCATGTGTAATATAGTCTACGTATCTTCCTTGTTATAATTGAATTAAATTACCCTAATATGTAAACTAGCACCTCCAAATCTATTTTACTTTTAAATCAACTTTTATTTACTATTAGATGTCGAAGAAGCCCTAGAAAAATTGGACGAAGTTTTGAATTCCAAAGTCGATGATTCAGATCTTCGTCTGCCAAAACGAAGACGTCCAACTTCACTCATACAGATTGTAGAGCCAGCATATTTGGGTTTTACACTCATTCAGAAGTATACCAATAAAAATCCAGATATATGCCAACTGGCTTCATTTTTAAACTCAGGGTCATATGTTAATCAGGTTGCATCCGGTTCTTATATGCCCATTCGAAGATGGATAATGGAGTCAGGGAAAGTTTATGTTATTAATCTAGACATATATGATCGTAATAACCACCGTCTATATCCCTCAGACAATCTGCGACTGTCTCTTTATTTTCCAGAAAGCCACTTTGAGGTAAGACTGTTTATTCCGACAGTTTTTCTATATGTTCTGTTTGTTGATGTACCGGACTAAACTAATCGACTGGTTTACTTTGATATATAAGTTTTTGTTAAGCTGCTTTGGTACTTGTATTAATAGCATAGAAGTTTTGAGTATGGCTATGATGTATACAAATCCATTCAAAGTCTCACAATGAACAGTATGACATACATCTACATGATGAGATGAATCGCGATTTTAGTTCTGTTACTTACCTATGAAATAATAATACAGTGCGTATTACTATTTATATACTATTCTCTGTCTAAATCTCTGATGAGACAATGTACAACAGTAAGTAATGCCAAAAAGGTTTTGGTCTAATTTCTAACTGGATAGTCATAAACTTAATATTGATACCTTGTACATTGTATAACTAAAAATGTAGGTCCTTGAAATCATGAAAATGCGTACAGATAAGACTATTTTATAGTAGCTGACAAGTTCGATCTATTTTTCTTTAACTAAAGAAGCATTTTATTCTAGAATATCCACCTACCACAACCTTATACATGATAAATTAGAAGTGTAATAAGTCCTACATGATTTAAGCTCGTAATTTCGAACAAAGTGTGTGCTTGAGAACAGATCAACAACCAACTCCACACCAGGCTCAGTAAACGGTTCGTCAAGTCCCAGGCAATAAAGCAATACCACCACCATAAGAATGCTGTAAAATGACAAAATCAGTCCTATAAGTAAATTAAAGGGGACACTTCACCCTATCCCAACCTGTACGATGGACGCGGGTTAGTTTTATTTTTCATCCATTTGTTGGTGCACCACATATGGTTCTCTTATTATTCAGCTTAGCTTTCTTATCCATAAGTTGCAAATTTTCTTCATAATTTTTATCTAAATTGTAACAATTATTTGGGCCCATAAGTGATTTCAAAATACTTTATGTTAGACGGAAGGATAATGAATTTCAAGAAACCCAGAGAATTAATGACCTGAATAAATACAAACTCAAATTACAGGCAGTTCGTTAGGTGAACAGTTATTTATAACTGATCTTATGAACAGTTCTAGGATTATGAAGATTATCCAACCAAACATGGATAAAAAGCCAAGTTGATCAAGTTAAGATTAACAAGCTAATAAAAATAGGTCATTGATGTAATAATTGATGGTAATAGTTACCATGGTAGTGAGGTGTGGATCACTCTTTCTTTCGTATTTATGAATTTGGTTGCATCACACTCAACATACACAATTATGCATGTGGATCAGCAAACCAGGAATGCTGTAAATTGTATTAATTATATTTAAATTTCTGTTAATAGAACTAAGTTCAAACTCTTGACTCATTTTTTGGAACCTGTGTCTTAAACATTGATATTTAACCTGGTTTGTAAACTTTTATCAACGAGTCACCCATAGATTAACGTGTGTCTGGTACCCATCATGTATTGATTGCATGTAATCTCTTGAACGAACTGATTTTTTATTCATTGTACACTAGATACCCAGAAATTTCAATCGTAAAGAATTTGCTACTTTACTGATATGATTGTTGACAGGTTGTGCAAATACGCCACTGTCAGCTTCTATAATATTCCACCTCAACTTTGTAACCTATGTTTCAGATCTTAAAATCTTCGTTAAATCAAACTTATGTCGTTGTTCGAGCATTTTCATCTGGTTCGGTGTCTCTCAAGGCTGTCTTAAGAGGTGTCGTAGATCAGGTACGTTCACGTGACTCGCATTAATTAAGACTCAGTATTCTGTATCTGCCCAGTTTTTAAAATTTACTTCCCCAAGTGATTTTTTAGTAATCATAGCGGTCACTTGTTCATTCACAAGATAATAATACATCCGTTGTCGATGTTCGGTTCCATTAAAGATATATATTTGTTGATACTTTTCACTTCACAATTTTTGGTCCTAAGTTTGTGAATTATATTGTTTTCAAAGCAGATTTCTTCTTAATAGTGGGAAAAAGTCATCTCTGAAGATACCGATAATTTCTGAGAAACATTTTACAACCATTAAATTTCAAGACAATCAAGATGAACTTGACCTTCTAATCAAAGACTTACTTTGTCTTTATCGTATCTGTAGGACCTCAGGAAGAAAAAGTTCCATATAGTGTGATCCGTTTAAGTTGCCACTAAAGCACAGTCCTACTACGTGAAAAAGCTAACCACTGTCGGAAGTGACATTAGGAGTCATCTTACCATTTAGCCTCTTAATATGGGTTCGTACACTAGGTTTTGACGTTCAACTATTATGTGGGAACTAATATTGCTACTTGAGTGTATGAACCTCAATGAGTGGAGCGGAATTGAGTTCCAACTAGATGACCACCTTCGTCTTACTAATTTTCTCCACAAAAGATCCTACAACTACTGCAAGTAAAATCTATTTAGTATATAAAGTATTTTCACAGGAAGCAACACTGTTTTATAACTGTATTTACTACAGTAAGACAGCCATCTCAAAAAAATTTTCCTAGTATCGATTCCCCCATTTTTTGTAGGTAAGTGCGCATAAATAGATTAAAGTGATTTTAGTTTGCCATATGTAAACATATTTGGTTGTTATATTGTTGGTTAAGATGCTCTAGAAATTATGAATAAACTGATATATTTTCAAGGATTTATGGATCTCAACAATTGATAATGCTAATTTAGCCTAAAATACCAGTTATATAAATATTTCTACTACCAGCTTCAAAAGTTATCTTTTTGCGGATTCGAGATGAATCACTTCTAACGAGGATTTAGTTTACAGATAGTAGGTGTGAGTGTACTTTCATAGTTTTCACTTAGTGATTTTACCGTTGTTTCTGTTCCTACCATGATTACAACTATTTTTTCCAAACTGTTTACGCTAATCTGAAAAAAGGTCAAACCTACTTACGTGTTGCACTGTTGTGGCGTATGCTACTGATGTCGACGGATATAAGTAGTATGTATCATCAATAGAAAGTGAAATGCCTGGCGGCGGAAGGTTAAGAAGATCGAAGAAAAGAGAACAAGAACAGAGAATGATTGGCGTGAGAACAAAGGAACAATGAAGTCTGAGACGATTGGTTGACATTTTGCAAATGAAGTATTTACTATATGATTCTCAGATTTTACCAAGAGATTCCATAATTTTGTGTTCGAATACATTTGGTTGTCCCGCACTTGTGTTCTCGTTCACTACACTATCTTGAAATAATTTACTAGCCATAATTATAAAAACGCAAAACTTAACAGCTAGTATGATCGTATTTATCTTATCAACCACTGATTATCATTTTGATCACCGCAATTTATATGTAATTCAGGTTCTTAAATCGATTTATTTTCAAGACAAATGATGCATTTGATGGAAGTCATTACTTTTGTCGTTACTGTGTAGTCGAAAGTGGTGTAGCAGAATTATTTTATTAGATATATAGGTAGGTATCTTTATTTATTTTCCTCTTTTTAAGGACGGGAATGTCGTGGAATTCAATTCAACCATAACCGGCAATCAAGATGTGACCATTTACTCTCCTATCAAAATCTATCCAACACCAGTCATTTTACCGTGGTCTACAGGACTACTATCGCCTAACCTCACACATTCTGATCATGGTTATCATCTACGAGCTAACGGAGGATGTGGACAGTATAGATGGACAGCGTTATCTGTCCGCGCATTAGAACATCATTCTGATCCAGGCAAATTACCGAACTCCGAATTACTCACTAACACAGTCGTGTCCATTACTAAAACAGGGGTTATATCAGCTCTAGTAAGCTTATTTTGATAGGTTGTATGATTCACATGTTACAACTTGTATCATGCTTGTATTACATTATTGTAAAGATTACTGTAAAGAAACAAATTTGTTGTGTGACTAGTGAGCAAATAGGTGTATTCTATTCTCATTCTCTATGTTGTAAGCTTCAGTTTCACTTCACATACCTTCTCTAAAACAGTAAAAATATTATTATTGGCTTACGACTGACATTGTACACAGGATGTCGTTCGATTCAAAAATTATTGGTTGAATACGAATTCTGGGAATTCAGTGTGCTTAGAAACTATAACTTCCACGCATAATGAAAATTGTGAAATGGTGTTTTTGAGTTTCATAATAATGCTTTTTGTGTAAACCATATTTTAGAATCCCGGTGAATCTATCATAGTTGCATCAAGCTCTTCGAATCCTCAAATTTGTGGATATACTGTAGTTTATGTGCGTCCACCTTCTGAAATGAAATTTGTATACGAACGCAATGAAGTTCTAATTCCACCTCGTCGTAATGCTAAGTTTATTGACGAAGAATTAACGAGAAGTTATTCGAATCAGCCAACAAATGAAGAATGGAGTGTACGAGATCCCTCTGCCGTAGAATTCGACTTGGAACGTTTGGCAATAGGATTAGCTGTTCTTGATTCTGACGGTCAAAGTATGACGGATTGCAGAAATTTAAACATTGAAATTCGTGCAGTCGACTCTAATGTTGTGAAGATTATCCCAGGTAGGTTAGTTCGATGGTAAAATTCGCTTCTACCAGACCAAGACAAATATTACAGTTTTTCAAAATCCACTGAAAATAATTTTTTTAAAATTGAACTTGTTTTACGTACATTACAGTCTTTAACTCAATGATTTGCCTTTCAACTTCATATTTTCAATGGCGTCATTCGACGATTTATCATATAAGGCATATTAAGGTTTCTTTTTTCCTTCTTGCTGTTTTGAAAATTGTTATTAATCCAGTTGTGTTAGATTTTGTTTATAATAAATGCTAACCTTAATATTCAGGGAAAAAGATAATTCATTCATCACTTATATATCCCTGTACGCAGTTTGAAGCCATTTTTCATGTGAAAGTTAATGATACTACTCAACTATTCAAACCTCAATGAATAGGACGAGGTTCAAAGTGCAATTTAACAGTTGCTAATCAAGTGCCTTATCCAATCTCTAAGCCACTAATCCATAGGCATCCTCAGTCAACAAACCATGAATAAAGGTAAAAAATCATAATTTCTTGGGCCGATAATTATTTGTTTGCTGGTAATGGGGATAATTTGAAATATATTACTAGGTATATCTTTGCCAAATCCCTCCAAAATATTTCGAGTTATAATAGCCTATAATTTTATCTTGTCTGTGACTGAGTTTAATTATTTTCTGGGAATTGTTTTACAATAATGTAAAGCAGTTTCACAGATGAAACTTTACCCCTAAATTAACAGTTGATCGCTCTAAAACTGAATTAAATTAAACTATAATATCTTTGTGAAAATTGTTACAATTTGTAGACGTTATATCGCATTACTTGGTGTCGTTGTACGCTTAAGGTCCTGTAACCAGTTGTATTTCCACCTACGTTGTACTAGTTAAGTATAATAGCCATCTGGAAGTTGTATTTGTCAAGAGGAACGGGCACTTTGATTACCCTTGGTTATCTAATGATCTCGAAACTAATGGACGAGGATTAATTATGTCGACACAGCTTATTTATACAGATTTAGTAAATAAGCGTGTCTTGTTAAGCTATATTATCTTTTGGCTTCTAGTATTATAATGGATATACTTTATGAAAAGGATGGGTTTTTTTGTCTGTGTATTGGTTGGAAGCAACTAAACCTTCATGGTCATCATTATTTTATGGTTGGCTGCTCTCAAAAGAGTCTTCATTTCCCTTCTTCTGGTTGATGGGTAGTTCTCCAGTAGTTTTAACTTACTATATCTCTGAGACACTAGGATTGTTATCAATGATGATTTTGTAATTCGTAACGAAGGATATCTTAGAATGAATCCATTACTGTCGACAGATAGAATGGGATGATATGATCTGACCGGATGATGGCTGTTCACAATGCCGACTTATTAACACGAACCCCTGAGTAAACTGGTATCAAAAACATGACCACTAGCCAAAAGAATAGGTTTCTAATAAAATAAATGATTGGGTGCCATAAAGGATTTTAAGTTATCAGTTTTGTAGGTCACTCTCCAACGAATGAAACACTTGACTATTAGGCATAATTCAAGAGCTTAATAGATCAGTTCGTAAGTTTATACTAGGAAACTTTTATGCAGTAAGTAGAAGTAAAACTGACGAAATAAGAAAGTATTAAAATGGATAATTAACACAAGTCATCAGTTTTAAATAGAATGAAACGACAGAACAAAACAAAGTCGATATTAACAGAAATGTATACTAGTCAAAAGTAACACGCTTTATATCCTCAACACCCAAAGGTAAACAGTTGAAAGTGATAGTAATGCAACAGTAGGGAAAAAGTGAAAAAAAGTCCGAAATTATTTTCGGCATGAAAAGAGACAGTCCTGTATTATATATTTATCTGGGATGGTAGTATTTAACGTATATTAGGGTCTCTACCAGTAGTTTTTGTCTACTTTGTAAAATATTGCTTTACCAATCCTTATGTTTCAGTTGAAATATATGTATATTTCTCTGTTTCTTATAATTTATTCCTCATAAATTTATTTTATGTAGTAATGTCTTTTTACTGGATTGAAATTGTACAGGTTTTCATGCACCACGACTTAATTCATCTACTGAATATGGATTATTCGATTCTAACGAATGCTTACATTTTTATGTGATCGGAGTTAATGTTGGTTTCACTGAAATTAAAGCAATCTACAATCCCTCACCAGTTAACAAATTTGATGAATCCGTTTTAATTGTTTCACGTGTTCATGTTGCCGCATATCGTAAAATCAATTTTATTGATCCTGTTTCTGAAGTAACTCCTGTTGCAATAGGTTCAACTCGAAATATGCTAGTAAGTGCAGAAAATTAGTATTCAATCCAATAAATATATTTAGCTAATCACAAATTCCTTGATTATTAGTGTTAGTCCAATAAGAAGTGATTCATTTGACTTTCAACCAGTTGTTGATTAGACATTTAAACTCTAATCCATTTCCTTCCATTTAAGCTAATGGGTAGTGTCACTAACTCCCATACAAAATGAGTATGGTATAAAGTTTAGTATTGTATTCAATTACCTAGTAATCTAATCATTATAGTAGTTATTTTTCTTTTCTATCTTATCAAGTAAAATCTTGCAATGCTAAATAATTAACCCTTGTTTTATATAAACTGTTCTTGATTTTAAAAAACCTTTTCAGCTATAGATAATATTTATTATTTAAGTCAGTGTTATTATTATTAATGGCTTTATTCAATATCATATTTTTGCTACAATGTAGAATGCTCAGCACAAAGTATTTCTCCTGATCGATCCTGACGATAAATATTGAGTGATCGCGAGTTAGATGTTTGCAGTTCAGAAATCGATATCTGATTAGTGTTTATTCTTTAATAGAAATAATGATGTGTTAAGACAAATAAAAACAGATAAGTTGTTGAAATATTTAGATGGGAGGAATAGGTAGCCCAGATATTCAGGCAGGCCGCCAAAGTTCGAGTTATGCATTGACCATACTCTTCGTTTGATGAATTCACTTTTTTCTAGAAAAAAATTATGATAAGAAGGTAAAATACAAACTTGGAAAAAAAAGTATTTTTAAAATAAAAAATGCAACTACGTGAATGTAAAATTTTAACTTTATAAAAGTGATTAATTTTACTGAATAAATCTTTATTATATTTAGTGAAGAAGTTTCTAATTTGTTCACTTCCATCTATGTTAAGTTTATTTATTTTACTTAAACACATACATATTGGTACAAAGGGGCACCAGATACGTATGTGCCACCCAAATCTCATTTGATTTGTGTGGAGACTGTGATACTGCCCAGGTGCCCAAACTGAAGCAGGTGGTTTTCTTAGGGGGCCATACCTCGAGCCTTTGACCTAAAAATCTGATCCGCAAGGCAGTGAAGCATCGTGAGAAGATGCAGTTCCATGGTAACCGGTAATCAACGGTTGATTCATACGCTATTCGTTCCCTCAGGATACTGGAGCCCATGTGCACCATTGGTTTGGAATCAGGGTTTTCCAACTCCCCTAGATGGATTTTCAGTGTCCACCAAAGCGCCGGACATTCGCTTTTCATCCTTTCAACTTCGTAAACAACACTCCCGCCACGAGAAGGAAGTTAGTAGGACTTCCCTGACAGAGGCTATATACGTGTTACCATGTGAGAGCATTCCGAAAGAGAGGGTGGACCCTCCCCACTCTCGGCCGTACCAGGGCATTTCGGGGCTATGTTAAGTAATTTCAATATTTTCTAAAGAATAAATTTGTATAAAATAGTTGATAAACTTCTATTCTGTATAGTAATAAATATATATAATGGTAAATATTACATGATAACAATTGTAAATCTAATATTTTATTCTTTTTATATAAAATACATAAATTATTTTGTAAAATTAACGAAAGATTTCCATAAAACTAGATAATTCATTTAAGATAATTCGAAAGAAAACAAACGTTTTCGAGAATTTCTAGTAGAATTATCACTGAAATAAATGATTTAGTTAAATACCTTTTGAATTTTCTGATTAACTTCACCAGATAATTTCAATGTGTGAATGTTTTCTGTAGAGTTCACTTTTATCTGCTGCATCGTAAGTAATGTGTAGAAGGTTGAATAGACTAGATTCACTAATGGTGACTAACTTCGAGAAGAATTAATGAAGTTCTGTTGAAAAGTTGTATGACCGGAGAATTTAAACTTTATTTTTTTATCTATGCCTTTGAAATCCAAGCGAAGTGATTCTCCTCACTTAGAATTGTACAATTTACACAATACTTGTCTACTGTATGGTTAAAACATACCAACACCTCCATGACACATGATCAGATTTTCATTGTCCTACATTTTATACACTCTGTAATGATCGAATACAAGAAAGGTCACTGATGCATGGTGTGGTGATTTGTAGACGTTTAATTTATTTACATCGTATTTTGATGTAATTATTTCATTATTCTATAATGATTAATATTATTGAACCTAGGTTACACATGGACCACAACCATGGCCTTTACAACTATCAGAACATTACGTCGACGTTTTTCCACAACCCGACGCAGATAACGATATTTCATCACTTCCAACATTGATTAGTGAACCACATTTCTCTAAAACAGTTTATCAAAAGACTAACTTTGATGATGAAGCTAAACCAGTTCAAAGTTATATTATGGATCAAACTGAAGGTCATGTTCGCTTGGTTTCATTCAGCCTTCGGTGTGAAAGTATTGGGATGTTTGAGTTTGTGATTGAAATTGGAAATCGTCCCACTCCCTCTAATTTACATCCCATGGTTCTGTCATCCAAGTTCACGTAAGCTTTTGTTTTTCCCTGAACAAGATATTTGACCGACCCACGTTTCTTATACCATTGGTGATGCAGTTGATCTGTGGTCCATTGGTTTAGTCACTCGACTCAAAATCAGGGAACCATGAGTTCATATGTTATTCCATCTACAGAGGATCAAGTGGTTGATGAGTTCGACTTGCCTTCCTCATAACCTGGCATACATGTATGTATTACTAAATCATGCTCCTATGCTAGAATGGACATTAAGTGAAACCGTTTCTAGTCAGTCAGTTACAACGTAGAACTTCGTACGTACGTACATCAGTTCGAGTTGCCATACCACATTAGCACAGAGATGATGTTATCGATTCAAATCCCATATTGGTAGAAGTAGTAAGAGTATAAGTATTATGTGAAAGATAAGGGTTTGAAGATGTTATTGAAGGACTATAATACGGTGAAATAAATTTGGAAAGAGATAAAGGATACGGACATGAAGAATTCAGAAGATTAGAATTTGGTAGAACACAAAGAGTGTATGCACCTTCGCCATTGCAAACGATTTTGAGCCATGTCATTCAAGGTCTCTAACCATCGGTTGCCATCATCTCACCAATCCCAACCAGGTAGTCTAGACCTACCAACATGGCCCAGTCCACTTGTCAGCGACTTCATGGATTTATGCCATGTTTTGGTCTGGCCGCCCCTAGCTTTCTTCCAACCTGCTCCTACACCATAAAGCATTGCACGTCGGGGCAGTCGGTGGTTGGGCATACGTAACACGTGTCCCAGCCATCTCAACTGATAAAGTTTCACTACTACATCAATCGATTTTCCATCCTTACCTAGTATCCGTTTCCTAACATCTGCATTACTTACCCGGTGGTCCCAGGATATACGAGCAATGCGTCGAAGACACCTATGATCGAATACTAGTAGCCTACGAATATCCTCTACTCTTATGGGCCATGTTTCACTGCCATAAAGTAGGACGGAACGAACTGCTGCACAGTAAACCCGCCCTTTGGTTGCTAGACGGATATCTCGCCTACGCCATAAATGGCGCAAGTTGGCGAAAGCTAGACGAGCCTTCTGTATCCGTGCTGAGATTTCGTCACACACCAGACCACAAGGGCTGATGAGACTCCCAAGATAAGTGAAGCTGTCAACACGCTCAACTACTTCACTCCCTATCATTAGTTCAGGTGTCGATACAACCCAATCCTGAAGTAACATTTTGCACTTCGAGGGAGGGAATCGCATTCCGAACATGCCTGCATTGTCGCTTATAGTGGTCAGAAGACTCTGCATATTGTCAGCGTCTTCACCGAATAAAACTATGTCGTCGGCGTATTCTAAGTCAACAAGTGAATCTCCCGGTAAAAGTTCAACTCCAGGAGATTGAGATGATGAAAGTGATATCTCTAAAAGCATGTCAACGACAAAGTTAAACAAGAATGGGGAGAGTGGACAGCCCTGACGAACACCACTTGAGGTAACCAATTCTGATGACAGCTCGCCTTAGGCTCTAACTCGACCAGTTGTGTTCGAGTAGAGAGCCTTTATGAGGTTAATGTACTTCTTTGGTACTCCTTTCACTGACAAACACTGCCATAGAACCTCACGATCAACAGAGTCAAATGCCGCCTTAAGGTCAAGAAATACTACTATTGTGGGACGTCTGAATGTATGTCTATGTTCTAGGACCTGACGTAGAGTGAATATCTGGTCTATGCAACCACGTCCAGGTCGAAAACCAGCCTGGTTTTCTCTAGTCTGCTCTTCACGAGCTTTGGTTAAGCGCCTAAGTATTATTGAAGCTAATATTTTAGACACTATATTAGTCAAACTGATTCCTCTGTGATTGTCACAGGAGGACTTTTGTCCTTTCTTATAGACTGGCACAATCAGTGATTGGGACCAGTCAGATGGAATTACGTCCGGTTCCCAGATTCTACCTAAGACCTCAGTCAATCTCGTTGTTAGTACTGGACCACCATCCTTAAAAATCTCAGGGATCAACCTGTCAGGGCCTGTGGCTCTCCCTCGCTTTAGATTTCCTTTAGCTTTTTCAACCTCGTAGAGAGTTGGAGGACTTACCTCAATTTGCCATTCAGGACGACTGGGGATCGTGGGTAACTGAAGTGTGGCTGAAGGCCAGTTGAACTGATCCCTAAAGTGTTCTGCCCATCGATCCAATCTCCTGGATTGAGAATGAATGATATGCCCATCTTTGTCTGAGATAGTTTCGCTAATAGTTGGGTTCCTAATGCCGGTTTCTTTAATAAGTCTGAATAGCTGTCTGCTGTTACCTATTTCCGCTGCCTTTTCCATCTCTCTTGCTTTCGCTACCCACCACTGTTCACGATCATTGCGTAGGCTTCTTATTAGCCTTCGCTTAAGCTGACTCCGCTCTTCGTTATGTTCAGAGCCAGGTGGGATGAGTTTTCGAGCATCTATCAGTGCGGTAGATGCTGCCGAGATCCATTGTTTCTCCCTGACCTTATGGCTTACCTTACTAGCGGATATCACTGCTGTTTCCACAGCTTTACGGATGTCATTCCACGCTGCTTCAGGGTGGGCACAACTTACATGTCTGTCTAACTGTTTTTCCAGTTGTTCCCGAAATATATTCTTAGCTTGCTTATCATTAAGTAGAACCCTTAGAGGCTTCCCTGCAGTGTCTTTCCTACGTCCAGTAAGACGCAGACAGATACGTGCTCGCACTAGAGCATGATCTGAGTCTAAACATGTGCTCCAGAATGAGCGACAGTCTTCTATCGAGCCCCTCCATCGGTGGCTGATAGCGATGTGATCTAATTGGGTCCAACGTTGGGACGAATTTGGGGGTCGCCATGTCAAAAGATGTTTTTCCTTATGCCTAAAGTTAGTATTTGCAAGAAATAGGCGGTTATCTGAGCACAGCTGCAACAGACGGTCGCCATTATCTGTCCTTTTAGCCACGACACCATAAGATCCACCCAGGTGTCTTTCCCTTTCACTTAGTTTACCTACTTGAGCATTGAAGTCACCAGCCACTATTACTACATCAGAACGCCTAGCTTTTCGGAGAAGGTCAGAAAGTTTCCTGTAAAACTCATATTTTATATCGTCTCAGCTGCAGTCAGTGGGAGAGTAGGCAGAGACGACGAAGAGGCAACGACGAGTTTCCCTATCTTTCCGAGTCCTTACTGATCCGTTTAGTCGGACAGCGCATAAACGACTGTCTACTGGGATCCAGTCTAAAAGAGCTAGTTCTGCCCTAGGACTTAATGCTATACCTACTCCGGCGAGGCCACGGGAAGCAGCATCAGGGCTTCCAGATACACGAAGCGTGTGTTGAGATGGTTCTTTATTTTGATTAGGTGAGGTCAAATGAATGACACTACTCGGATCTTGTATGCGCGTTTCGGAGACGCAGCACACATCGATGGTGTAAGATTCTAGAGTCCTAGCTAAGGAAGCCTGTTGTCCTATTTGGCACAATGTTCGGACATTAAAAGTTCCTATATGTAGTTTAGAGCGTGGTTTCAGGAGACCAGGAATAACGTTCCGTGTACTTGAATCGTTTGCCCTAGCGGTGTGAGGTGATAAAAGGACGTGGGAAGGGTTAGTCGTGGAGATTTGAGAGTTATTAGTAGTAGGAAGGATTTGAAAGTGACCAACTTGGTCTCGTGTGCTGTTAAGGGTATGAGGGCTAATATCACTTCCCGGCTGCCCACACCGTGGAAGGGTATTTCTTGAGGGACCTGAAAAAGAAGTCGGATTAGTGTTGGTCTTAACGACCTGGGAGCGTGACCGCAGTGCCCAAGGAACAACTGCTTGAGGCCGGTCACGCACGGCCTTTTTGTGGGGGATTTTTGACGTGTTAGCTCCATTCTTCAAAGGACCTTACCGCCGGAGACGGAAATCTGTGGGATAAGGCGAGGTGTGCATTTTTAGGGTCGACCTTTTCTAACCCCACCCCTCCTTGTGGGAAGGCAGCATCGCTGTCATGCTGGTTATCTGAAGGAAACACCTTACTGCCGTCACACCTCTGTACAGTCGGCAGTATGACTTCGCCTTCGGACCTTGGGATTGCTGCTTTTAGTCTTACCGCTCTTCAACCGACCTGTCTGGCATGGTAGGACCTTGAGGGACGATTGTTCCAGCCAGTATAGCTCGATTGCTTCATCACGATAGGCAAGCCCGACCACCACGTCAAGGTAGCAGCGACGGTCGGGTAAGATACTTACATTTGCTCATTCAGGCATTTGTGCAATAATGGAGAACAAAAAGCAATTAACTATAATAAAAGTACAACTTCACAGATTTACATATTTAATTTATTCGATGAAACCCTCCTCACATATATTTTTTATAAACACCTACTCTACTTATCAATAATAAGTAGCATGTTTTAATTAGTTAAATTTGTCAGAATTTATCTGAAAAATGAAGTAATCATTGTGTATTTATTTTTTGGCACTGGACAATATTGTTAACATTCATTTTATAGTGGAGGAAAAATACCAGCCGAACACATTTTATCGCCTTCCATTTGAGAAGACTAGTGGAACTATGGGTGTCGGTTAAAATATAATAAATAAACTGATGCATCATTTCCAGAGGATATTTGATTTTTAATGTGCATACAGACTAGACATATTCCTATCAATCATAATTTGTTGTATTACTTACTTCTTAAACATGATGAAACAGGCATATCACAGTTGCCAGCTGACCTACCAATTTAATACATTATGTGTTGTTTATAAAAATGTACTCAAAATAAAGATAAAGTGTAAGGAATATATGAAGAGTGTTTGATACAATAATGAAGTAAAGTGTGTGGTTGGAATAAGTGTAATCCAACTGAATTTTCGCCATGAATAAGTGTGGTGAACTCGCTGCATGGAGTGATAATTGTGATATATTGTTGGGATACGGATTTAGTATAAGTAAACCGTGTAAATGTCTTTGGCCAATGCGGATAGACAGTACTAGTATATTACGCATGCGAGAAGAAGGAAGTCGCTATTGACGATACTGTCACCACTGAGTTGTTATTTCTATTCTGTAAAGAAAGTGAGCAGACACAAACAGTCAATCACCTTCTGATTGGCAGCCGATCACCGCTACCGATTGCCGTCACCTCTCCCTCCAAAAAATTTAAATATATCGCACATATGCTCAAGAATGAAAACACATACAATTACCCTAACACACAAATAGAACACTGAACAACGAGGACACTCAATCTTCACCATCATAAGATCAGTCAGTACAAAGTGAATCCACAGTTCTCTGTACTTAACAAGTATCATGTTGTGATTGGTGACTTATTATAAGAGGGGGAAAATAATTGCTGATATTCAACAAGTGGTACCTTTCTGTAATATCTTGCCATGGCCTACGATAATTCCGAATTGCCAATATATCTGTCGATAGACATATATGTGCAAAAACTACTTGTAGCCAAAAAACAAACAAGACTCTTTGTTCTTTCTTATTTTCACGTACTAGACAAAACATTTTCAACAGACGATTTCATGTCCGACTTATCTTTCATTTCCTAGTAATAGAAATGATATCATCCTTCCGAAATCGATCAAACTAATCAACTATCCAAACGGAACTCAAACATATTATCATTTCCCAGTCAAAAACTAACTTGAATGTATTTTGTGCCCCTTTTTAAATCTAGCTATTCTTTGTTCAATATGTACTTAACCGGTTGAATTAATTTCTTGCTATAAAGTAGCCAACTATACCCCTGTCTGTTTATTATTTATTCTGACTACATTTAAATGAAATAAGAATATAATCAATCCTGTACAGTCCAACTCTTAACAATTGGTTCATTCTTCCAGTTGTGCTTTGAACAAACTTATGGTGAATTCATACCTTAGTAAATTTTGTACTAGTCATCAATTAACTGATAACGTTTGAAAACAATCCTAATTGTTTAGTAACTTTTCAGAATAAATAAGAGGCTCTTAAGGGAAAGAATTCGGTGGATTTATAAACCCTAAGTAAAACTGCATGTTATTTACTATTATCTTAAGCGTTGTTGTGAATTGTCTTTTCAGTAAAGTCATTCAGCTGTTGGTCATGTGCTAAATAGCAATGCACACTATAATTGTTAGTTAATTAAACTAGCACCACGTATATATGAGTTAACATCCTATAAGGGTCTGTAGTCTAAGCGTTTGCACGCGAGACCAAAAGTCCTGGGTTCACATCCTGCATGCGGGGTCGTAGTTATACACTGCTGAGGAGTCCCATACTAAAAAGTAACAATCGTCCAGTGCCTTCAGGTTTTCAGTGGTGGTCTAACTCAAATCGATTTAGAATTTCAATAGAAACCGTTTGTTCTGAAACATTATTAACACCTTTTTGTCAGAAGAGAAAAATACCAATTACCTGATCGACCGTCTCAATCCAAGACAAAGGATCTATCTTGGCTATTTTTGTTACTTCTTGATGTTGCAATTGTTTTCTTTATAATATGTCTGTTAACCAAATAAAATTGGAATCTGTTTTTAAAAGAAAACAATAACTTTAAGCCTGACAAAAGCTCGTTGATAGAACGAGCAGACATATTGTGCAAATGCATTGATCATTTACTAACTTTCAATTTTGTGTTTGATTAGTTTATTTAAAATAACTCTTCTTTCTACCTTGATTAGATATCGTCCCAAGATATCATTTATTCGATGGGTTGTCGATGATTAAATCTTCTTAATTGATACTTGACTTATTGTATATCCAGCTACTTCAGTCTAGTATATCCACTCATCAATAGCTCTATATTTAAAAAAATCAGATAAATGGTCAGTGTGATTTTAACAACCATTTCCAATGGCCATACTTCACTTCACTTGTAATAAATTTCCTAATTTTTTTTTAAATTTTGATTTTCTCAGAATAATGTGTGATGTCGCAGTCAGTCTGCAGTTACTACCTGTTTTTCAGTTTCCTTCACTACCTCCACACTTTCCACCTTGCCCATTGGTTAACATATCTTCCAATGACTGGTCCCATGATAAGGTGAACTATTCGTACTTTTTTATTGCACTTGTAATACATGTATAAAAGATGTGTATAGATTGAAATGAATCTTTATTGTACTATATAACATTGTTGATGAATCTCTTAATAGGTTCTTTTATAAAAATTAAAAGAGAATTCCTGTAACTACTGCGAATGCAAACGTTTATTTCATTGACATTACTGTGGCGAATATGGATTGACTTATAGTGTAGACTATCTATTTGATTATTTCAGTGATAATTGTAAAAGTTGTTTTTGGCGTGCTTTCAAATCAAATGTTTATCGACTGATTATATTTGCAATGGAAAAATTACTCGTAAGAAACCTTCAATGATTGAGATAACAAATCGGAATAACTTGTGTAGAAAGTCGCTTATGTTAACACAGAGTAACAGAATTAGAAACTTTTTGTTTGTAATTAATCTACTCTACTGCATGAATCAGTCATTTAACACTTCCATCAATACGACTTTTAGTTCCTTTCAAGATTAAATTTATATGCTTTACTGATGAGTGTCAACTAACATAAAGTGTAGGACTCAAAACTCCTTGTTGATTATATCCAAATACATCAGATATACCTCGATTGTGATGTCAAGTGACCACCATTCAAATTGGTGAATAGAATTTGATCAGTATTAAGGATTAGACTAACATGACATCGGTTATTACTCAATGATCAGTTAATACATATGTTGTATGTGTTCTACTTGTCATTTAACGGTTTAAGAGCTAGAGATAAAAAAACAATCATCACTTCATAATTTATATCTTATCCATTATGGTTGATTTTCTTTTTCTCTCTCATTTTCATCAATTATTTCAGTTAATTTTACCGAATACAATCCCAACTGTTATTCATTTGATTTTCTTTGGATCAGAAAGTCAAGAATTAGAATCAGTTGATTCACTTGTATCTAATGTGGTTATTTCTTCAATTGATGATGATAGAGGAACTACAGAGAAATTACAATTAGTTCAATATGTAGATCCACCTGTACAGATGGATTATTCAGATTAGTAAGCTCTATCAAGATTCTTTCTGATCATAATTTTCCTGGATACAAATACGAGAACTAGGATATAATAAATCTTACAAATATCTTTTCTTGGTATATATATATATATATATATATATATATATATATAGTGCTCCAGCCAGAACAGCTAGTGAAGCCTACTGGGGAGATCTAGTGGTCTTTCTGGAACGGATTCTGTTTTTTCGAGGCTCGCAAACCTACTGCGTGAATGCGATTTAGTGGGGACCGCGGCCCCACTGGTCTTTGCGTGCATACTGTTATCGCACCAAAAGAACGAGTAAAGAAGTTTCCAAATTTACTTGCTCTGGATATGTATAGTCTAATTGCATACCGGTTAACACACGAACTTTGATCCGAGTATCACTTGGTATACATACCCTGTGAGCAAATATATGTTACATGCACATCAGTAACACACAGATTTTACCCCATCCATCCCACAGCATACATATAGTTATATTCACCCACCTGAGAGGGTAGATATTCACCATTCCTAAAGAAGACGTATTTGCTTCACCAGACTGACTCGCACACATTATACGCGTATCATTCACGCCAAGGCTACTGCCCTTGTATTCCCTGAGACACACATAAGCATAAGCACTCTTTCAGGGGAGGCTGTTGGTCGCCCCACCGTACTATTTGTTACCACCTATTTTTATTATGTCTTCGACCTGATGGATAGTCCGCTGATTTTATTAAACACAGGGCAGACATTTTTGCAGCTCAACGTTTCCTTTATAAGACATCGCATGCATACCCTTTGCATGTACCTATATACTTGAACTACATAGGTCTGAGAACTTCTGCGATTCTCATACATAAGGATACACATCGGGTAGTCCGAGCGGTAAAGTGAGCCCCGAGTATAGAACCCAGGTTGATCAGATACAACAGAGTGGTTGATCGGTCCGATCTCTGCAAACTCCAAGTAGGCTAGTATATATATATATATATATATATATCATAGTTTCAGCCGATAAGTAACTCTCTTAAACAGTCTAACTTCTAGGATTGGTTACCGGGCTCTTTAAAAAGACAAACGTCATAGGGTTTAACCTTTCTAAAGAATTCATTTATGATTACCCATTTTTACTAAATTATATCGCACCCCCTATGGAAAATGTTCCAAGCACCGTTTCAATCAAAATGTTTCGTTTCACCGATAAGTGAAGCTTATTTTTATCATTTTTTCTATCTTGCTTTTTTTCTCAGCGATAAAAGATCTTTCAATCGTCGTATGCATTCGCGGCCTTATTTTCTCATTACACCAGCCAACCTTGGTCATTCTTCTGGTAGTCTCGCAGTTCATGTTACAGTCCATTCAAGTTTACCTAACAGATATGTTCCATTTTTACCTGGTATTCAGGGCCTAAAGTCTATTTTAAATATATATTTGAGTCCAGTGATAAACGCGGTTCCCAGTCAATTAATTAAGTTATTTTATCATTCAGAGGTAATTTCCAATTGTTTTTTCTCTTTGTGATTTCTTTTCCTATAAAAATGAAATATTAACACGTTTTCAACTTATTGGTAATTCAATTTACTAAATTATGTGAATTTTCAGCTATCCGACTCAATACTTTTATTTCATGTTTACGCGTATATGAATATTGTTTTTCTTTCCAGGCTTCATCTACTGTGTATATTCATGGTGGATCTGGTTATTACTACCTGGAGAATTCAGGCAATCTAACAGATCGACATCACTATCCAATTCGTATAACTGAGAAATTGAATGAACCAACTTTAGCAACCCATACTATACCGTATATCATGCCGAGACGGACTTACGAAATACAACCACAACATGTTGGTCGTGTAACAATTCAAGCAATTGACTTATGCTTCCCATCAACAAAATCAAACCCATCAAATGAATATAATCTTAGTCCATCACAAGCTGAATTTAATGTAGATGTAATTGGTCTTAGTGCATTAAATCTTCGAGTTCACAATCAAATACAACTTGGTGATGAGGTTGGTCTAATTCTGTGTTTTGTTCGTTTATTATTTATTATTAGTTTTATAAAATTTAAGTAAAATGTGTAAAACAAATTTATGTGTGGGCAAAAATGATAATGATTGGTTTTTTTGTTGAGTCAGACATGTAGGTAGTGTGACAGGTGTTATATGTGTTATATATTCCCCTATCCTGATTATTATTGATTAACTGTTCCCTGTTGTCGGATTTTGGTGTGGAAATATATTGACGTTCTAGTCAGGTTAATCTCGTGTTCTTGATCTGAGTTGTGTTGAAGTCCTGTAGAATAGACACTGGGTGGGAATCTAGTGTAGATATTGGTCTAAGGTAAATTAACGTCCCACATGCGTGTAAAAGGTGAAAGGACTGTTATAACAAGAAACCCTAGCGTTATGACAAGTATCCTACCGTTTATAACACAAAGTAATAAAATGAATTTAATATTTTTAAAGTTTCCACTCTTCATTGAAATACTAAGAGAAATAACTATTCCTATATGGTGACTGACTTTTTATTCTAATCGTTTTGTTGTTGTTGTTATAGTAAATTATTCCATAGGACTAATTATATTAGGTTACCATGTATACTAAAAATTAACTAAAAACAAATATATCTGTATAAGAAGTGTTATATTATGTTCAACGTTTCAAAATGTTTTAAATAAATAAGTAATAGAAATTATATAAACAAGAATTTAACACAAATGTAAATATCAGTCCTAGTTTTCAATGTATATTGTTCGGCTAAATGTCATAAATTACGACTTTATATTTTATATCGTAAAATTCTTTATATTACTCTGTTATCTAATAGATTGACAGACTTTTATTAAATTATTTCAATACCTTATCTAATATAACCTTCCTTCATATGCCCATGGTACGGCCGAGGGTGGGGAGAGTCCTCTCTCCCCCTCGAAATGCTCTCACATAGCCACGCTTGTACAGCCACTGCCAAGGAAGTCCTACTAACTGTCTTATAGAGATGTTGTTTACTAAATTGACAGAACAAAAAGCGGATGTCCGGCATTTTAATCGGGTTGGTGGATTTGGAGGATCTAACTAGGAGGGTTGGAAAACCCTGATTTCAAACCAATGGCGTACTTGGGTTCCATAATCCTGGAGGAAAATTTGGTGTATAAACCAATTGTTGGTCACCGACTACCATGGGACTACATCTCCTGACGTTGTTCCACTACCTTATGGATCAGACCTTTAGGTCGAAGGCTTCGGACGTGGCCCCCCAATTAATACCACCTGCTTCGATCTTGGCACCCGGGAAGTATCATAGCCCATACACAAATCAAGTGACTCGTGTGGCGCTTTTGTATTCGGTGCCCCTGTGTACCAATATTTATGTGTTCAAACAAATAAATCTGATATAATCTATAAAATATATGATATTCCTGATTAATGGATAATAAAAAGGTTCAAATAAATTGCTTGTACAATCAACTTATACTATTCAACCATGTGTTTAAATCTATTTGATACATATGTGCGATAGCCTATGATTCTTATCTTCGACTTCAATGACAATGAGTAAGACGACTTCCTATACTCTTTCTCCCTGTTCTCCAATTAGCTATAAAATCCAATCTTTGTTTAGATTTATTTTACCAACAATAACGAAGGTTATCTAGGCAAAAAATTAAACATTTATTTAATGTAAATTACAAAGCAGATGATTCTTACAAGTTATTGTTGTGATCCGCCATCTCCAACACGATTGAACTCGATTCGGTCCGTGCAACTAGCTTTCACAAAGTAGATACATTCGCTTACTAACAGTTTCATCATTATATTCATTATTTTAAATTAATAAATCGATATTAACTGTAAGTGATCAACAGTCAAATTATGTCTTAAAAATTAATTTCTTTTTTAAATGATCAATGTTTTATTACTGTTTCTCTAATCTAGGTTACTGCCTTTGTAGAGGCTATAGGTACAGATGGAATCACATTACCATCAAAGTGTGCACGTTTACTGAAGTTGTCAATCATCAGTGACCATGTCACTCATTCCACATCTACTGGTCATAAAGAATCATCACATGACTCGAAAAGAATACTTCGCGTACCGGAAACTTATGTCCCTTCAGATTCATTCTGGATTTGTGATTCATCAAATGCTGAAGAACCTTGTTCTGGTCAATTTACAGTTCGAGGCATTGCTCTTGGTACTTCTAAACTAATGATAACTTCTATAGTACCCGGCTTATTATATGGTAAACCGATTACTGTTCAAAGTAACGTTGTTGAGATTCAGGTAAGCTCAAAAGAATGTCATACTTTTTGAAATTCTCTTTAAAAACCGAACGTTCATTATGTTTTCTGTTTCTTTTATCATCTTAGGTGTTTGCACCCTTACGTTTGACTCCATGTAACTTCAATCTTCTTCTAGGAGCAGAATACGAGCTCCATGCAGTGGGTGGTCCTAGTCAAGCTTCATTGGAATTTATTCCTGAGTCTATCTCAAGTCGTATAATAATTGTGAAAACAAACCCTTCCAGTGTCTTAATACGTGCATCTGAATCCTTAGGTTTGGCAAATATTCGTGCTCGTGCGGTAGGCATGACAGGGAATAAACTTTCTTCAAGTTTAGATGAAAAGCGTGATGATTATGTTATTTATTCAGAGGTATGTCATACTTCGAATTTGTAAAATCATTCATAAAGTTATATATTACTGGGTCTCTAATTGAGCAATATAAAATATTTCTTTTCCAGACAGTTTGCAACATTCATATTGTGGCGTTGTCTGGTGTACGAATTCGATGCCCACTTGCTAACTTGGATGAAATTACTTCTCAAATCTCTGATTCTTCCAATGCTAATATCCCAGAATTATCTAATTCAGATAGGTCTGATCGACATTTTCTTCTTGCATGCCCTCCTGGACGCTCTGACGATTGTGGTTCAACACCGTTATGGGTTGAAGGTACAGCATACAGTCCTTATTTTTCTGAAGACCAGTCAATATCAAACATTGTTTCTCCTTTGGGAATGGCCGCTGTCAATCCTCCACTACGCTATCGTTGGCATTTAAATCCACCTGAACCTAACTCTTTTGTTCGTTTAGAGTATTGGCTTGATCGATTCGGTATTAATATGGATGAAGTAAGCATTATAATTCCAACATGAAATAATTGATATACTGTGGATGCCTTAAGAAGCTATGGTGTTTCTCGCTTAATCCTGCCTGTTTGAGCTTCCACTGTATGAACTATATATTTTAGACATATGCAGTTTATATACAGGCATCATACCATAAAATAAAAAATAACAATTGTGCAGGATCGAGCCAAAAAGTGACTGTGAGTGTAAGAGACTGTAACTCATAAATTGGGGATAACTTGAGAACAGTAAATCGTATAATAATAGTCAATAAGTAAATTGAAAGCTTATTATAAAAGTAGTATAAATATATATAATTTAGTTACTTAACAGTTATACAATAAAAATTAAAACATGGAGTTCAGCGAAGGGATCTCTTTTCAACGAATTTATTATTAAGCTGTACAGTCGTATATATATGAAAATGTTTTATTAAAGTACTAATTCCGTGAGGAAATGTGAACACTAATAACCAAGATTATAATAAGATGATTAGAATGAATAAAATGTTTTGGTTACAATAATTAAAGGTCATAGAGGTGTAAAAATAAATAAGATGATCTGATGAGTATTCATGAATAAAATAATGAGAATATAAGTAAAGGGGAAATGGAGTAATAATAATAATAAAAGAATGATAATAATAATAATATTAAGGCCATGGTAACGATAATGATAAGACGTACTTCTTTTGTACGCATAGTTCTGGTTTGAGTTCATGGATGGTAAGAGCTTCGGCTATTTTTAAGAGTTTGATCCGAAGAAATCTGGGCAGATTTGAATGAACCATATAAACAACCTTAAAATCAGACTGTGGATCCGTACAATAAGAATATATAATAACAGTCTATAAATAGTCCCCGGAAGTTACCCATAATTTAATCTTCTTCGGATACAACAGTTTTCATTTACATCTTATTATAAAGTTTTATTTACATTTAAATAGAAAATAAAATTCATAGTGGAAAGTGTGAGCATGTTGTTTTGACGACAGTTTTTGTCAATTAATACTTTTTTCAACTAATATAGCAATCCACTTGGTATTGTTTGTTTAAATCTTCCCATTGATGTTTAGGACTGCAATTGATCAGTATGAATTGTCCTAAACATCAATGGAAAGATTCAAGCAAACAATACCAGGTGAATTTAAACTTCACCCCCATTTTACAAGCAAGTGGCTATCATGACTCAGTAGCTAAGGGAATAACGCGATGGTGTTTGAAGCAAACGGCACTGGGTTCGAGTAGCGGAGTGAACGTCAACTCTGGGATACAGGTACATCCAGCTGGCAATTCCCAAATAGGACGAAAAGCGCGTCCGGGATTCCACTGCTAGCCATCATCTATCATTGCTTATAATATGACAATGCTAATAAGATACTTAATACGGATTTGTATATGGTTATGTCCATTATTTGTATCGAGGTTTATATGAAATTGAGCTTTCTCCGAAAATACAGCAACTGACGCAGAAATAATATCAATTGTTTAGAACGGAGTCCAAAAAAATGCATTGTCAACATTTGAGAAGTTGTATCAAACCTAAAAACGAACTCCTCACTCAAGTTAATATTTTGCAGCATTGGGATCAATGAAATGACTTGGAGAAATCATATGCATATTTAAATCCATAGTATGGAGTACATTGTTAATGGAATTTATTGTATGAGGGTGAATATCAATACTCCATGTGTATAAACCCTTTCAGGTGGGAATATATAGGAAAACTGTAACCTCGTGACTAGATGTCGATTGTTTACACTACTAAACTAAAGTTCAAGTATTACTATTGCATGATGGCAATTTGAGTAACAGTTTTAATCTTCACAGTATAGATTTGTTCTCAAAAAAAGTGTTTGCCTACTATGTACCTGAATAGTCAGTTAGTCACAATGTAGAACCTGTACGTATGTACATCGGTTCAAGTTACCATTCCCCATTAGCACAGAGAAATGAAGTTGTCAGGCCAAATCTTAAAATAGTACGAGTAGTAACAGTATCAGTGGTAATAAGATTAGGCATCGAAGATACAACTCGAGAAGACAATGCAATTCAGTGAAATAATGTAAAACTGAACGAGGGAATTTGAAAGAAGACAAACGATTTTAGCCATGTCATTCAAAGTCTCTAACCATTGCTTACGATAATCACGCGGACCCCAACCAGGTAGTCTGTACCTATTAACATGGCTAAGTCCAATTGTCAATAACTTCATGAACTGATGTAATGTTTTGGTTTGACCGCCCCTAACTTTCTTCTGGCTTTACTCCTGCACCAGAAAACACCGTCCGTTGAGGTAGACTATGGTTGGGCATACGTAACACATGTTCCAACCATCTCCGTTGATGAAGATTTACTACCTTATTAATCGATTTAACATCTTTACCTAGTACTCTATTCCTATCTTAATAACTAGTTCTAAATACACAATTTCCAGTACATAATTAGTTTTAATGTATTCTGACACTTTAGTCCATAGTAATAAAGTTACTTATCTATAACCATCTACATTTCCCACCTTTTCTAATAGATCTTTCTGTTATTGTCAAATTTATTATCTACCATCACTTCTTTTTCACCACCTAGACTCATTTAGCATCTGGAATGGTTCTTGTCGGTCTGAAACCTGGTACTGTGACTGTTCATTTGACTGTTGAACCTGTAGAACCTTATGCAAAACAAATAATTGCTGTATCTACTGACGGTATGTCGACTGACCGCTTACATGCTCAACTAACAATTGTTGTTTTATCACGGCTTGGACTGAGTTCACCACACCGGGAACCTCAACAAATAATTCTATCGCCGAATTCCCAATTGAATTTGATTCCTTGGACTGATTTGTAAGTTTTTTTGTGATGAAATATATATGTTTCTCCTTATTTTATCCTAAGTAGAAATATATATTATAACACATCTCAATAAATCTGACTTAATTTAAGAGTTAACTAAAAAAAACGCGTAAAAGCGAATAGTGGACAATTATCTTATCTAAAAGGTGCTCCAAAGACTGTGTCGACGATTCTTCTATTAGCAATCATAGATATAATCACCAGTCAATTGGTTTCAAGTTGAACACTTATTTTTGATGTCTTGCAAACTTACTCGATTTTTTTATCGAACAAATTGTGGCATTTGTTCACGTAGTTACTTTGATGCATAATCTCTAATAACTTCCGAATTATCTCCATCTCAAATCTTTTGATGTCACAAAGCCTATTACACTCAAATGATCTTTTTAATCTTAAAAATTATTTTCATCCTGGATATAGCTTATATATAAAATAAGGTAATGTTTTCTCTTCTTTATAAACTGCAAAGACCCCTTGGTACAGCAGAGCACCATGATATCCTTTATTCAAAGTGAATCAGTAATATGTTGGGGAAAGAGAAGAGAAAAATTCATGATACTATCATAAATAAGAAATATTAAAGAATATAGTTCACGCAGTTTAGAATTTATTCAGTCTAAAGGTGTATCCTACTATTTATGTAAAATACGATTAAAAATTGCTTTAGTATCCCCACTTGTCTTTATTCTGAACTATGTATGATTCATACTGTGAACCATCAGGTTGTATATTCTTGTTAACCACATCTAATGGGTCTGGATGAATCGAATGATACTTACCGACTTCAATTATTCTTCTTTCTACTGCATCATTTTATAAATTGTTCTAGTTGCTTTTCTCACCTAGTCAATATGTAATACTCTTTGTAGAAATCAACGGAATAATGTGGTAGAACGTGCATGCCCCACCAAAACCTCATTTTGGTGGCAACACGTGTAAAGTTATGATCTCTATATCCAAGCCCTCATTATCACACCACTTGACCTACTTCGTTCTGGACAACCGGCTAACATCAAGCTGAATATATAAACTTGTACTTGGTTTTGTTGAGTTTTTAACTATTTTAACAGTTACATACAGTAGCAAGCGTAATACATATCACTTTAATGCTTTATAAGTGCTGCTTATCTGCTCTTTTCAAGCTGTATTACTTAATTAACAATTATTTGTATTTCACCCTTTTTTCTTCCTAGACATTCTGATAGCATTTTACAGTACAAGATTTTAACCGTTCCACATAATAGAAATCTATCGTTAGAACACGCTAGTCAGTTTTTAACTGTCACTCCAGATGGTATTCTGCGTGCGAATGATAAATGTTCAGAGAGTGGATTAGTTTGTCGAGTTACACTTCAAATTCAATCAATGCCTAATGGGAATTTAGTGAATTCAAAGTATACACATAATTTTGACAATTCACTTATTCAGACATTAATTTTGGATGTATTGATTAAAGTGCCACGTTATATGATGTTCTCCGTACCTTCTATTACTATTCCACAGAATGAAAGATTGTCAAAAGTAGTGGGACTTCCCGTTGGCGGTCCATACAATATTAAAATCTCGTATCATGATGAGTTAGGGCGTGTATTCGATGCAGTTTCAAGTAGGTTCTATTTTATGATTTAATTTTTTGTTCAATATCTTAAGACCTTTTCTTGTTTTCTATTAAATAAAAAAATTAATTTGATGAGTTTTAGTTATCAATTAATATTTTTTTAATTCTTTGTTTTTAATGATGGAATTAATGTATGTGTTTAAACTGTAGACAACCAGTTAGACAAACTACCATTTAATTGTATTGATTCTAGGGTCCGGTTACTTAATTACTTACTTACATACGTCTGTCACACCCAATAGAGCATAGGCCGCCGACCAACATTCTCCAACCCACTCTGTCCTGGGTCTTTCTTTCTAGTTCTATCCAGTTGTTATTCATTCTTCTCATATCTGTTTCCGTTTCTCGGCGTAATGTATTCTTTAATCTTCTGCTTTGGCCTTCAGGATTCCAAGTGAGTACTTGCCTTGTGACGCAGTTGGGTGATTTCCTCAATGTGTGTCCTATCCACTTCCAGCTTTTCTTCCTCCGCTGAAATCTGGTTTGTTGTTGATAGTGTTGCTGATAGTGCCTGGCCAACGGGTCCGATGTATTTTGCATAGACAACTGTTAATAAACACCTGTATCTTCTGGATGATGGTTTTCGTAGATCTCTAGGTTTCTACCACATCATGTAGAACTGTCTTGAAATTTGTGTTGAAAATTCTGACTTTCGTTTTTATTGACAGTTGTTTTGAGTTCCAGATGTTCCTCAATTGTAAATATGCTGCTCTTGCTTTGCCGATTCGTGCCTTCACATCTGCATCAGATCCACCGTGTTCATCAATGATGCTGCCCAGATATGTAAGGGTTTTTACATCCACCAAAGCTTCTCCGTCAAGTGTGGTTTGATTGATACATGTTGTGTCGTATTGGAGAATCTTGCTTTCCCCTTTGTGTATGTTGAGACCTACTGATAATGAGGCTGATGCTACACCGGTCGTTTTCTCCTGCATTTGTTGTTGCGTGTACGATGGATGAGCCAGATCATCTGCGGAGTCTAAATCGTCCAGCTGAATCCTAGCTGTCCATTGTATCCCGCCCCTTCCTCCAGATGTTGACATCTTCATGATCCAGTCGATCACCAGGAGAAGGAGAAAGGGTAAAAGTAAGCGACCTCGCCTGACACTGATCTTTACTTCGAACAAGTCAGTGAGTTGTCCTCCATGCACGATTTTGCAGTTTAATCCATCATAGGAATTCCGTTTGATGTTGACTATCTTCTCAGGCATGCCGTAGTGTCGAAAAAGCCTCTATAATGTTGTCCTGTCCACATTATCAAATAATTTCTCGTAATCAGTTAAGTTGATGTAGAGTGATGAATTCCATTCAATTGATTGTTACAAAAGGTCCGTAGTGTTGGGATTTGGTTGGTATATAATCGATCCTTATGGAATCCAGCCTGTTGGTCTCGAAGTTGGGCGTCTACGGAGTCCTTCATTATTTTTAACTACACCCTGTTGAAGACTTTTCCTGGTATTGAGAGAAGAGTGATGCCCCTGTAGTTATCACACTTTCTGAGATCGTCTTTTTTTGGTATTTTGATCAGAATCCCTTATTTCCAGTCTGTTGGTATTTGTTCTTCATCCCAAATCTTACTGAAGAGAATGTGAAGTATCTTTTCAGTTGCCGCTACATCTGCTTTCAGTGTTTCTGCTGGAATGTTGTGTGGTCCTTCTGCTTTGCCGCCCTTGATTTCTCTATTGGCCATACTGATCTCTTCAATTTTTGGTGGGCCAACATTGATTGGTAGGTCCGTGGGTACTTCTTCGATGTTGGGTGAGTTCAGTGGGGCCGATCGATTTACGAGTTCCTTGAAGTGCTCTACCCACCTGTTTCGTTGTTCTTCGATGTTGCTGATCACCGTGCCTTGCTTGCTTTTCACTGATCGTTCTGGTTTACTGTAATTTCCAGCGAGTTTCTTTGTTGTGTCCGACGAATGTCTGTGTATTCAGCTTGTGCCTTGGCTTTCTCTGTTCCTGTTCAGCTGATATTGATTGCTGCCTTCTTGTTCCTCCTTTCTTCAATCTTATCCAGTGTACCAACAGTGATCCATTCCTTGTGATGGTGCATCGAGTAGATCGTGTAAGGCCTGAGACTTGTTGCTGAATTTGTTGAGTTTGTCAGCATCTCAAAGGAAGGCCGTATTAAACTTTTGTGATGTTGTCAGCCCCGTTGTCCAGTGCTTCTTAAGTTCTACTTTCATCTTGACGACCAGCAAATGATGATCGGATGTTATATCAGCTCCTCTTCTGGTTCTCACATCCTCCATCGTCCTCCTGGACTTTTTATTGATGCAGATATAGTCGGTTTGATTCTGTGTAGTGTGATCCGGTGAAGTTCATGTGGTAATATAGTGCCGCCCATGACCAGTTTGTTGAAGGCACAATTTTTGTTCTTTTCTCCCAGTCAGTCCATGTCGTCCCATGGTGATATCTTATCCAGTGTTTCCCATTCTAACCTTGGCATTTAGGTCTCCCATCAGAATGGTTAAATCCTTTGTTGGGCATTTATCGACGATTGACTGCAGCCTATCGTAGAATTGATCTTTAACGTCTTCATAGTAATCGTTGGTAGGCGCATAGCATTGGATGATGTTCATCATAATGTCCTCTTTCTCTGCTTTGAAGGAGACTTTGATGATTGTGGGTCCATGAGATTCCCATTCTATAAGTGCTTTTTGTGCTTGTTCGAATAGCATCAGTGTAATGCCTTGTGGGGTGGGGGCTGGAGTATAACACCAGCTTTTCTGAAGCTAGTCTTTGTTGTCCAAACTGCGTCAATATGTTTCGCTGATTTTAAGAACAATTAGGTTATATCTCATTTCTGCGGCAGTTTGGATGATTCTTCCAGTATCCCACATTGTACGAACATTCCGTGTACCTAAATTAATGGTTTCTCCAGTTGTGAGAAGGGTGATCGGCCTCGGCTTTCACCATGAGGCGTCATAACTCTCCTAAATAAAAACCTAACTTCCAGGGTAGAGTTTAGATGGCTTGAATAATTTTTTCTGGTTAGCGACTTTTAAGCGGGTTAGTTTTCTACGGGATGGGGTCGATCAGCATTCTTTCCTTTCGTTTTAACAATCGGTCATCAAATCTTAAAATCCTAATTCAGAACAACTTCATGCAGTATGGATCTTTAATTTTATTGTATACCAACACGTTATTATTTTAATCTTTATTGTTATTGGCCTTATTCAATATTTTATTTTTGATGCACTATAAAATTCTCAGTACAAAGTATTTCAAAAAGTTTCTTTTACAAGAAAAATGAAAGAAACTAATAACTGCATACATGCATTCAGTAGATAAACTACCTGGAATTAAATGCAATGTTTTTTAAAAAAAAATGTGGATCTGTACAATTTTTTAAATTAGAAACATGTTTAAGAATACAAGTTATTGATTAGCTCAACTCTAACAGTCTGTTCGTCCCATAGTATATTTGCTAGATATGGTATTGTAGAGCTTTTATACCTTTGCTTGCATGCATGGATTTTGATATGTTGACATCCAAAAGTATGCGGCCTCTTTAGTAAGGTAGACGGAAGACGTTCTTCGATAGCAATGAAACATGAGAAGATCAAGATAGGTCATAGGAAGGAGTTTCACTAAGATAATTGACTTTCGACACAGTGCCTATCAAAGAATCTCCAATGGTACAAGTATTATGGGATTCCAACAGGGTGTTTAAGTGCTGTTCATGTCTCAGGCTAAAGTTAACCGTTTGACATTTAGATGGAGAGAGACCATTAACAACAGAACGCCGTTCAATAAGAGACAAAAACTCATTCATTTAAAAAGGGATTAAAGAGGTAGAAATCGGAATACGTACAGTAAGATTGTCCTCATATTGAACGACAGCGTTTTCTGTGGAAGACGGCAGGTCATGCATAAAAAAAGAGGAAAGAACAGCTCCTTGTAGCATGCCATGAGTCAGCAGAGACCTACTGCGTCGAACCTCTTGTCCAAAGAGGTTATCCAGTTGTTATCCAGCAGTCGGTTTTGACGCTGATTAGCTTGTAAAGTAATAGTTGTCTTGGAATAGAGTCAGAGGCAGAAGCATTGTCCAGAAAAGCGCATCGAACATACCGCTTACCCTTTTCGAAACTGAACACCATATTGTGATGCAGAACAACAGCAGCATCTTATGTACTTCATTTGCATTTGTAAGCAAACCAATATAGATCAATGTGCTCTTTTATCGCAGGTTCAAGTGGGAGTATCAATAAATTTTCTATTGTTTTGAGGAAAGGCGAAGTTATTGCTATGGGTCTAAATTTCACATTCTTATAGCCACATACTTTCTTAGGTATATGGGTTATCTTTCTCCACAGTTTCGGTATGAGATTAGTTGAGAGGGATTTTTCAAAGATGTTCGTTAATGAATGACACAAAATGTTAGCTCACTTCTTAAAAAGGAGGTTTAGGATTTTGTTAGATCCTAAACATTGGGACGAGTTAAGTGACTGGAGACATTCAGATATCAGTTTCAGTGAAAATTGAACCACAACTACTCTTCAAACCTGTAAATATAGGAAGCACGACATCTTATGGCTGAAGTACGAAAGACTTATTTAATTCACAAACATCCAACTGGTTATCACTTCTAATACGTCTTCCACTTGTAAGCTCTTTAAATAGTTTCCACATGCTTGAAGAGTTTTTACAAGATAAGATTTTCTGAGTAAACATTGAGTTGAGACGTCTAATCTCTAGGTTTATTAAACCATTTAGCTTTCGAGCTTCAGTGGAGTTCTCCCTGTACATTCTTTCATTTACCCTCCGTAATCGTTTTGTTGTGCAGATGCAAGTCGATCAAAACGTACAAAAATGGTTTAAATGGGACAAAAGATATCAAAACAGAATTTAAGATAACAAGTAATAATACCAACGGTGTTTTCTATTGAATCATCTGTAAATAATCACCAGTTTGTAGTACAAAATATGTTATTCAAATTTTGGATATTGTCTTCTAAGTAATTTCCTTATTTGACTTTCTTTGTCTGATGTAAAAGTGTATCCTTTCTAAGCTTACCACATACTTTAGGTAGAACACGAATTATACAATGATTATAACTAGACAATGAAGCACGTTTATGAGTCATATATGTTCCCACATCATTAATAAATCATTAATAATTCCAAACGAGTGGAAGAATCTATCATATCTCGGTGACCTATTGATGAAAGAATGCTACAGTCACATGAATTCAAATCCCATACAATTGAAGGCAGTAACAGCAAATTCAGTGAATTGGTGAGCGAAAACAGTTAGTGCAAACGATATGCAGTCCGGAGTCGCGTAGATGTTGGTAACATAAACATAATTGTATTGATTCAAGCGTTTTGTACGGTACCTTAAAGTTGAACAGTCGATAAAGTTTGAAAGCTTAAAACATGCAAAAGTAGATCGACAACAGTTAACGTTTACAAATGTAGCTATACCGTTGCCATACCTTTTCTTATTACTTGATCGATCCTGACGATAGACATTGAAATCTTATAGTAATACTAAGCAATTGTCTCGTAAATCATTTAAGCAGGATTTCTGAATTGTGATTACATCACAAATATGATGCATGTTTTGAATTAGTAAGAATTGAAGATAGTCTACCTTGACAATTAGTGATTAGCAGTTAGAATTCAGCAGTTCAGGACTCGACATCTGATTAATCTTCATTCTTTTCAATGCATATTGCCAGTCACCATAATGTTTCTGATTGTACTTTTTTGTAACTTGTGTGGCGAAAGGTCGTAAACTTTTCATAAACGCGTCTGAATCGGTTATGCATTTAATAGACGTAATGATGTGTTGAAACGAATAAAAACAGGTAACTTGTTGAAATATTTAGATGGGAGGAACAGGTAGCCCAGATATTCAAGCAGTCCGCCGTCCTATTTATTTAACGATTAAGAATCCATGTGCGTTTCATAGGTACAATATGTTTCTTTCAATTCATTTCTTAATCTGGCTACGTTAATGATACTCTAGATCATCTGATCTGGTTTAACTGTCATTTTTAGAGTTAGAAATGTTAAGTTTTCATAACATTCTCAGTGTTTGAAGTCGTATATGGTGATCTGATCAAGTTGACTGTAATAATTTGATGTATTCATGAATTCATAACTATTCACTTACTTGATTGTTTGTTTTCCAGATGATTTCTACCGATTGAAAGCATCACTTCATCGATCAGATTTGTTTTCTACCCATTTTATACGAGATTTTATAATTGAACAAAATTTCCCTGTAAATAATATAAACTCATACAACCCGATTCGTCATGCTGCTTTTGGTTTTAGTATACATTCCTTGCCATTTTCTAAGTCAACTAATCAGGTTGAATTCATTCAAGATGAGAAAAATTCTCATTGGGCTGCCTTACGTATTGGGTTATCGAATAAAATTAATGGTGTATCACCAAGTTATTTAAGTCTACCATATAGTAATTCGTTAGATCTTCTTGGTTTAACATCTTTAATAGAAGGACAATGGATGTGTTTGCCAAAGTTCTCATCATCCACAAGCTATTCAGGTAAGTTAATGTCAATATGTTTCTAATACTCGTTTAAAGTGTTTTGCTGCTCATCACGCGAGGAAATATTTGTGACAAGAATCATACTACTTATCAATCGCTTGAGTCATAATACCAAATTAGTGTACACCATCTCAGGGATAAGTTCGTGTAGTAATAACATATTGTCTACTTCATTTGATGTGGTTACATACGTACAACTACTGGTCTACTCGTATTACCTGAAACTTGGAAATTGAACCTAAGTATAATTAGTTTACAGCGCCAGTAAACATTCATTCATTATGGGACGTAATAGAAGTTCGAATTCGGTCAGTACATCTTATCCAGCTCTTAAACATGTCCAGTTTTAGTGAATTTACTGTTTTAAGAAGTTAACTACCACTTAATACCTACTTGTGAACAATATCTCGAGTCCTCATACTTCACTAACACATTTGTTTAGAGGTCTATTTATCTCTGTAACCAATATCCATAAACATTCTAAGAATATGCCATCATATTCTGCCCCTGTACATTATTTTTATGTTAGGTGTAATCACAACTGCGTCTATCACCAAATTAAATTTAGTGGTCATGGACAAACTACTTGAAGATCAAAATGGATATTGGTTTTACGCCAAGAGATTGACTAGTTAACCTTCAAGATTTATGTTTTGCTTATTTAAATATTTCTGTTTGAGTGCTAAAATTACTGCTACACACGTATTATACTTTATTATGTTTGCATCACTGACGTTTTTGTTTTGGGCATTCTCCCTTTTTTTTAGATTTAGATAATACTTGGTCTTCAGTTGATCCATCGATCATATGGATTGATCCATTAAATCAAATAATTTTAGCACGTCATTCCGGTCAAGGAGTATTAACATTTTCTTTAACATCTTCAGTAAAAACTTACCAGCAAATTGAAACAGTAAAAAATACAACCTATTCAAATATGAAAAGTGAACCACTTACTTATTTAATTAATTTACAAGTTATTCCACTTGAATTATATACATCCGGTATACCATCTGCAAGTTTGATATTTGTTGATTCTGGAAATAATGTACTACAAAGTGAATCTATCATATTTCCTATTGGAGTTGATCGTCCATCACGAAGTGAATCATTTCTATCAATATTACGTTTTCTTATTCAACTACCTATCAAAGAAAGGTTTGTTTTAAAAAGAAAATAAAATTGTTTCTATCTTCTTTTTGTATTTAATCAAGTTATATTCATTAAATAGTTTAGGTTTTCTTTACTGTATTATGAATTTTAAATTTAGTAACAGTGAACTCTTTTTACTAAAAAGGATTGCATTGAATTATTTTATGTAAGGATATATTTCACTGGAACTTCTCTCAACCACTTTATATTCAGTAAAGTTACATTCACTAAGAAAAAAAAATCATAATTTGACAATAGATATGCATTAGTCATTGAAATTGCGTCCACTAATCTAAGATCTGAAATCCTTATCATGTTTATTTAATCTAAAAGAGGTGACTATATGAATCCATTAAACTGTCGTGTCAAATATTTCATAATTCTATTCAATTAATCAGTTGATATTGACGTGTAGTGACAATTGTCTTGAAAGATTTAGTTGTTTAAAGTTATTCAGTTTAATTATATCAAGATATGTATTGATCTGATTATAATTTGCCAATTTTTCTTTCCTGTAACCCTTTTCCTCTATACACTTAATTTTGACTGAATATACGATTAACTCAATGGTATTATATCAGATTAAATTATGTGAAAATAATGCTAAAAACTCTATCACAATCTTTATATTAATGACAAAAACGATTGTTTTTTTTCGACGAATATCATTCTTTAGATTGCTCACCTCTCATCTAATTGTAACTTGGATATCAGTAAGCTAATATGTTTATTACTATATATATATATATACGATTTTCAGGATGTTTTGATCATTTTTGTGTAGAAGATAAATTGAATACTTTCGTTAGTGCTTTCTCCAAGGAATTCCATCTTCAAATTTTGAAGCTTTTTGCCTACCACACAGCATGTATATTACTTTATTTCTGATCTTCATAGTGTGATATCACTAATTTCTAGAGTATTCATGAATAATTAATTGACATTTTTATTAAATTTACAATGTTCACGAAGGTTAAAGTACATTATATAACCTTATTCTAAGTACTATTAAAGTTTATCTCAGCCATCAGTTAATCAAATATGACTAACGTAAGACATGAATCAAGCGCTCATAAGCTTAAGTTTTCACTCCACATCTTCACACAGAAATGATATTAACATAATACTTAGAATAACAAGAAGTTGAACTATTGACAATCAGAAAATGAACTTAATATGGACAAGAAATAAGTTTATGAAATAATCTTGAAATTCAGAATTCAAAGGAATATAGTTGATGATTAATGCATGTTCGAATCATCTCAATCAATTTCGAGTTTTGTTCCTAAACATCTCCAACTATTGATAATGATTGTCGTACTAATGGTTAAAGCCCTCAACTTTTAATCATTAGGTCCCAGGCTGAAATTCTATTTTGCCTACTTTGATTCGAATAGTCTAATAGTATAACTAGCCCTAATAGAAACAATATATGGCTGAGTGGATAAATTTTAACAAACATATAATCTTCAAATAATGTCCTTTTTTTAATGTTCAAACCTAAAACATACTTAAATATGTTATAGTTACTAAATACTTTCCAAACCTAATAATTTAATAATAATTGTTCCAACTGGAAATGTCGATACAAGACTTTGTGGTATTTTTCTTACAGCAATGATATCCCATGCTCTAAAACACCTGGATCACTTTTAACATTTGAAAATTTTGCTCCATTCAAATGTCAAATTCAATTACAAATAGATGATGAATTTCATATTGATTTTAATTATCGTTCAAGTCTATTACCAAATTGGTTTTCACATTTACTTCTTTGGGAGCATAATGAAACTATTGAATCAATTCTTGAGTTAGAATCTGCTAAGTTTTCACTACAACGATATATTACAACTCAACTAGAACCTTTATCACAATCCTCACCATTTCATACAAGTTCTACACAATGGCAGTGTGTTATAAAATCTCCTACAACATGGTCGTTGAATGTTGATGCTATTTCTCTAACACTAATGCCTAAAACACGAATGATTTTACAATTGGTTAAAACCCATGTGTCTGGTAATATTGAACAGGGAGAAAATTCATCATTAATTGCTCAAACGTCGTTACTTCCCTTGCCAGGTATTAGGATTCTTATTCCTCCAGCTGTTAAACTACAAGAAGATAGTCACATGTCTACGTCTAAAGATTGTAAGTATTTACTCTTTTTTTTATCAATTTGTATTATGTTTATTGATAAGTTGTTCCCGATTTTCCAAGTTTTTTTAGTTCCTTTTTCGACAATACAAAATTGAGCACAAATGTGTATTTATCCATGTTTTTCAGTGTTACTGAGAGGCAGAAAAGAGAAAATAACAATATTCATATCATTAAAAAGCTAAGAAGGTTTAAGTTCAAACGAAATAAATTATATTGAAAAATGAAAATGTATTGAACGACATCAAACACTAGATTTAGAGTGAGTCCAATCACACAACTATGACCAATTTCGTATTATTTTATCTACAGTCTCCAACACTCATCATTCGAATCCCAGTCATTTGGTCTGCACCTTTTTATATAGCTCAGATTGAGTTATCGTCTTCATGAGCTAATTTCATATCTTGGTTTTTATGCATTTAGCATTCTCCCAGCTTCAGTCAGTCAGTCAGCTACAACGTAGGACCAGGCACATATATGCATCGGTCCAAGTTGCCATACCTCGTTAGCACAACAAGATCAACACCGGATTAATAGTAGTTAATTTAGTGTTGGTAGTAGTATATAAATTATAGGTTGTATATAAGGATATAGTATAGGAAGGGAGATATGAAGCAATTTTAGTCTCAAGGTTTAAGGGAAGATAAAAAGTGTATACACCTACGCCATTGTGATCGATTCTGAGCCATGTCACACAGAGTCTCCAACCATTGGTTACGATAGTCACGCGGACCCCAACCAGGTAGTCTGCATCTGCCAACATGGCTCAGACTAGTCCCAGCTTACTGTTATCATAGCGACCCTTAAATATTAGAGTAGTTGGCCATTGAGCCTATTGTGACACATGGTTCAATCCTCTTATTTAATAGATTTTTTTAGTATCATTGATCGATGTTAATGTACTTTGACCATTGTACATCGTTCCACGAAGTCTACTGTCACGTAATCGCATTTAATTCTTGATCTCCTTTTTTTTAAATTAGTGTTTATGCCAATCATGCATATGACTTAATGAATTGTAACAAGATCCAATAAAACTGAAATAAACTAACTACTCACTGTTATTTCTATAAAATGAGGTTTTGTTTTTGTATTTTCTATTATTATATGTTTCATTTTATCAACTTCATTTAGTCTACCTGAGTTTGTGTATTCAATAGTTATCAGATATGATACACGTTTGTCATGTTTACTAAATGCTAACCAAATAATTTTTTTTAATGACAAATAAAAATACCACAAGTGATGGGGTATTCAAAATTAAATGTTGTAACTAGACATTAGCTATGAGTAAGTGAATAAGACATTATCAACAATATATTATGTGTATACTATTTAAAAAGTCTTTTGAGAACAAACCATCTGATTGATCTATTCATATAAATCCAAGTGCTAAGTACTTGTCTTTCACTTAATTTGTATTAACATTGTTAAATACGTAACTTTAAAGCTTGCTGATGTCCAGCTCACCGGTACAAATCCTTCGATGATATGTTTTCTAGTTGTTTCAACATGATACCAATAAGTTTTTACTACCCTCCTGGTGTTTAATATTGTTGATGGAATTATTTGCGTTGGATTATATCCATCCATTCATTTTTGTTGTTGATGTTGAAAATCTATCATTTTATGTCTTCCTAGTTTATATTTCTGTTGGAAATTCTTGTTAACCAAAATATTTCTTTTTGGCATCCACCACTATGATATCTATAGAGTTTGTTTTGTTTTTGTCTTATTTTAGCTTACCAGTTTTGGATTACTGAAACTGATCATTTTACTAGACGACTATTGATTTTCATTCCACCAGCCACTTCATTTGCATTGAATATGCAAGAATTAGGGTCAGACAAACTGTTAGTTCGATCACAATTCCCTGAAATTTTAGAAATTGTTCAATCACCACGACCTGTTCAAAGTTTACTTGAAGTTGTGGATATTTATAAAGAATATAGTCGAAGTTTTTCCTCTTCACTAGCCTCCAGTACATTAGCATCATATCCTAGCACTGTGACAACAGAACTATCCCATTGGCTTCATATAGTTCACGAACAGATTGGCAAAATTGAAGATGATGTAATATCGGATTTAAATCCATCCATATTAAAACACCAAGTTTTATGGCTAGTACAAGTGAAATGTATCCCTGGTGATTCTCGTAAGTTGTTTTATTTACGTTCAAATATATTATTTTCATCTGTGAATATCGCTAATTCAATTGTCAGTTGCTAACACTTTATGCAATAAATAAACATTGATGTCGTTTCCATGAACAGTTTCTTCTAATTAATTGAGGTTATTCAGTAACAAAATTAGTCATCAGGATTCCTTATCACTGATGTCATTTCTGATGAGTCTTGCTGATTGGACGCTATATTCGGATCCTAAACTAGTCTCGTAACCCCCAAGCTAGAACTACACAGCGACTTGAACACGAGAGAAAAGGCGCAAAATATACGAGAAGCAAATTACTCCGAAGGTTCCTTTATGTACAGAAAATATGAGTTTTTATAGTATTTTAGAAGTCCTTGGGTTTTCCTGAAAATTCTAGAATACTACTAAACATATTAGCAGTTTAGTAATCAGCCAATCAGAACCTCTACATGTGACTTTTCGTTTTCGCGATATTTCTAACAAAACTTCTAATTAAATGCTGATTGGATAAAATGCTTCTTAATGTTTTCTGAGCTTATCATATCTATTGCGAGAAATTTTCAGGATCAACCCAACAATTTCTAATGTAATTTTATGATTAAGTATTTGCTTCTATTGTTTCTGGATTATTATCTCGTATATGATCAGTCCAACTGTGTAAATATAAGATCAGATACAAACTATACTCATACATTCTTGGTTATCTTATTGGTTAGTTGTACTCGTCCTTAGGGTTCTTGTAAATCCCTTAATTCAGATATACTATGATTTTCAAATGAGTTTGCATTAAGAGCATCAGTTGTGTTTATGATTGTATAAGAATTTCTGTCTCTTATAACGAATCAGTTATCGGTTCATAAAATAATTGATGGAATTAAGATAATTTTCGGCATTAAAACGATCGTAATTCAATGAAAATAGAACCACTGATCTTTGTAGATATAAATTAAAAAATTGAAATTTTTATTTATGAACAAAATAGTGTTAACTATGGATTATTTGTCAGCCAATGAAAATAAAGTGTCCAGACGTTAAAAATGCACAGTCAGTTAGAGAGTACATCCTTTAAACAATTATTTCAAGAGTTAATTTACAACACATACTACAAGTCATAGAATACCAGACATGTTTGTCAATAAGGTACTACTAGTTAACGAAAATGAATAAAGCGCTATGCAATCAAAATAGGCAGGATGTTCTGAGTAATCAGTCTCAATACATAACTTATATAATCGAGAAACATCTAACATTATAAGTTCTAAAAAATATCTGGCAATAACAAACGTATCAGTGCTAAGGTTGAACTTGATAGTTACATGTAAATTGAGCATTGAATCGAAAGTTAATAGCAATAAAAAAAATTGTATTTTCTGTGGTATCCTTATGAGTAGACATTTCTATTTCTGACATTTCATGAATTAATTTAAGTCATTTCTTCAAGTGTCCTAAAAATAATTATTTGATTGTTATGAACTATTGAATGTTAATAAGTAGTAAAATGTAAAATCTAAAAATAAACGAACGAGGAAGAAACGGAAAATACGAAGATTAAACAATAATCATCTCAGTAAATAGAAAATAGATAACTAGGAGAGAAGATACTACTAAAACCCACTGTGCATTCAGTAGTACAAATATGAATAAATTTCTTGTACCGTAAAATTTCTTGCAGTTGTTTAACAGTTAAAATACTCCGCTTAAAACCATCAAGCTTCCCAACTTTTAACTTCATTCTACTTGCTCCAGTTCTACCAATTTGTAAGTATCATTAACCATCACATATTAAAATATAAAGTTGAATACTGTGTGCATAAATCTGTACTTGGTAAATGAGTTACATTATTGTTTATATATTTATTAAGCTTTTTCCGTTTTGTTATCCATATAATTTTCCTCACTTTTCTTTTAATCTAAAGCTATTGATACTCTAGTGAATGTTGTATTAAGCCTTCGTTCAACTGGTCAACATATTGAAATCCCTGTACGAATTAATATACCATCATTAAATCAATTAGATAACAAAGAAATAACAAGTTCAAAACCATCGTTCTACTTATTAAATTTCTCTTGGATTCATCTTTTTGCTATGATTGTAATTACATTGTTTATTGCGATTATCAGTAAGTTGTTTCGTTGATAAATATACTTTTTATTTTGTACACCATTATTCTCGTTCATTATTCATATTCAGACAAAGATAACAAGGTGGTAATGATATTATCAATAAGAAAGTGTGAAACATATTTTCCCATTTGATAAATATGGGTAATGTACAAAAAGACAGGTAATAGGAGTTGATACCTTGGTAAGATGATGGATTGTACATTTCGCTCATGTAAACACTAGGAACTTAAGGGTTTGAACTGATGAATAACTAAAAATAGTTTTGTTTGTTTTCTCTTTAAATTCGAATCGATTCTATTCAAGTTTTATGGCTTCTGTAGAAGTTGATATTTGAACAGAATGAAAGTATTTCTTTTTGTTCCCAATATTCTTTTGTTTTTTATTATTCATAATTAAAATAATCATTGGATTGTTAGATTAATTGTATAAACACTATCATGAATATTTATAGAGCTATCATCTAAGCTACAGTTTAAACATAGATCCTTTATTAATTAAATCGTGGATGCGCACTGATGAGGGGTCCCACAATAGGACGAAACGGCCATCCAGTGCTTCCAGGTTTTCCATTGTGGTCTAACTTCAATTGGCTCATGATCTCAACTGTTAAAATTAAATATTTGTTCAAAGCCTAGTACACAAGTCTGTAGCTTATTACTGAGTTTATTAGTCTAGCCTATATTTTAACTGTTTAATTTCCTTTTTTGTTTTAATCATATACACTTTATTGTGTAGGTTAATGTGTTTTATCAACTATTTTCAATTGGTTGTAATCTGCGTATATTTCTATTTTAATCTTTTTTTCCTTTTTTTGTAGTACACATTATATTTCGCAGTGAGACATTGATAAGTTCTTCAAATAATTCAAACATTGGAAAATATTCACCTGGTCCTCTACCTCCATTGGTCAAAGGAGGAATAAGTCGATCACCTCCTGGTCGACAATTATGGAGTCAAAATTTTATTCCTGGTGGAAGTCCTAATACAATACGTCAGCCATTTTCAACATTTGATGGTCTACGTTCATCGAATGTTTCGTCATCTCCAATCCATCCACAAAATCTTTCCTCAAACACGTCATATAATAATACTCAACGTATCTCCCCCAGATTTGATCTTGGTACAAGCGGTGATCTAGTTAATGATGAAAGAAGATGGCGTCAAGCTCTTAGTGGTAGCATCAATCGTTTAAGAGATAGTTTTGACGGATAAACTATTTTTCTGTCCATACTTTTTTACTGTAGTGTGTTGTAAAGATCTTGTTTCGTTTTTAACATTCCTGTCGAAAATTCCACTTGTAATAAACATTTTTGGTTGTTACTCTGGTTGTTTTTCTCTGGGTATTACGATTTCTTCGAAGGTGTTGATAAAAGCATTTAACTGTAGATCATAGCTAAACTGACTATTTATCCATTTTCAGAATTCGCTCCACTCTCTACTATTATCCCTAGGATTTTTACCCGCTATCTTGATGTTATATTATTAAAAACAATTTTATAAGTCATGTCATTTGTTTTCTGTATTAAATACATACTGATATTTGTTCTTTGTGTTAGCAGTTTCATATTCAATATACGTCATTGAATTAATAGTGACTGTTCTAATCCCTTTATCTTCTGTGTCCAGCATACTCTCGTTTTAGAAAAATCTGGACAAAGCTCTGAACTTAGTCTTCGTGCTGGTTGGCACTCTGCACCACGAGATATTTGTAATCTTGGGGAAATTGATGCTACCCTTGAGAGTGTGATCCGCATTATTTAGTGTCTGTAAGAGATTATATCTCTAGGGCTTCGTATCTATCACTTACCATCAAAAACTACGATGGATGGCGCATAGTAATGTTGATTTACTTGGATTAGTGGCTATATTACAACTTACCCGGCAGAATTCTATCACCACCATGGACCATACAAATATGACATTGATTAGTACCTCATGATCTTCCCAAACAAACAATACTAAGTAAATTTCAACTTCACCCCATTGCACAGGCAAGTGGCTATCAGGACCCAGTGGCCGAGTGGATAACGCGATGGCATTTGAAGCGAAAGCTACTGGGTTTGAGTCACAGAGTGAACATCAACTCTGAAATGCAGGTACGTCCAGCTGACGAGTCCCAAATAGGACGAAACGCGCGTCCTGGGTTCCACTGCTAGTCACTATCCATCTTTGCTTAATACTTAGTAGTTCATAATAAGTTCACTTTCTGTGTAAATTACACAAATTTATGGATCTACTTGACTATCAGTCACTTTACGAATAGTGAGAGGAAGAAAATAACTCTCTACTACTACTACTACTACATTTTCTACACTTCAATTTATTAGGTAACATTTTAAAAGCATATTTGTATTTATATATGAGAAAGTTAAAGTTTGATTTTGTATACTGAATAAAATTAATAAGTAGTTTATATATATTTTTTAAAAATATGACAAAACTATTGTATTTCAAGATTGATAAGAAATTACTTCAATGTAGAAAAAATTAATTGATTACAAAAAAATACAAGTTAAAAGTTTCTTGTCACGAAAAAGTAAAAACAAAGAAAAATAATTCTCACATCAACAAATAAAGTGACTGTCTATTACCTTTTTTTGTTTCTTTTATTGTTTTTCTTTGGTGAATATATGTTGATTATGAAAAAATTGTCTGCTTTTCGAAATTCTACCAAGATTATTTCATTAGTTTAATTACGATTTACTGTGAGTTGATTTACCACAATACGCATTCTTATTACTATTTACGTATGTTACTCTTCGTGAAGGAGAATAGACCGCCCACCAACATTCTCCATTTAACTCTGACCTGAGCAATCCTTACAAGTTCTTTCCATTTGCTATTCATCCTTTTCTTGTCTGCTTCCGATTCCCAACTCAATATCTTCCTTGGTCTTCTTTTTTTCATTTCCCTTTACGATTCCATGTTAGCGCTTGCTTCGTGATTCGGTCTGTTGATTTCCACAATATGTGTCCTATCCGCATCCACCATCTTTCTCTAATTTCCTCTTCAGTTGGAATCTGGTTTGTTCTCTTTCATAATAGACTGTTGCTGATGGTATCTGGCCAACAGACATTGAGAATCTTGCGTAGACAATTGTTTATAAATACCTGTAAATTTTTGATGATGGCTATAGTTTCAGCTCCATACAGTAGAACTACCTTGACATTTATATTGAAGACTGTGACTTTGATGTTGGTTGACAGTTGTTTCTAGTCCCTTATTCTCTTAAACTTTAGGAATGCTCACTTTACTATGCCAATCCTTGCCTTTATGTCTAAATCAACTCCTCCTTGTTTATCGATAATGCTGCCCTGATAAGTACGCGAAAGATTCCAGGCTTTCTCCTACAGGTTTGACTACATTTTGTTCTCTGTGTTGTATTTGAGGATCTTGTTTTTTCCTTCATGTATGTTGAGGCCTACTGATGCAGAGAATTCTGCTAGACTAGTTGTCTTCATCTGCATTTATTCGTGTGCGTGGGATAGAATGGACAGGTCATCTACTGAGTCCAAATCTTCTGATTGATTCTAAGCTGTCCATCGTATTCTGTGCTTTCCCTCAGACGTCGAGATCTTCGTATCCCAGTCATTCTTATAGTTGATTCTAATTAGTAGTAAGTTGATCTCGTAATAAGCTGGTTATTCATTAGTATGTATTAAGTTATAATAGTGTATAGATTTAAACAAAAGAGGATTTTAACATTTATTTCAAGGTAATAGTTTTATTAAGTTGTTACTCTGAATTTTCGTTTCATATATCGGCCGATTTTCTCGCAATTCATGATTGAATCATTTATCTGTCCTATCGTTCTATGTTGTGCCTTTGACATCAGGTTAAGTGAATTCGCACGAATTTTGGGTTTATTCTGGAAACCGCAGGTCACTGAATATTTTCCCGGCTGTGTTTTCAACGCTTTACAAAAAATCGAACTCAGAACGTTTAGGTATCGTAGCGAAAACTATTTATTTAAATTTAGTTGAAATTCACCGGTTTTCATTCTTGATTGCTCAATCTTCATCCATTTCTTTTAGTGACATGCTGTCTCACTCTTTAATTGTCTAGTGCTTCCTAGTTTTTGTTGGTGTTAGTTAGTGCTAAATATTACTTTCGAAATATATGTTATGATATTAGTATCAATAGTAATAATAATGAGAGAGCGGATACATATAGCAAAAACCATTGGAATATCAAACTGTCCCATTGCCTTTAGCAGACCAGATAATCTGGAAGATATGAGAACGTCATCAGAGCATAAGACAGGCTAGGTACATCGATTAATCGATTAGTTTTTTGTGCTGACTAGATTAGGGTTTTGATATCGACAATAACTATGATAAGTAATCTTGATCATCTTTTGCTTCTGTAGAAATTTCCCATAAAACTGGATGAATAAAGCCACGTCTGTTTAACTACCTAAAATTTAAAAGTAACGGTATTCTCATCTGTTAGTTTACCTAATAATCAACATATTCTTTTGGGACTTTTATTAAATATTCTTGAGAAATGCAGATTCTGTTCACTGTTTAGAAGGACTTCAACTTTTAAACGTTTTTCAGAAGTATCTGTGAGTTTCAACTGACTAAAACTTACAACAAACAATCAGGAAACGGATGTTAATAACAAGAAATTCCTAAAACCTGTCTAATAGTTAGAAATACTCAAGAATTTTCGTCTACCCCATATTTTTTCCTCTAGTTGAGGGGATTTCCTGTGACTAGTGGGCTTCAAATCGGGCATCTTTGCAAATACACCCTCACATGGGCATCCTTTCAACCTATTATTACCTAATCAGTGTGGAGGATTTCTCAGGAATCATCAAGATTCACTTAGAAACGAAATGTGACTCTTAGCCAACTATCCAAACACCTACACTTGGTTATTAATTTATTTTAATTAAATATCGTCAGCTTAGAGACCACTAATCTCTATCTAACTGTTTTAAGAACAACGATAACACAACTTTAACCATTACTACTTTAAATAAGTGCATTCTGAGTATGATCGGTAAAATAATCCAACAATTTGTATCTATAAAGGTTATCTTCAATCCAACCGTTCTTTTTGTATGTAAATGATGTGATAATTCTTGTTTGATAGTTGTACGTGCTAAAGTATAGTAATGCATGAGATACGTAATCCGTAGCTAGCTAGAAAACTCACTACATTTACAGAAGGGACCAATTAGAGTATAATGTCTACGAGTCACTGTCATGACACTCGAATACTCCTTAACATACAAAGGATAAACAGCGTTTCAGACCAAAGGTGTGAATGAACACAAAATATTTTGGGATTTTTATTTAGAATTTCCAGAAGTTTGGTTTATTAACCCCCATTTTCTGTAAGAAAATCAGAAAACAGGCAGAAAAAAAATGGTTCCTTGGATTACAAAGATATACGAGTGTTTATTTTGAAGAAAGTTTGTGACAAAAAGAAGGAAAATAGTCATTTGAAATATCTTAAATAAACAATACTCGTTATTGTTTAAGGTATCCAAATCACGGAAATTATGTTTTATGTGCGATAGCTATTTTAGTTGTTCTATATTTCAAAACTTGTTTGAAGATAAAACATGTACATCCACCTTATAAAATTGCTCACGTACTTGCTTCTGGTATTATGGGAATAGGGAGCCATAACATGTCTTCAAAGCCAACAATATAAGTATCCTAATATTTTGGATCAACAACAAAAATATATTCCAAGTGATTTCATCATAACATTTTATTATGATTGGTATATCGAAAACTTGATTTCCCCATTTTTGTGTTTGTGAAGGAGTGAAACTCTCATAATAAAGCTATACTACTTAAAAATGAAAAGTAGTTCAAATGCATATCAGTGTAATTAAATATAGTCAGATCTGCAATGTCTTTAGCGTAACTAAATGCCAACACTGTTATTTGGTACATACTAATAACAGAGTTACATGCTGATTTAATATGCCAGATTTTTTTATTTGAAAGCTAGTAATAGTAGTCCCACTAATACATGATAATACGGTTCAAAAGTAATTATTATTATTAAACACATATATATTGGTACAAGGGGAAACCAGATATATATGTGCCACACAAATCTCATTTGATTTGTGTGAGGGCTGTGACACTTCCCGGGTGCCCAAACCGAAGCAGATGGTTTTCTTAGGGAGCCACATCCAAAGCCGTTGACCTAAAGGTCTGATCTACATTGCTGTGAAGCAACGTTAGGAGATGCAGTCCCATGGTAACCGGTGACAAACAATTGGTTCATACGCCATTTGTTCCCTCAGGATACTGGAACCCATGCACGCCATTGGTTTGGAATCAGGGCCTTCCAACTCCCCTAGGTGGATTCTCCGTACCTAGCAAGCCGACTAAAGCGCCAAACATTCGCTTTTCATCCTCTCAATTTCGTAAACAACGCTCCCACTACGAGAAGGCAGTGAGTAGGACTTCCCTGGCAGTGGCTATATACGCGTGGCCATGTAAGAGCATTTGGAGAGGGAGAGCGGACTCTCCTCACTCTCGGCCGTACCAGGGCATTTGGGGGCTCAAAAGTAAATAAATACAGTAGAACTCAGAAGTGACTACCAGAGTACATTTCGTTTCATTTAATAACCATCAATCGAACATCCCACCTTCTTAGTGTTTATTAATGCTTTCTTCGAGACTTGGAAAAGTGAACCAAACATGAATGAAATCAAATTTTCAATAAAGTTTACCAAGGACTTATTTTACTTGGTGAATAACTAGTTAATCGATAATACTTGACAGAAAAAAATATAATAATTAATTAACTTACCTTTTTTCTTGATACTAATAAATCTATTTAAGGAGGTTTGATTATCTTTTTTTCATTATTTATTTTTCAGCTAAATCATGTTTAGTGTAGTATAGAAGACCACAAAATGGGATGATTTATTTCTATTTTCTTTTTTTTAGGAAAATAAAGATGGAAAACAACTGGGTTGTCACTTCAAGATACCTATTAATTACCTCTTCTCCTTGGTATATATCATATATATATGCTCTTGTCATCGGTCAAACAAGGCGAATAATTCAGTTGAAATGACCACACACGAGCTGACGCATCTATACTTTTACATATATATACGTACATGCAAATATGAAATACCATTTCCCATAATTTCAGAAATTTTTTTTATTATTTATTCTGTCATTTAACTAGTAGTAAAAAAAGGATAAATGAAAAAAAATCTATTCATGGTGACGACGATGAAAATATTGATGAGGATGTAAATTTGTTTTTCTCAAACAACAACAAAAAAGACAGATGACTTTAAATTGTGATTAATTACAGGAATATTTTGATTAGGTTTTATGATTAACAATATTTCATAGCATGTATATCATAATTTGAAGTTGATTATGTGGTCAATCGTACACTGAATACCTGCTCCTTCTTGCCCTGATTTGAAACTATTCAACAATGAATTAAATCAAAGGCATTCATATCTGATTTCGAGGTAAGTAAATCAAATGTTACATAGTTTAAACTTCATTAAATTCATAGTATTTTTCGATAATTATCTTATTATTTTATTGATGTTAGCTAACTTACACTTCAGAGGATTGCATTTTAGTGATAACGACTTCATTTTGAAACTAGTAAATAACGATTAGAATACTATTACTATTAAGATAGAATGAGTGTATGGAGGTTATTCAAAATGAAGTTAAATCTTTTATTAGGCAATGATCACACACCTTAATAATCCTGAATATGAACAGAAACAGTTACCCAGTGCTCAGTTCTTTTCAATCAATGTCAATATGGTGACAAAAATTAATCGGTAGCTTCTGTATTAGGTTTTCACTACACTATGTATAAATTGCCTGAATTTGATTAAAACATAAAATGAACTAAAACGATTCCAATCTCATTTGGAATGGTACTGTATTTATTTTACGATTAAAATAAGGGAACATTTCTCCTTTATTTTTGATCATAGTATACACATTTTGTAGGATAAAAGCGTTAGACAATTTTGACTTAATCATGCCCTCTATTGTATATCATAGTTTTCTAAATCCCAATATGAATAAGTTTAATTTTCTGTGTTAAAGACTATTTAACGTTCATCAGAAACAACCTACCATGAGAAAAGACAAACCAGATTCCAACTGAAGAGGAAATTTTCGTGAAGCGAAAATGAAAAAAGGAAGATCAAGAAACATATTGGAAGCAGACATGAAAAGAATGAATAGCAAATGGCAAGAACTGGAAAGGATTGCCCAGGACAGAATTAGATAAAGAATGTTGGTGGGAGGTCTATTCTCCTTCACGAGGAGTAACAGGCGTAAGTAAGTAAGTAGATAAGTTAAAAACTATTAGAATTAACTTATTTTATATGAATGTTTTCTAAATGTTATGATTTTTATTCGAAATTTATTAGAATCAAGGTAAATTTACACCCTACTAGGTAAGTATGAATTCAACATATAACATGTATAAATATTTTAACGATGACTTATTTGACATGATGGTTCTCTCTGCTCGTGTAACTATTGTTATATCCTGAAGAGAATTATGAATGGCGACTTTTGAGAACTATTTATGTACCAGTATGATACGTATATTTCCTATTGCATAATTGTCATATAACTTGACTATTCATATTCATGTTCCTTTTATTATTAGCATTATCTTGACCCATAGACTATTACTGTATGATTTACCATTTCTAAGTTATCCCCCAGTCTATTAATTACTGTTCCACACATTCACAGCCACATTTGGCCAAATATTGTACAAATTTTATTTTCTATTTTGTGGTACGATGTGATCTGTTTGATTGGTATATAAACTCTGTATGTTTGAAATATAATGGTTCATATTGCAGAGGCTGTTATTGGTGTTCTGGACTTAACTGACTGGGCTTGGGAGATAGCAGAACCGATAAGTACTCTAGACTGCTCGTACGGGTTTCGTGTGTCATTGGTTCGATCGATAAATCACTACTCTCTAATTTGTGGCATCGTCACGTCATATATAAACACGGCACTCAGACACACAAGTTATAACAACTATACATGCTTGAAGGATGGTAAACTATCTTGTTTACGTTTAGCACTTCATACGGTTTTTAAAGCAGATAGATTTTGACTAGTAGTAGATGTCAGAATGCCTGTTTTGTCTAAATCAGGGCTCGTAAGCCCAATGTTCCTGTTTCCTCGTGATGATATTTATAATGATGTTCGAAGTCCATAGTGTTTGTAAGTAGTAATGTAAAACCTATAATAAAAGCAAAGTGATAAACAAAGCATTGAGATTATCGGATGTGCACCTATTAAACACAAGCATTACTTACAAATTATTCTTTGAATTTTCGATTACATATAAGTATAAGGAACATATAAGTCTTTATAAATCTTAAATGGGGAAAAATTGTTGACAGTTCAATTATTCATTTTCTAGTTAATTACAGTTTAAACCAAAGTTCACATTGTGATAACTTAAAAGTGACTATAAAGAAGAAAAATAAATTTTGAACAAATTTCGAATAGTAACTAGCACTAAAAATGCATTAACTGAATATGTGATTATCCCGTTGATAATGTTTACATTAACACTGCAATCTAACACCTAACGTTCTTAACATATGAATGTTATTAATAAGCATATGTTCTGTTAACCAATAACATATTCAATGTTTTCGATTTTTAATATTAAATGTAAGAGCTTTTATCTTCTTGTTGCCAAGAATGGAGACTTTGTTTGATGTCTCAGTATTTTGGTTTAGATACCCAGTTGATTTGATTGGTACTAAAAAAATTAAAATTATTTTGTTTATATTTTGACAGATGATTTATTGTTATAAAAATAATCTACATTGGCAAATATACAAGTTATTATACGGTAATCTCAATCATTGTCTTTCTGTGTGCAACTCCCCTTTTCATCACATTCCTTAGTCTCCAATCAATTGTACTTTTCAGCTCATGATAAGCCAACATAAATTTCTTTTAATCTTCACTGATTATTTCAACCGACAGAATCAACATACTACAGATTTTAATACATCGTAACAACTATACTGACTAAATGAAAAGTATATTGATATAACGGATAGCTAGTGTATGATTATGTAACGGTCTGTTGATTGGTATGATGTGAGTAGTATGCTCAAGCAACCAATGAACAATAGAGACAAATCATTGACGTAAAATCCACTACTGAGGGATTTCAAGAGGGAAAACAACTAGTTAGATAGTAAACAATTTCATTATTTTTTTCCTAACAAAATGTCACAATTCTGTACAAATATACTAGTTCTGTTACATATAGATAAAAATTTAAGAGAAATAATAAACATCATTAAAATTCACTTAAAAAGTAGAATTTGGACCTACGAAGTTCATCTACCAACTAAGAAATTTATCGTAAATAAACAACAGTCTTAATCTTAAAATATATTGCGGTGAGTTACATTGATCGGTTTAATAGCAGAATGAAACATCCACTGAAATGTTAATAGATCATTTAGCTGTATAAATATAAATCTAAAATTTCTTTCTTTCAGCCCGATTCCTCAAGATATTAACATGTTTATTATTTATTTATTTATTTGAACAAATAAACATCGGTAGAAGATAGAAGAAAATACACATACGCCACATAATAACAATAAGATCAGTAGTAGTTATCATTGATTTGTGTGAGGGCTGAAATACTGCTAAGATGCCCAAACCGAAACAGATGGTTTTCTTAGGGGACCACATCCTAAGCCTTCGACCTGAAGTTCTGATCTACAATTCTGTGAAGCAACGTTAGTAGAAGCGATCCCATGGTAGACGGTCACGAACAATAGATCCATACGTCATTCGTTCCCTTAGAATCCTATTGCCCATGTGCACCATTGGTTTGGAATCAGGGTTTTCCAACTCCCCTAGGTAGACCCTCTGTGTCCAACAACCCGGTTATAGCATCGGACATTCAAATTAATTGATTGACACCTCGAGATTAAAAAAAGAAGTGATTACTCATCACTTATAATAAAACACTTTAAACAATATTATATATCTAAGCTAATACATTCAAATTGGTTAGTAACAAACACTTTTTTTTTGTTACTAAATTCGATTGTTCAATATTATTCAATTATTTAAATAAAATATTTTAATCAATTATTTTATTCAAAAATCAATCATTTAAATCGATGATATATTATAAATATTTATTTAAATGAATTTACATTTCCTGTCCTTAGGGATTTAAATAATTCGATGAAAAAATAAAGGTAGTAACTGTTATAATAATAATAATAATAATTGTTATATTGACTGAGTGCGTACCCTCTATAATATATGACGTTTTAGGATCGCCAATTAGAATACAGTGAATTTATCAACCCAATGACACACGAAAACCCGTACGAGCAGTCTAGAGTACTTATCGGTTCTGCTATCTCCCAAGCCCAGTCAGTTAAGTCCAGAACACCAATAACAGCCTCTGCAATATGAACCATTATATTTCAAACATACAGAGTTAATATACCAATCAAACAGACCACTTTGTTCCATAAAATAGAACATACCATTTGTACAAGATCTGACCAAATGTGGCTGTGAATGTGTGGAACAGTAATTAATAGACTGGATATAACTCAAGTATGGTAAATCGTATAATAATAGTCTATAGGTCAAAATAAAGCTTATAATAAAAGGAACATGAATATAAATAGTTGAGTTACTTCACAATTATACAATAGGAAATATACGTATCATACTGGTCCATAAATAGTTCTCAAAAGTTACCATTCATAATTCTCCACGGGATATAACATAATAGAGATTACTAGTTTTTCATATTTGTTGTTGTTTTTTTTAAAAAAAATTGTAATCGACAATTGTTTATTTTCAAAAAAAAGCCAACAACAAAATTCCAAAAAAATAAAAAAAAATTGAAACACAAGTGGGAAATGAATGGAAAATAATAATAATAAACAGTTAGTTTGTTTTGGTTTGTTTTGTTTCTTCTAAATCTAATTATGTGGTAGGTTTATGTACGAATACAAAAGCATTTCCTGATTGTTAGAGTAGGATGATTGTCATAGACATGTTATGTGTATGTTATGTTTATTCAAAATAATACAAATTCTACAACGGGAAAAAAAGAAGCGAAATGATTACCATTTTAAGAATAGATAAAGAATAATTTGATAACATCATGTTTATGTATATAGTTTACTTTTTGAGTCGATACCTGTGTTGTGTTAGTAATGTGGTCTGTAGGGTGGTTATATCATAATTCTTTATAAGTTATTATTTATGTTTAACTGTATATATGTACGTACCTACGCAAATAAGCATACATGTTCACGAATTTCTATAGTGTATATACATGTTATTAAAAAAGGTCTATAATTAGATTACTCAAACATCCGGTAGTATATAGATATGTGTAGTATATTGGATTTAAAAGGATTTTTTTTCTGGAAATTAAAAACAATATCGTATCATATGTTGTTGTTATTATTATTATTGTTATTATGATGATCATTATTATATGTATTAGTGGTGTTATATTCAACTTGTTCCCGGGTATTTAAAACACAGTAAAAAAAGGAAATTTTTTCCGAAAAAGAAGAGTATTTTTCTTCCAAGTCCTTCATCAAATTCTTGAACACAGTTATGGATGATCAGATGAAGGATAACTAACAGAGGTGAAATGATCTACAAATGATTTTTGGTAGACACAGAAGACATATAGATGTCTTGAACAAAACATTTACAGTGATTTGTTCTGTTTTTGCCTAGTTTAAATTTACTTTCAGGTTCCAGTAGTTGTTCTTTCTGGTCAGCGTCCTTTAAGCAAGGTTGCTTTCTACGAAATGGGTTTGGTAACCCCATGCCCAACCCTCCTCCTTTACCTTGGCTTTGGGTCGGCAGTGACCCTAAAAGAGCTACATGTAGAGGATCTGATAAAGATATAAAGGCAAGGATTGGCAAAGTAAGGGCAGCATTCCTAAACTTGAACAGTATATGGGACTCAAAACAACTGTCAACCAACATCAAAGTCACAATCTTCAGTACGAATGTCAAGACAGTCCTAGTGTATGGAGCTGAAACTTAGAGAACTACTACAGCCATCATCAAAAATTTACAGGTATTTATAAACAATTGTCTACCTGAAATTCTCAATGTCCGTTGACCAGATAGTACAAGCAACAGTCTACTATGGGAGAGAACAAACCAGGTTCTAACTAAGGAGGAAATTAGAAAAAAAACAGTGGAAGTGGATAAGACACACATTGTGGAAATCAACAAACTGCATCACGAGGAAAGATCTAACTTTAATTCGTGAATGGAAATGGAAAAGAAGATGAAAGAATATATTGAGTTGGGAATTAGAAGCAGACATGAAAAGAATGAATAGCGAATGGAAAGAACTGGAAATAATTGCTCAGGGCAAAGTTAAATGGAGAATATTGGTGGGCGATCTATTCCCCTTCACAAGGAGTAACAGACGTAAGTAAGTAAGCTTAGTAGCTGTTATTAACGTACGTTACAATAGACATTTCTTTTTATTCATATACCATTAACTATATTTCGTGCAACTGTTTGACATCTTTACTAAATCACCGAGTTATTATATGTAGTTTGAAATGATATAGTTGTTCATTGTAATACAAATGATTATTTTCATAGTACAATTTAGAACTATCAGCACTGACAATGAAGAATAGAGAGAATAAATTCCATTTACTTAATTCACTATAACTAGTTTTAAGGTCAATCGAAACAAAGTTTCTTTTTATTTTAACTAACAGTAATAAAATATTAAAAATAATCATACACTTGCTAGGGACCATTATTTTCTTGTTATTTTATTACTATTTCCTACACAAGCCTGAAAAAAAGTTTAAATATTCGAGTTCACTTAGTATTGTTTGTTTGAATCTTCCCATTGATGTTTAGGACTGCAATTGATCATTCTCTTATTGGCATATGTGCATATTGTGCGTATTGCCTCGATATAGCCTTAATCCATTGCTAGCCACTATCTGAAATATTCGAGATTGTAATTTTAGCACAAATTTTATTCCATAATTGTTAAATCACTTAACCTTAAATAATGTTGACCTACCAGTACGAAAATCCTCAAATATTGAAAATATCTTAGTTTGAAACTATATGTCCTTTTAAAGAATTTCAATACTAGCCTAATAGCCCTGTATATAAATGAAATTATTAAGGAAAGAAATGAATTCCAAATAGAATGTAATAGGAGTCCTGAATTCTACTGCTAGCCACAATCTTCTTCTGCTTATAATCCCTATGACAAGATGGGAATGTTGAGGTAATTCACACAGGATACAAATATACCGTAAAGTGATTGATCAATTTCAGTCATAAACATCAATGGAAAGATTCAAATAACTAATACAAATGAATTATATATAAGACAAAACATTGGGTGGTCATTTGTCATCACATATTCAGTTAATCAATACACAATCATTGAAATGAAAAGAAACTGACAATTTCAGACAAACTGAAAGAAATCGTAAATAGTAAACAGTTGGTTAAAAAACATTTTTAACATATAGATATTATCATATCAAAATTCCACTGGTATTTGTGGTGAACATCATAATAAAGATTAGAATAATAATGGTGATAATGTTATTATTACTATCACTACTAATATTATTATTAAAGTAATGAAATGGTAGTTGATGTTTAAATTATATATTAGCTGATATATATCTAATCCATGAGTCGACCTAAACTAGAACAGCATTGAAAACCTGGAAGCACTAGATGGCTGTTCCGTCCTAGTATGGTATTCCTCAGCAGTACGCATCCACAATCTCACATGCGCATAGACAGTCAGCCTCTAAAACACTGGGTCGGCCGGCATCCAGCAGTGTTAATGTCTAACTTTAATTGATCCATGATCTTTCACAACCCATCATCCATTGTTTGAGATGAATAAGTGTCTCCACCCGACATGGATTGGACTACATTGGTCACGGCTTTTCACTAGAACTCCAGGAAATCCATCTTGAAGCTATAAACTAGTGAGCACATGAGCACGCGAGACCGAAGGTCCTGGATTCAAGTCCAGCATATGAGATTGTGGGTGCGTGCTGTTGAGAAGTCCCATACTAGAACGTACCAGTCATCCAGTACTTCCTGGTTCTCAGTAATGTTCTAGTTTAGATAGACTCATGGATTTGATCTATGTCCGCTAACATAAAAAAAATGAATGATGAAGTTTATGGAGATGAAAATGATATATTTTTATTTCATGATCACTAACCAATTCAGATACTTTAACCCTATGACTAGTTTATTGATTTATTTATTATTAACCTCTTTTATTATAAAATTGAATCAAAAAGGTCAAATTTGTATATGATCAAGATTCTTATTGAGTTTATTGATATATTTATTTGTTTGAATTAATTCTTTAGATGAGTGCCGGCATTAATAAAAACCTGGATAATGACATTTTAAATGAATCGTCACTAGTAAACCACTATATTGTAGTGATAGAAACTATATATTCATGTATGTGTTCCATGCTGACAAGAACAGTGTTTATTAAGATTCCGTTCGTATATATTTCAGTAATATAATCATCACCTCTAAACACTGTGATGTCAGAAAAAATTTACACTTAATGTGGCCATGGGATTAATCTGTGTTAGTACATTTCTGGATTCTAGATAGATATGTCTTATACTTTAAGCAATTTTTCAGCATTCCCAAAAGATTGGTATATCGTTAGTCAACTTCAAGTCGTTGCCTGTTTTTATGTGCTGATATAGGTTTACAACATTTTATATTACTTGACTGTTTATAGGATTCTGTTCACATGTTTCCTAAAATGGGACGTAAACTTTGTATAATGTTATCTTGTTCATTTATTCTGTATGTCATTCCGAATACAAAAATGTTACGATCCACTAAATTCTTCAAATTGGTTCTCATTTCCAAATTATCACAATCAATTCAGTCTATTTTAAATAATGGAAATAAAGTTAACAGTGAAAGTAACACAAACATTTATTTTTGTGTTGTTTTATTGTAATAAGAAGACGAAGATTATCAGAACTATGTGATATATTAGCGCAATACATTTCGAACAATCTGATCACACATATACTGGTTAAGAATATTTATATATATATATAAATAAAAGGTCAACTAGACTAGAAATGGGGGGGGTAAGAGTAGATAAGGATAATAATAATAATAATAATAGTAATGTGGAAACAATTTGACACCTAAACACTTTGGATAATAAGCTAATATTACCAAGGTAGGTTTAAGGTAAGAACAAACTGTTTTTGAATATCACATAGTTCTGATAATCTTCGTCTTATTACAATATCGAAATTTGTAAAAGGGACTAACTGCTTTAAGTTGTTTTATTGATCTGGTTGCTAGGTCTATGTTTTTCTTTTTAAATTTATGATAAATTACTTATAAATTAAATAAGTATTCATATGATGTAGTATATATAATTCTGAAAATATTTAAATGAACAGTAGAAATTTTTATTATTTTCATATTAAACAATATTACTAATCATTGTAAGCAAAGATAGATAGTGGCTAGCAGTAGAATGCAGGACGCGCGTTTCGTCCTACTTGGGACCCGTCAGCTGGATGTATCTGCATCTGAGTTGATGTTCACTCTGGGACTCTAACCCAGTAGCTTTCGCTTCGAACACCATCGCGTTATCCACTCAGCTACTGAGTCCTTACAATGCTTGTGAAATAAGGCTATATCGAGGCAATACGCATAGTATGCACATATGCCAATAAGAGACTGACCAGTTGCAGTCCTAAACATCAATGGGAAGATTCAAACAAACAATACCAAGTGAATTTAATATTACTAATCTGTTTTTATATACTTCCATAATACTTGTCATAGAATATACATTAAGGCGTGTGTGTTTTTTTGGTCTCATTTCCTTTTCTGTTTTTATAATATAGACAATTCTAAATTAATTATGCTAATCATTATTCTCTTATTGAATATTGTCAGTAGATATGTATTGTGTATAATACATTTCAGTCATTTTAATTTTACAATAACTATAATGCTGGCATACAATTAATGGATTATAATAGAGACTGAAAAAAAGAAACTAGCCCTGTTTTATTAAATTTATATCTAATTGGTGAGAGAGGAACAAGAAAAACCAGTTCATCATAAGTAAAAGTCATTATCAAATGACAAGTTGACATAAATCTAGATTATATATATATATATATACGTCGACGACTTGTTCCTAATTCTCATCCTCCAAAGTTATATGCTTTCGACATATTCTAAGATATTAAAACTTTATAAAAGACTTACGTCAAGAACTAACTGAATAGTCATCAAGTAAGCAAGGGATATCTGTTTCATCGTGGTCAGAAAATCTTTCAAAATGACAATTCATAACTTTCTAAATATTATGAAAGCATCGATTACCACTGCTTTGTTGTTGTTGCATGAATTGAGTTCTTTATGTATCATAGATTCTTTCTAAACTCTATTTGCTTCGGAACTTATGATTCGCGAGCGGCGTTCAGAGTTCAGTTGATTTAGAAATATTTCATGAAGTTCTATATGGGATTTCTAGTCAACCAATGTAATTGTCATTCCGGCAATAGACTTTAAACCTTATTATCACTGTCATGAGTTAGGATTTAATTCTTTGGCAAACGAAATTTTGATTTTTAAAATGAAAAGTTTGTTGATCGATAGATGGTATTCAAAGATCTGATGTAACCAAACAATATCTACTGAGAAAGCTAAATACTTGACATAAACTCCCAAATGATTTGGAATCGAAAAACAAAACAGCCTCATATTAGAACAGGTTTGTTCTAAGAAAATAATATACTTATATATACAATACTGAACATAATAATGAACATAACTACAAACCAAATAAATAATTGCTCCCAAATGCTTTGGTACGGCTGAGAGTAGGGAGAGTCCGCTCTCCCTCTCCAAATGCTCTCACATGGCCACGCGAATATATAGCCTCTGCCAGGGAAGTCCTATTCACTACCTTCTCGTGGTGGGAGTGTTGTTTACGAAATTGAGAGGACGAAGAGCTAATATCCGGCTCTCTAACCGGGTAGGTCGACACAGAGGGTCCCCCTAGGGGAGTTGGAAAACCCTGATTCCAAACCAATGATGCACATGGATTCCAGTATCCTGAGTGAACAAATGGCGTATGAATCAATCGTTGGTCACCGACTACCATGTGACTGCATCTCCTCACGATGCTCCACTGCCTTGTGGATCAGACCTTTAGGTCAAAGGCTCTGGGTGTGGCCCCCTAAGAAAACGGCTTGCTTCAGTTCGGACATCTGGGCAGTACCACAGCTCTCACACAAATCTCATTTGATTTGTGTGTCGCATATATATCAGGTGCCCCTTTGTATCAGTGTTTATGTGTTTAAATAAATAAGTAAATAATTCGAAGATATGAAAATACTAGGTGACTTACTGTCTAATAGAATTAATACCTATCTATTATATTTTATTATTACCTCATCACATTGTACAATTATCCCGTTGTCAAATGTTCAAGTATTGTTGAAAACCTTATTGTATGTACGAACTGTTAAACAATCTAAATTACACCTCTTTTATAATAAGAGTTTATTTTAAATAATAAATGCTTTCAAATCAACTTCATATCTTCGTATTTCATCATTCTTTCTGATAAGATTCTAAAAATTTTCTTACTCACTAAGAGAGAAACAAGAATAGTAATAAAAGCATTACTTAGTTCAATTCATACCTTAACAAAAAAAAACGCTATTTACAATGTAACTTTGGAATTTTCGAATTTAACACCTCAACTATAATAGTGAATAGATATTGATAAAACAGAAGGAGAGTTAGAGAGAAAGGAGGAAAGAAAACTTAACAACCTTATTTTCATAATGAAAAAAGGTTTCCTATGTAAACAAAAAAGAAAGAGAAAAATAAAAGAAATTAAGCATGTTTTTATGATTGTTTTGATTTTCTTTAGAGAAAATGATAGAAACTGTGTGTTTAACTAACTGGCATGACTTTATTAATTATGAATAATGAATTAATGTCATCATCAAAACAACTTTATTATCAATTACATGTGTATAGATATTATTGTGTATATTCAAAATATAATTTAATTATAAGGATCAGTATTATTTCCGATATTTACTTTTCTGTACTATGAATAGTTACTTCTTTGTTTCCACATCGTTATTGTTATTGTTATATCCAGTGTCGATGATGATGATGCTGCTGCTGCTGCTGCTGCTGATGATGATGATGATGATGATGATGACGATGATGATATCTCCTTATCATCTTTTCTTTACTCACATTAATTTTCCGTCAAGTTAGATCCACCTAATATTTTGTACAGTTTAATTACCTTCTCATTTTTATAATTTTTAATGTAAGTAGATATTATTTCTAGTTTTGTAAATTTAAATGATAGATCTACAAGGAGACCTATAAAATACAAACCAATGTGATGCATATATAAACACTGATGGGAAAAGACAAAGAAACGATTAACTGAAATTTTTCTTTTGATGAAAGTCTTTTCACTTTTTCCGTCGAAAGGAATCATTAATTGTGATAATCATAATGATAATAATGAATGAATAAATAAATAAATAAATTGATGATACCTTTGGGGAAACTACGACGAGGATGAGAATAAGGTAAAACTTATAGAAAAGATCTATTAAGATGTAAATACAAAAGATGAAATAATGAAAGGTAATTAAAATGTAAATGACATTAAACAGTGAACAAATATGTATATTATTATTATTCAATGAGAAATGGTTAATTCAAATTTACATTTAGACAAAATGACATATTTATGAGATGATGTAACCTTTTTAAAAGTATAATAGCTCATCATTATCTTGATAAATAATCTATTCATAAATTTATTGGCACTGTCATGGTTAATCGATGTATTTTAATGGAATGGATTTTTTTTCAGAGTTGTTTCTTTCTTGTTTTTTTTGTTTTCCTTTAGAGTAACTAACTTTCTTCTTGATGTACTAGGTTGAAAGATTAGAAGAAACATGTACAAGGTTTTACAAAAAAACCTTCATGCTACTTCATAAATTTGAAATATTCATTAATAGTCAATGTTACTTAAGTCTTGATTGATTCTAACAAAAATTGAGACTTCGATAAGATCATAGATGTGTTATAATAGTAAGTTCCAAGAAACGTTAAACTATATATTACTCAGTGAAAAATAATGGATCATCATATAGAAAGTTAAAACTAAGTTTCAAATATTAAACGTATTAACTTATAATCAAGATTTATATTAGAATAATTATCTGTCATCCTGTTATTTATTACAACTAAATTTCAAATTATGCTGATGTTAGCTACTCAGACACTGTTATTGTAGTGAACGAGAATACAATTGGGGACAATCGAATGTATTTGAATACAAATTACAGAATCTCTAAGTAAAATCTGATAACAATAATGTAAATACTTCGTTTGCAAAATGTAAATCAATCGTCTCAGACTTTATTGTTCTTTCATTTCCACACTAATCATTCTTTGTTCTCATTCTCTTTTCTTCAATCTTCTTCACCGTTTACCTCCAGCTTTTTCACTTTCTATTGATGATACATACTATCTATATCTGTTGACATCGGTAGCACACACCACATTACGACTGAATTTTATCTAGTTGTGAAAAATACAGGCTGAAACAACGACAGCTAGATAAGTATAAAAAAATGGTAACTTCGAAACTCAGAAAAACACAAGAATTAAGTAGTATATTCAGACAGTTTATTTCATTATTTCTAAACAAACTCAAGCTATTTTCATAGTTGTTTGAACTTCATAGTGACTGTTAAATAATTAGAAGCTTCGTGTTGGATACAATATTTAATTTCATTGAACAGTTTACGATTATGATAACGCTATACTACCTAGAGTAAAATATCTATTCAGTACTTTTTCGCTTCCAACATATTTGTAATTGGCGTTATTTAACAATGAAAATTAAACTTAAAAGATTTCAATTTTGCCGTATCAAGGAATAAAGCCAAATTTTATAAACTCTATTACTCTACACTGTAGTTACTTACACCATTATCTTACAATTTTGGTAAATTTGAGTATTAAACTCATTAAAAAAATGTTGATTGATAATCTGAAAGTCATTTTATTGAAATTAGAGAAAAAGAGGATATATATAAGTGGGGAGGTCCAGTCAATATTAAATTAATCTATATGTTTTTCTAATGAATATTTGTCAAATAGTAAACTTCTTTATAATTCGTCAATTGTTCCAGTATTATTTAAATCTTCATAAATTATAAACTAACTTATTGTGAATTGTTTTACTCAGATGTTATTAGATGGGGGTTTTGTGGAGATTTTAGTAATTTTATATAGTTGAAATCATGAGTCAATTGAAGTTAGATCACCGTGGAAATCTGGAAGCACAGGACTGCCGTTTCGTCCTATTGTGGGACTCCTCAGCAGTGAGCATCTACGATCCCGCCTCTCGAGATTCGAACCCAGGACCTATCAGTTTCGCGCGCGAGTGCTTAACCACTAGATCACTAAGCAGGCCGGCATCCAACGGTGTTAATGTTTAACTTCAACCAATCCACGAAGTTGAGCGACACATCCAGCATTGTCTTCGGTGAGTTACTATCTCACGACAGACCTGGTTGAACTCCACTGGTCATTGCTTCTCACTAGAACTCCAGGAAATACCTAATGGGGCCAGTCACTAGTGAGCATATGATCATTATTAGAAGGGGGTTTTGTGGGGATTTTAGTGCTTTCAGGTTTTCCATGGTGGTCTAGCTTCAATCGGCTCATGATTACTCAGATTTGTCTAATAAAAATATTCAGTTATATAAATAACAATATTTATAAATCATAATACTTTTCAACCCTATATTTAACAGATATAGTCACTAAAGTTATAAGTTTAACTAATAAAGGTATTTGTGACCGCTTATCTGGCTTCTCATATTCTGATCAAAGATCTTCAAGAACAAAATATTCAGGATATACTTAACCGGTTGATAATGTAAATGAATACAGTAAGTTTACTGATAGTAGTGTATACAAGACTATGATAAGAGCTTGTTTTAAAAAAAAACTTTCTACAAACAATTCATACATACATAACAGCAAAATTTTGATATGACATCACCATTTACAAAACAAACATACTACTAACTAATTTAAGTAAAATGTTTTTTTAATTCACTCAAACAGTTAAGCAGAATTTATCCAATTTAAATAACTCAACTATCTCAAGTGTATCAATGCAAGCATCCTACATATAACCCGATGAGCAAAAATGTTAAACAATTATTATTATTTTCTTTAACCTATTATGACCACGATTGATCAATCAATTTATTTACGTAGTTCAGTAGAATAGAAAAAAGATATAATTTATATTTAAGTTAAATTGACTTCTTCAAACAGTTAACTGAGAACTTGTTTTTTGCATTACTACTGAAATGTTATGGAGCATGGAGCATGTGAGTTATTCGATATTTCATAGTATTCAAACTAACATTGATCCATGGTTACAAAAAAAGTGACTACATTTTATAGACACCTATTTATTTAATGCTAGATAACTGTCATTTAGATCATTTCATCAATTGATTTGAAGAAGAAATATTTATCATTTCATTTGTAGACCAAGAAATAAAAAAGATTACTGATATACTTTTGTATATACACATGTACATATATGAATTTATGTATACATTTGTACAATTAGACATATTTACTAGTACATTGCTATTCAATAAATTTTCCCTTCTATTCATCAAATGAATTGTATCTCATATAATCTGTCTATTTTCATCATTTATGTATACATACATTCAGTTAATTCACTTTAGAAGGGTAAGGGAGAGAGATATCGTAACAAATCAACATTATATAGTTTTTTTCTCTAACTCTCCTTTTTTTAAAAAATTCGTTTTTTTTCTTCTCTTCTAATAGTAAATTACTACCAAATGTTAAGTAAAAAATATATATGCTCTATTCTATGTATTTATTCACATCTAAGCACCAAAATTATTGTATAGTTTATACTTTGTAAATTTCATGTTATAAAAAAAATAACGAAAACATACTAGGGTATTAAAGGATTGTAATTTCAGTAATAAAATAATGTTAGAATATAGTCTCCATATGTATGTTCCTGACATATAAAAGAACATATATATATATGTTCCTAACGCCCCCAAATGCTCTGGTACGGCCGAGAGTAGGGAGAGTCCGCTCTCCCTCTCCAAATGCTCTCACATGGCCACGCGAATATATAGCCTCTGCCAGGGAAGTCCTACTCACTGCCTTCTTGTGACGGGGGTCTTGTTTACGAAATTGAGAGGACGAAAATCGAATGCCCGGCGCTTTATCTGGGTTGGTGAACACGAAGGGTTCACCTAGGGGAGTTGGAAAACCCCGATTCCAAACCAATGGTGCACATGGATTCCAGTATCCTGAGTGAACAAATGGCGTATGAATCAATCGTTGGTCACCGACTACCATGTGACTGCATCTCCTCACGATGCTCCACTGATTGTGGATCAGACCTTTAGGTCAAAGGCTCTGGGTGTGGCCCCTTAAGAAAACCACCTGTTTCAGTTCGGGCACCTGGGCAGTATCACAGCCCTCACACAAATCAAATGAGATTTGTGGGGCGCATATGTATTTCGTGCTTCCTTGTACCAATATTTATGTGTTTAAATAAATAAATAAAATAAATAGATAAATATGTTCCTAACAGAGTGATTTATGTATCAGAATCATTTTAGACAAATTCATCTAAGAAGAATAAGAACAAAGTGTGCACCAGCTATGTTCGATGAGCCTTCAGTAGACCTGAGGGTGCGTATTTAAAGTTAGCGTACCACGTATAGCTGTTCTGTGATATATATATATATATAACTCAGCTAACAATTTAATATCATCGGAGTATATATATATATATATATATATATATAACCATTCTTGTTTAGCTCATTTATTGATAGGTATATTCGTGAAGAAGCATTACTTACTATTCGCATAAGTAATTTCCATAATCCAGGCATTACAACTATATTTTAATATGTTGTAGACTTTGTTTACTTACTTCCCTAGTAAATATGCCTAGTTTCAGTTTATGGTTGATGCGTGTTATATTTGTGTGAGTTTGTCATTTTAACTTTAAAAACGCTTACATTTCTTCTTCAATATATCTTTAGACAAAATTAGATCAAGTTACATTTAGGCAAAAGATGATCCGGACATAATTTTGTTTAAAATATTCATAGATCACATTTAATTTATAATAACTTTATATATACCATAATACTGATCAAATGAAGATCTCTTATAATAGATAAAATGTAATCTCATTCATTTATATACTAATCAGTTTGATTAATATGCGGACTACAGTGTAAAGTGGGCGGCCTATACTCTTAATGAGGGGTAACAGGCGTAAGTAAGTAGGTAAGTAATGATTAATATGATCAGAATTCTTATAATCCAAGATCTAATTATTTCAACAACTTGAAGACTTAGTAACTAAGATTACTTATTATTCTTAACGATTATAATAAAGAACTAATCATCTATTTAAGATATTTATCATTAATTCACTTACTAATATTTTTACTAATCAATTTTTGATTTTACCTAAATAACTCATTTATTTTTTTTATTTACTGGTTTAAATTTACAGATTAACTATCAATACTTTTATTTTCTCTATTTGTTGTATAATCTTTTTTTGAATAATGTCAATTTTTTTCATGTATTTCTTTTCCCTGTGCCATTTTATTGATTCCATCCTCAGCAGTGCTCATCGCGCGGCGGGATCGTGAATGTGCACTGTTGAGGAGTCCCACAATAGGATGAAACGGCCATCCAGTGCTTTCAGGTTTTTCATGGTGATCTAACTTCAATTGACACATGATCTCAACTAATGATATTGTTTTATTTTAAATGAAAAACTTTGAATCAATAGACTAAACATTCAAACATTTTATTGATTAATAATTTACGATCAATAATATCATCCATTATTTCAGAATTTGGATCTTTCTTTATCCAATGAATATTTCACAAAATCAATCACTTGAAAATATATCTATGACGTAATTAATTAGTTATTTTATTAGTCATATTTATTGATCAAAACTGTAATATATTCACTTGGTATTGTTTGTTTGAATATTCCCATTTATGTTAAGGACTGTAATCGATTAGTCTCTTATTGGTATATGTGCATACTGTGCGTATTGCCTCGATATAGCCTTAATTCGCAAGCATTATAAACAAAGATGGACAGTGTCTAGTAGTGGAATTCAGGACGCGCGTTTCATCCTATTTGGGACTCGTCAGCTGGATGTATCTGAATCTAAGAGTTGATGTTCATTCTGAGACTCGAACCCTGTGCCGTTTGCTTCAAACGCCATCGCGTTATCCACTTAGCTACTGAGTCCTGATAGCCACTTGCTTGTGCAATGGGGTGAATTTTGAATTCACTTGGTATTGTTTGTTTGAATATTCCCACTGATCTTTAGGACTGAAATTGATCAGTCTCTTATTGGCATATGTGCATACTGTGCATATTGCTTCGATATAGCCTTAATTCATTTTTGCTTATATTATATTCACTATTAAATTGTATACCATCATGTTGTGTAAATTAATAATTCATTTACAAATATTCGAAAATTCAATTTATTTAAATAGATAAACAAAGTTACAAATCCTGGAAATATCATCCATTTCCATAAAACATTCTATTCACATTATATTGTCATTATGAACGAAAAATATGATAACAAACCAATATATTCACTTTCATCCACTGTTTTTGGGTAACCTGTCAATTGAAAGTAACTTTCACTTCTTTACTGTTTAATATATCTCTTTAGTAAAACAGAATTTACATACATTTTTCTTAAATACAATATAATACCACAATACAGATTAGTAGAGACCAAAAAGACTTGAAATTTAAAAAAAGAATTTTCAATTTGTTACAATTCAAGTTAATCAAATAAACAACATATACGCGGTTTGTTTGTTTGGGTCTTTTTTTTAAATTTTTTTTAGGTCATTCAACGTACTGAACAAAAGTTGATACCTTTATTATGTCATTAAATTTGTTATCAAATGAATAGTGAAATGTGCATTTTGTGTCTGTGAGTTCATATGTATATATATATATATATATATATATATATATATATATATGTATTTGGGGAATACAATATCAGTAATTTGAGGAAATTGTAATTTATATTAGTCTAATGAAATGTTCACACTGTCAGACTTCTGTTATTGTCAAGAATTCGAATTATTATTATTAAAATATTCTTACTAACTGTTGAAATGATGGTGTTGAGCGTTCATTTAAAAAGTGGGATTGATTCATATTTGTACTACTATTATTAGTAGTAGAATTAGTATTAGTGGTAGTTGTAGTATTAATAACAGTAGTATCCAAATTATTACTATTTGAAGGAATTAATAAACTGTTACTTCTTAAATGATTTGCTGATGAGATATCATTCATCGTTGTTCCTGTCATTGGTAAATTTAATGATGAATTACTAAAGTTATTTGATTGAATACAATTGAAATTTTGTCCTGATGATGATACACATGTAGGAGTAGATGAAGTTGACAATAAAGATGGAATTCCTGTTAAGGATGATGTTTGTAATAATGATTGTGGTAAGGTTGGAGGTGGTGGGATTAAATTTGACATTGTTGGATTTAATAAGCATCCAGATGAATAATTAGTGATTGGGTGATCATTTAATGAATTTGTATGGTAATTTATTAATGAATTCGGTGATGAAGTAGATAATGAGGTATTTTCAGTTGATTGTCTAATCAATTTATTATTTGATTGATTTAATGATAAATTAGGACTATGTGATCGATATAATCCATTAGTTGATCGTGAATTTAAATCATTTTGTACATTTTGTGTATTCCAATATGGTCCTGGGATATGATGTACATCAATACCGGAATTTGCACACATCAAGTTCACATCATTACGAACTGGACTTTGTGCAATCAATGAAATACCATGTAGACTACCGGGACGTCCGCCATTCTGAAAATATACGAATAGTGTAGAACACTAAGAATAATGATAGAAGAACATAAAGACAATAATAATATATTCATTGTTAAATTAGACATAAATTCCTTATATCAAGAAGATCTTAACCATAAATTCCAAGAAAAAATCGTTTGTCTTCTCATTAAATTTAGCAACAGTTCGAACGAACTTCGTTTTTTTAAAAACAACACAACCATAGATTCAATATTCAATCTACTCAATCAATATAAACAAACTACTTACAAATAAAAATGATGATAATAAAAACTGTATAAATATAAATTCACTTGGTATTGTTTACTTGAATCTTCTTATTGTTGTTTAGGACTGTTATTGATCAGTCACGTATTGCCATATGTGCATACTGTGCGTATTGCCTTAAGTCACAAGCTTTATAAGCAAAGATGGATAGTAGCTAGCTGTGAAATTAAGGACGCGAGCTTCGTCCTATTTGAGACTCGTCAGCTGGGTGTGCCTGCCACACCCCAGAGTTGATGTTCATTCTGGGACTCGAACCCAGGACTGGATTTCACTGTTAATCCTTATCCATCTTTACTTATACTGTATAAATATGTCATAAATTGAGTAAAGAAAGAAATAATTAAATCAGTGGAATATTGATTTATGTCCTAATTATTATATCTATGTTTGATTAATTGTATTTGTAAAAATTGTTTACGAGTAGAATGAAACTATTTTTTACCATTTGATGAAATATTTGATTTTAAAACTGACTTCTATCAGTCGTAAAACAACCAAAAAAGTGCTATAAACAAATCGATTTGATATTATTACTAAAGGATTATTACGAAATCAGTACCTTACTAATATTTAATTGTTTAAAACTGAATTTCAGATTTCTAGCAGCTTATTTATCAAAAAAAGTCAGGTTATAATGTCAGTATAAACTGAAACTAACCGAATGAATTACTGAGTAATTTTATATAGTTGAAATCGTTAGTCAATAGAAGCTAGGCCACCATAGAAAACCTGGAAGCGCTGGTCTAACTTCAATTGACTAACGATTTCAACTATATAAAATTCCTAAAATCTCCACAAAACCCCTTTCGAATTACTGAGTAATATTAGATAAAGACTCATAAAATCGGTTACTGATTATAGATATATCGAAATTTTTATTTTATGAAAATTATTCCCCACTATTTTTTTCACTCTTTATCTAGTTCACTTTGGATAAGACTTTCTAATATAGTTTCTAAATAATGAATACTTAATCCGATTCATGCATATTACTGACTGTAAAAACATTTAGATTATGATTATTTAATTAAACATATGTTCATCTAGTTAATTGCTATGTACTCTCTTGCTATCTTCTCTTGCATATGTACATGCGTATACACATAAATACTCTTAAGGAACAAAGAAAAACATGAAATATATATAATATATACTACATTGTAGAATGGAGTAGCATGAATTCTGTAGAAAAGGAGAGCAAGGGAAAGAAAGGGAAGTTTTACAAAGTATGCTCATTCACTCCACCTCATGTATATAGTATGAAAGAAGTCAAACTATAAGAAATAAGGTTAACTTTAAAGTATTCATGTTTTCTAGCTTCACTTTAATCTCGTCTATATTATAATGAATTATCACTGTTGTATATTATGGCTTATTGAAGACAAATAAAAGTAAAAATTTGACTATAATCAGTGAATAATCTTTGCTTAATCCTTTATTCTTCTATTTCTTATTTTATATAATACACATTATGCATACCTCTATATGCAATACATGTATGTGTATATTCATGTTGGTGTATGTGCACGCGCATACGCGTGTGTGTGTATGAATAGCTGTCTCCTTACGAACTTTGTCATGTTGTGCAATTTCCTGTATTTTGTATGATTGTATAATTCACTGGTATACCAAATGAAAAGAGAAGAATAACAGAAGATAAAAGAAGAAACAGATAGTAGTTAAACAAGCAGAAAACTTGTCATTGATAAAAGAACAACATATCACACAATTCACTACTACTACTATATATATATATATGTAATCGGTTGTTTAAAAATACACAAATAAAAATGCTTATACTTTCAGGTATACTTTCAGGTATATACACAACAGAACATGGAAGATATATATTTACAACCACTCCTGCATTTAGACAAGTAACCTACATCAAATAATGGAATGAATATTTAAATAGAGTTTATATCCGTAAAGATAACTTGGTAATAACCCCTTCTTATCAATGATTTGGGAAGAAAAAGTAATAATAATGATAACAATAATGAGTACTATCATTTTTATTGTACTACTAAAGGGAGGGGAGTCGACCAACGTAGTGGAAATACAGACCAAAGATGAAAAAAAATTACAAATCTATGAATAAATAGATGGATAAACGTAAATGAGAAATAAAAACCTTTTTTTCAGACTAGAAAAAAGAAAAAAATCCTTTTAATTTTCTACTTAATGTTTTTTTAGTAAAAAAAATGTTTTACAATCTTTTCCTGCTCCTCATTTTACCGGTACATACTCATAATGTATAAAGTAGTATAATTCACCATTAAATATACAACTATTTGATTGTTCTAGAAGAAATAATTAATGGCAATAGTATTAGTGCTTTCTTTCTTTTTTTCTTTCTTTCTTTAGTTTAAATTATTTCCTTTTTGTTTCCCTTCTATATGTAAAGATTAAAATACAATTAAATTATGATACAGATAGGCGACAGAGTAGAAAGCATAGATAGTTATTAGATGGGGAGAGATATACAATGATTGGGGTATACATGTGTATGTATGTAATATGTGGTTGACAAGTAGTAACAATAATCTTTCTAAATAGTTTTTTTTCATCATATAACTTTTTACAAACACGAAAGATTCTTCTTACTCAGTTGGAATTAGAAAATACGATTCACGTTTCTTATTCCTTTAAAATTGTATATTTAAACATGTTACATTTGTAATACAGTTTTGTTTTTCTCTCTTTCTTTTACTTAATATTACATAATTCATCAACTACACAAGTGTTTAAATGTGAATACAAAAATATAGAATAAGCCCATTCTGGTTCATTTTGTCAATCATAAATAAATAATGAAATACCATCAGTTATTCCATAGTAATATACTAAATTTAAATAATAAATAAACATGGTGATAATAAAGAAATATTTTAAGATTAGTGAACATATGTTTTATTGATGAAGGGGTTTTTGTGGAGATTTTTACTAATTTTTTTTAAAATATATGGTTGAGGAGTCCTACAATAGGACGAAACGACCGTCCATTGCTTCCAGGTTTTCCACAGTGATCTAGCTTCAATTGACTAATGATTTCAACTATGTTTTACTGATGTATTAATGAATTACATAGTTTCTATTGTTGGTTACAATTCAAATACAATGAAAAAGGTGTAATTTCAACAACAACAACAAAAAATAAAACAACATTGTAGGATACGATGAAGACGTATATACGTATCTAGTCAAAAGCTTATTAAAATTCAAACCTTGAAAATAGACTCCAGGGTTATTATACAGATCTCTACAAATAAAGAGCAGAGAAGTATTGATCTATGAAAATAATCAACTGGGCATCATGATGATTATTAAAGATTGTGATATATTACACACAGGTTGATCACTATAGATTCGGAAAACTTAGTTGACTTTTGCCAATTTGAGTTATTTGTAGCATGAGTGAAATAAATGTACTACGCAGACGTCCTGTCTGTTTCATTCGATGATTGAAAAATATGGTCTATTAATGTAGGAATTATGAAGTGGTTGCAGATTTTTTATCAAAAGTGATTTTAGAGCATTACTTGTTTACCTTTGGATAAACGAGTAGACAATTTTGAGGTTAGGTATATAGCACTTAGCAAAAAATGTCAAGTGGTTGATGGAGTTGTGAAACTTCCTTAAATGAAGTGGTTGGAACATGTATTAAATACGTACAATCGCTGCCTAACTCGATGCACGATGTTAGGCAGTTTCAAGAAAGCTAGATGTAATCAAGCCAAGACGTGACATCAGTCTATAAAATCATTTATTACTAGCCTTATCCATGTTAGTAAATTCAGGCTACTTGGTTGAGGTATGCGCGTTAACCGAGGCCAGTGGTTAGTAATGTTAGGTAAAATAACCCGTTAGTGTTCATAATGGCGTAAATGAATCCATTATTTACATTTCTTTAGATATTCAGCTGCAATACCGATTCGTAGATACCTTTCCATTACTTCTCGAATCATATTCTTAAGGTTGTGTAAATAAGCTTTTCAAAATAAAATCTATGATAACCATCGATGTCTTGGGTGCACACTGTTGAGGAATCCCACAATAGGATGAATTGACCATCCATTTCTTCCAGGTTTCCCCTGGTGATCTAGCTTCAATTGATTCATGATCTTAACTATTAAAATTACTATAATATCCACAAAAACCCCTTCTTATGTGTACTTGTTTATTTTTGATAAAATTCATCACATCAACTCATGAGATTCAAAATTAAATATAATGACCAAACAAAAACAATAACCATCAGTAGCCATATGTATTATCTTGAATAAAATTACAAAACTCTATAAGATTACTTACTGAAAACTTATGATAATCTAACTTATATCATTCAAAACAAACTACAAATTGCATTTATAAATATCAACTTATTACATAATGTAAGTTAATGACACTGATTACAAGTTTAAAGTATGTTGTTAGTATAAGTTTTTAGAAGAAGAAAAAATACTAAATCCACTTAGTATTACTTGTTTGAATCTTCCCATTGATGTTAAGGACTGCAGCTGGCCAGTCTCTTATTGGCATATGTGCATACTGTGCGTATTGCCTCGATATAGCCTTATTTTATCTTTGCTTACAAGAAAAAATACTGTTGATAATTGAATAAATAACGATAAATAATCGGAAAATCAAACAAGTACCCCTGGTATTTCATTATAAAATAAATTTTAGAAAATGTCAATCTCTTAGTCTCATATTTATAGATTGTTGTATGTTTATCGATTTACATTATTCGTTTATTCAATGATTGGATTCATTGAAAATCTCTTCAGTATTATTATTTTCATAGTCTTCTATGAATATCAATACTCATCCATTTATTTTTTTGTATTTTTCTTTTCTATGGTAATTAATAGAGGAGGGAATGCTTAATTCCTGTAATTTTACGAATGTGACACTTTGTGTATTTATATATATTATAGAATGAAAATTTGCATGTGCGTGTGTGTGTAAGTGATAAAGTGAGAAAGCGTACTTGTTTATCTGTGAGAAATTAAACTTAGAAATAGAATATGTCAGTGAAATTAATCATTTAAAGTGAAAAGTATAAATATCAATTACAACAAATAAACGAAGAGGATTACATGTAATGACAAAAGATTGAAATTTAAACTGTTAAAGAGAAAGAAAGAGAGAGTATTGTGAGTCAATGAAAACATATTTACAGAAATGTATTCACATACTCATCTAAATATGTATACATATAAACAGCTATATGGAAAAAAAAGAAAGAACATGGACAGCAGAATCTTGGAGGACATAAACTATCCCTTATTGAGAAGAGTAGAGGTGTGGTGAAATTGGAAAGAAATAAAAATCTGTTGCAAACAAAACAGTAAATTAACGACCACAAAATAATTTTTTTAAAAACACACACACAACTAAATAGACGTCCTCATTTCAGGCCCATTATGACCTTTTGTTGAATTACTCTTTCTTCTCTTCATCTTTTTTTTGTCTAATCTGTCAGCTGGTCACTTTTACCCACGCCCACAAATGAACAATTGTATAAAATAAATAACAACCTAATGAGTGAGCTGCATGTATAGGTGCCTACATAGAAATAAGTATACAATTTCCCTATTTCAGTATTATTCTCATTCATGTTAACAAAACAGTTTAGATGCTTTGTTTGTTTCCTTGTTGTTGTTGTTATTGCAAATGTTATTTTACAATAAAACATTCTCTCCAATTTAGTTCAGTAAATTGAATGATTTACATTTCAAAATGATTTGAGAGAAAAATGATTTTTCCTTTTTTTTTCTTTTTTTCTCATTTTCTGCTAGTTTTTTTAGTCTAAGTTCTTTTCTTACTGAAATCATTAAACGGATTTCCATTCTTTATTGTGAAAAAAGAGCTAAAGGTGAATAGGAGAGATAGGGAACAATTTTTTTCAACAACAACAAGAAAATTCACTGATTTCTTTCATTCTATCAGAAATTGTTCTCTAAATCATTTTTGGTCATAGATTTTGTTCAATTCTATATCGTAGATTGGAATATATATGGTATGAGTCTATGGTTATGGGAATATGTACGTGTGTTTGTGTGTGTGTTTGTATATGTCTGAAGCATGTGAAGGTCAAATATGTTTAAAACTCACTTAATTACTCTGAATAGGGTATGAATGAGAACTGTTCGATTGAACACTGAAATTGACAGCTCAACATCAATCATCATCAACATTATCGACTGTATTAACCTTGTCCATCTTGATAAAACTAACAATAATAGATGGTCAAAACAACAGACCGAATTCTAGAATAATCATTAGAACCTAATGACCAATATTATACTACTTGTAAAATCAATGTGTGTAGAAAAGTATACAATAAAGAAAAGACATTGAGGGAGATTAATTTGCTCGAAATAAATAAAACATCATCAAACGATGAATAATTTGCTAGTTTCGAGTTAACTGAACAAAGACAAGATAATTATTACAAAATTCCCACTAAACCAGCAAAATAAATAACCGTCTTAAACTAAAAGGTAACTACCTTATGGACTAAAGTTCGAAAGTTTTACTGTTATACTATAATCATTGAGGTTAGTCAAGTTATTGATGATACAATTAAACATTTGTTGACATTGGTTACAGATCTCTATATTATCAGAAGGGGTTTTGTGGATATTATAGTAATTTTAATAGTTGAGATCATGAATCACTTGAAGCTAGATCATCATGGAAAACCTGGAAGCACTGGATGGCCGTTTCGTTCTACTGTGGGACTCCTCTATATATTTAAAGATTACAGTTGAAAATTTTGACGATACAACGATTAAGGGTATTGGACTGATAAATATAATCGAATGTAGATTAATAATAATCAAAGTAATTATTCGAAAATCAAGCTGTTGCTACGGGGCATAATATATAAAAAGAGGAGAAAGAACTATCAAAATATTTTGATATATGGTCACTAATATAATAGTTATGCAAGAATCAAGAGACGAATGTACAGAATAAATAAAATACAAAAATGGAAGAAATACGAAAATTGTTTACTAAAGTTCTGCTACAAACTCCGCTATACCGATGGCCATGGTAGCGAGAGTGGGTGTACAAACTTCTTTTGGATACAAAGACTCGGTTTGTGAACGTGGATTACGATGGCTTCAGCTCCTTTTTTTTCTCAAATGTCAAAATAGGAATTTTCACTATAATTGAATGTCTTGAATTCAATTTTTTATCTGAATATGGTTAAGCATTGTTGAACTAGAATGGAGCAAGTGTTTTGATAGTGCTTAGTTTAAAAATGATACCAGTTTTAGATAAAAAGAAATACAATCATATTTCGTTACCAGATGTCTAAATTGATAAGCACAATATCTAATTTGTAAGTATAGAATGATAATTATCATTTAAATTTACAATTAACTTGAAATAGTTCAGCCAGTACAGTTGAAAATAGATTTCGATAATTTTATATAGTCTCACGAGGCAGGATTATGGATGCGCACTGCTGAGGAGTCCCACAATGGGATGAAACGGCCGTCCATTGCTTCCAGGTTTTCCATGGTGGTCTAGCTTTAATTGACTCATGATTTCAACTATATAATATTTGAATAGTCTGAAATCAGAAGAAAGTAACCCAGATATGTTATTTTCTATAATGGTTCCCTAAATACATTCCGTTTATAATAAACAATCTATTCATATTTAAAGAAAGTGTTATGTTCTCGCTACCATAGAAAATAACATCATATAATAGTTATTTTAACATAAATGAGAAAACAATAAAAATGATACCATTAAAAAAATTGATTGAATGATTCGCTTAATCAAATGACCAATCAATGTTATTAGTTTCCGTTGCTAATTAGTATTACCAATGTTGTAATGACATGATATATTTATTTCAAGTAAAAAGAGGAAACAAATTTAGCCATAGTTTAAAGTAAAATATCAAATAAATTTAGAAATTTCTAGATTCATATCAGAACGGGTTTTTGTGGATATTATGGTAATTTTATTAGTTGAATTCATGAGTCAATTAAAACTAGACCATCATGGAAAACCTTGAAGAAATGGGTGGCTGTTTCGTCCCATTGTAGGACTCCTCGCCCACGATCCCTCCTCGCGATATTCGAACCCAGTACATTTGGTCTGGCGCGCGAATGCTTAACCTCTAGACCACTGAACCATCCAGCATTCAACAGTGTTAATGTCTAACATCAATTGATCCACAAAATAATTGAAGTAACACTTAAGTGCTATTGATCACTAAACTACCACTTCTGATGATATAAAAAAAGATGTACTCATTACAAATTTTATTTCCCTGTCTCTTATTCTTATAATATCACGAATTCTGTATAGTTTATCAAACTAATTTATTATACTTATTTTAATTCACTTGATCCCATAATAGCACAAGTAGTCACGTTTTAATTTATCCACTCTTTTAATGCATATATTTAAGCACATATGTATAGTTATAGATATATGAATAGTTGAAATAAGGGCAGATTAAATCAGATTCTAATATCACTACTCATATAATTTATTTAATTGAGTATAAGTGAGAATAAATTTATTTTTCTCTTTTTACTTGAAATATTCTATCTACCCATATCCAGCTTATACTTATTGTATAAATTATATTTTCCCTCTGATCACTTGTAACTTAGATGGGTATTATTATTATTGTTAACAACATGCCTTATTTAATTGCGTAATCTAAATCATAAAACTCAACGAAATCAATTACTTCCACTTGTTAACCTACTTGACTATTTTCTATCAATTTTTTCTTTCATAAAATGATGAAGAGAATTTTAAAAATTTCTAGGGGGTAAGGGTAAGGTAAGGTGGGGTAGGGTGGGGTGGAGTGGGAGTGGTAAAAGTTGATTTAAAATAAATTATGAAGAAAACTTTAGTAAATTCATTCTATTCATAATTTATTTGGAAAATGTATCTTGAAGTTAATTTTCATTGAAGTCTGAAATCGGTTGAAGAATAATTGAAAAAGCAAGAGTATAAGAATTAAATTTTCCTAGGTTGGACGTTTTCATTACCATACACCTTGTAAATAAAGTGGAATTCAATCAAACCATACCTTTCATGATTTTAACTTAGAATCAACAATCTACATCAACCCTTTTGTTTTCTAAATTTCAGTGTTGTTCACAGGGGAATATCTGTTTCTTTTTCGTTATTTTAGATTCAGTAGTTAACTTCATACAACTTGAATAGATATCTTATCAAACGAGTAGAAATATCAATAAATACGGACTCAGAGATTCTAATAAAGTAATCACTGAGAGACCTAAAGGCCCTAGGTTTCATCCCTCGTCTCATTGAGGGTATGAATCACAGAAGAGTTCCATAACAGTAAGAAACAAATGTTTAGTGTTCTCCAGTTTCCATTAGTATCCGAACTGAGTTCACTCTGTGATAAATGAAACTTAAAAATCACACAAGCCTTCAAAAAACCATTTAAAGTAATCCAGAATAATTTGATTGAAAATAAATTTAATAGGGATTTAGATGATTTAAGATAATCTCAAGCGTCAAAAGTCAACCATCAATAGGAATCCAACGGTTTTAATGTCTAAATCTAACCAATCTTCGACAAAAGCGACTTTCATCCATCGCGTGCGATAGACAACTGTCTCACATCCGAAACCAGTTGAACTGCAACTGACACAGATTCCCACTGGAACCTCAGAAGCAATATCTTAAATCTGGTCACTGATGAGCACATGATAATTACAAGATAATTGATTTATGAATTAGGTGAAGTTAGACATTAATACGGTCGAGTCTCAACTCAGTGGTCTAAAAATCAAGCGTTCGTTTTAAACTATGGAGATTTTAAATTCTCTACAACCATTCATATAACTGAATTTACCTTGGTTACTTATCATAAATCTAAATGACTAAAACATCAATATTAGATCATTACTCTAATACTTTTGATAAATAGGAAGCTTGAAATTAAAACTAAATAGATATGTCATACCTCTTTATTTTCAATAAGTATAACCAGTTCAACTTACTAATGGGATTTTAATCATCAACTATTAATTACCAGATAATTAGTGAAAATTTAAAGACATCTTGCATCTGATTTCTCTATATATCGAACTAGAAATAATTTTTAAACTATCAGTATAATTAATAAAATGACATATCTCTTTGATACTAAGATAAAAAGTAGGAATCATTAAGAAGAAATTGGGGAAATTCACTATAACCGAAAATACCAGTCAGAAGATAACTTTCCTTCTAATTTGAATATATGAAGATTAATTCTAGTTCATTTCAAACATTATATTGTTGTGTATAGCACGATGAGATTGCTGGAATTACCTCTGCAGTAAATTATCCCGATGAGACTCAAATAAGTTTTGACTTCATTGAAAGTTCAACTAGGTTAAATTGCTCAGCTGCACATAATAACCCAACCAACTAATCAATAATTTTAACACCAAATGTATTTTCTAGCTTACTTTTACATTCTTTGATGTTGTTGAGAGAGATTGAGAATAACGTTTAATGAACAAGAGAGCAGTGCAATATTTCACCAAGTTAAACATTCTTCAAAATAAAAGCTTATTTGTATTACATCTAGAGAATTTATTCCATAGGTAGTTTCAACCATCTGATAGAGTTGTACATTACAGTACTTATTAAAATAACTAACTGATTTCCATACTTTTGAGTTGATAAAAAACCGTGTATAAAAAATATGTATACCGATATAACGGGAGAGCGGAAACGTCTTCTAATTTCCACAATATACCACTAGTAAACGATAATACTACAGGTGACTGGGATTATCAACCATTAGACTAGTTTATTGGTTCTCCCTCAGTACCCAAGTATATTTCCTTTCACTAACCATACAACACATAAAATGTGATCATATATCATATTTCACCATAATATTTTAGAAGTAAATTAACAAATAATTAAATAAGAAAAATTTAATAGTTGACTTACCTGTTGATGTTGTTCCATTTGTTTTAATAATAATTGTCTTTTTTTATCTTTACATCGTTTATTTTGAAACCAAACACGTATAACGCGTGGACTTAAACTTGTCATTTCAACTAATTGTTCTTTCATTAAAGCATCTGGTCTTGGATTAGCAGCATAACATGTTCTTAAAGTATGTAATTGTTTTTCATTTAGTACAGTTCTAACCTATTTTACGAAAACAGAAACAAAAATACAAATCAATTCCCCTTTTGTACAGATCAGAATTCTATCCTATTTTAAGTTTAGAGTTCATTCTATTGATGTATAAGGTACTAGAATAAAATATATTCTTTAGTATCTATTATTTTTTAATCAAAGTTTTCATCCTAGTTATAATACATGAAATTCAGATGTTCAATTCTATGTAAATTTATACATGTGTACTGATAAAAATTATTGCCTCCAAATGCCTTGGTATGGCCGAGTGTGGGGAAAGTCCACTCTCCTCCAAACGCTTTCACATGGCCATACGCTTACAACCACTGCCAAGAAAGTTCTACTCACTGCTTTCTCATGGTATTACTGTTGCTTACGAAACCGAGGGGACTAAAGGCAAATGTTCAACGCTTTAACCGGGTTGGTGGACACAGAGGGTCCACCTAGCGGAGTTAGAAAACCCTGATTCCCAACCACTGGCGCATATGAGTGACAGAATCCCATGGGAAAGAATGACGTATGGACCAATTGTTGGTGACCGTCTACCATGGGACTGCGTCTCTTAACGTTACTTCACTGTATTGTGGATCAGATCTTTAAGTCGAAAGCTCCGAGTGTGCCCCCCTAAGAAAATCATCTTTTTCGGTCTGGGCAACCGGGCAGTATCACAGCCCACACATATATCAAGTGACTTATATTGCGCATATGTATTCGGTGACCCTGTGAAACAATATTTATGTGATCAAATAAATAAATAAAATTATTTTTTAATAGCAATGTAGCTGACTATGAGAATATTTTTTTAATTATATGGAGACCTCCACAAATTTGATAAATGAGAAATATTTTCAAGATGACTGAGATATGTATGCATTTCTTTATAAGTAGGAATGATTAGTCAACGGAAATTAAATAATCAAATACTTGATAGTCACATCAATCGATTTGAAATTGTTCACAGACATAATAAAAACCTAGAAGAATAGTATACAATCAGTTTTCGATATATCTTATGTTGCTCCCATTTATTCAGCGATCATTGATTCATAACGTTAAGTGCTTTTAAGATGTAATTCAGCTTGAGTATAGTTATAATCAAAGTTTTCATTTCAGTCATAGTACATGAACTTCAGACGTTCAATTCTATGTAAATCTACAGATGTGTTCATATAAAAATTTCACAATCAAGATGAAACAATTGATCAGTATCTTTTGGTTTTTAACAGTTTTACAGATGACTTCAGTCAATGATAAAAAACATCTTGATACGACAGAAATATTTTTTGACCAGCAAAGGTAATAAATTATTCAAGCGTTAAGCATTTGATTCCCTACAGTATCTTCAGTGAAAATGAAAAACTTTTAAGCAGCATTTTGAGCAGAGATAGATGGTGTTTAGCTGTGGAATCCAGGACGAACGTTTCATTCTATTTTTAACTCGTCAGCCACATGTACTTTCACCACAAAGTTGATGTTCATTTCGGGACTCGAAATCAACATCATTCGCTTCAAAGGTCATCGCGTTGTCCATTTAGCTCCTGATACCCATTTGGCTTGTGCAACAATTTGAATGTTAATTCATTTTTGTATTGGTTGTTTTCCGATTGACGCTTAGAGCTGTAATTAATCAATCTGTTCTTAAAATCCTTGTGACATAATGACAATATCGAGGAAATTTGCGCAGGATGCACAGTTACCAAAAATGACTTATCAGTTGTAGTCCTAAACATCAATGGGAAGATTCAAACAACTAGTATGAATGAACTACTAAGTAGATTTTCATTTTTCTTGCTTTCATCTACTGTATTACATGTTTGCTTCTTGTGATTTACATTCAAGTACTCAGTAATAAGGTCAAATGCCAAGTTTTAAAAACAATATTTGCAAATCTTAATATAATTCGTTATTAAAACATTATATTCCTGAAAAACATTATCAAAGTATATTTTTGTAAATTTTTTATACCTACCCGAGTTGTTTTTTGATCTTTTGACCGTTTACTTCCACCGGATTTTCCTGATGATGGTCTAGATCCAATACCACCGATTCCACAACTGCCACTATTCAATCCACTAGTACCACGTGATATAACTACACTATGAACTACTTCATCACCGAGACCACTAGTGACACTCGTTCCACTACTGCTTGTACTTCCAGTGAGACTTCCACTACCTCCAGTATTGATTAAATGACTTTGATTAAAATTCCCATACAAATTATGATTTAATGCAGCGTTATTAATAGGTAACGAATTGGATCCATTTAATGCTACACCATTTTCAGATAAACCAGTTGTATTCGATTCACTCATACCAAGTAAACTGAAATCTTCATCTTCACGGCTTAAATCATCACTGCTATCTGACATTGGACTATCTGAAATTACGGTGACGATGATGATGAAAAAACAAATGTGGGGAAAAAAAGAGAAAATCATGTTAGTGTTTTATTCAAAAAAACTATTTGACAAATTCATTTAACAAAAAGGTGAAGACTAGAATTTTTTAACTTTTTCTTGATTGTATTACTCTTAATAGTTTTGTTGGAGTAAACTATTCAGATATATATAGTGAAACATACTTGAAAATATTCAAATGATGATCTAAATTTTCGCTGACATGTTAACTATTCTTTTCTTTATAGATACATAGAAAATAAACTTAACATATGAATCCTGTAACTGTATGAAGAGCTTTAGAGTACAGGAGCAGAAGCCACTTTTCCCATCTACGTGATTATAAAATATCTTACTGTTTTTATGAATAATACATACCCCCTTCCATTTCCATCTTGTACTGTTTCAAGCTCCGGTGTGTCTGTTTAGTGTTTACTAATAATAGGGTTAGTTACAAATACTTTTGGTCACGAATGACATTTTACTCGTAAATTTGTCTATTTTTCCTTTCATACCGCTTGATCTGATCTATCAGTGTGATACGTGATTATTTAATTTCAGTCGTTAAGATATGTACAGCCACAATTTTAGATCATATCATGTAGAGTAATTTAATCAATCACATACAGTTTTCATAATTTTATTCTTCTTTACGAGGAAAAGTATTACGAATTATATTCATTTGGTGTTGTTTACTTGTATCTTCCCATTGTTATTTAGGAATGCGATTGGTCAGTAAACAAGTAAACAACACCAAGTGAATATATCACTCCACCCCGTTGCACAAGCAAGTGGCTATCAGGACTCAGTTGATGAGTGAATAACGTGATGGTGTTTGAAACGAACGGTACTGAGTTTTAGTCCCAGAGTGAACACCAACTCTGAGATGCAGGTACATTCAGCTAACAAGTCCCAAATAGGACGAAACGCGCGTCCTGGATTCCACTGCTAACCACTATCCATGATTATTTATTCACAATTATGTTATTTAATTAACGTAATTAGCAGATTAAACTTTAAATATTATCAGAAGAGGCTTTTGTGAAGATTTTAGTAATTTAATAGTTGAATTCTTAAGTCTCATACTAGGACGAAACAGTCGTCCATTGCTTCTATGTTTTCCTTGGTAGTTTATCTTCAATTGACTGATGAATTCAACTATTAAATTACTTTAAATAATAGATTTTATTAACATGAAAATAGTATTGACAAAGAAGTGTATATTTTGTTTCATAAACGACACTTTATTATTTTTTAAAAGATGATAATTCACATAGTAATAGTACGGACAGTAATACTTTAAAGTAATTGTAACAGTAAATTAACTCCGCCTGTAGCTCCTACGAGGGCTACTGCCGGTCCCAAACCCAGGATAAAGGAGGAAGGTTGGGCATGAGGTTAGCGACCCCATCCCGTAGAAAACTAACTCTCTAAGAAAACGCTAACCAGAAAAGTCGTTGGCCTATGCTCCATTGGGAGTAACAGGCGTAAGTAAATAACAGTAAATTAATTGCATAGATAAATATATAAACATTTTTTCGTGTGTATCGAAATAAATCAGAAGATTGACATGTATTTATATAGAACAATCATTTAATCTGTCACAAAATATGGCATCGTTATTTTCAATATTGTTTTAATGTCTTATCACTAGTAACATATCCATTTGTAAAATAAAAAAATAAACAAGGCAAACTAGAAGAAAAAAGATTTTTTCATCGGTTTATCACAATAATTAATCTAACTTCTTGTATATAAATAATTATGTATTTTCATTATAATGAGTAATGAGTTGCTGTCCAAAACAAAAAACAAACAACTTCATTTTTCAATTACTTTTTTTTTTATAAATATACAAAAAAAATAGTTGAATAGTTGGCAAGTTGATTTTTAGTCCATTAATTCTATATGCATTTCATTGTTTCTATGTAATACCAGTGTTTCATATCAATATTTATCTCTAACTGAATATATATATATATATCATTATGAAAGGGGGAAATGAAAATGAGTTCATTCTTCTCTCTAAATTACTTTATTCATTTCATTTATATTTATTTATCTATCTACTATATTACTCATTATTATCAATATAATTCACTTGTAATTTGTAATATTTATAAGTGTTTGTATGTTTGTGTTGTATTTGTTGTTGACAGTTTTATATCATTTTAATGATTTATAAATCAATCCTATTTCTCTGTTGTTGTTGTTGTTTATCTTTTCCCATTCCTATATCATTTTCAATGATGACCTCATTTAAAAACATTTTAGTAAATATAATATAAGGTTATGGAGATTAGATTTCATTGGAATCATCAATAGATTAAAAGACGAAACATTAGTTCAGTGTTTCTAAGTTTTCAATGATTTTCTAAATTGGATCGGTTCATGATTTCAATGAAATTTAATATTCAATTATTACTACACTTGTATCTATTTCAATAGTTGAGAGCTTGAGTCAATTGAAGTCAGACCACCATGGAAAACCTGGAAGCATTGGATGGCCATTTCGTCCTATTGTGGGACTCCTTAGCAGTCTGCATCCACGATTCGAACCCAGGACCTATCAGTCTCGCGCGCTAGCGTTTTGCCTCTAGAACCACTGAGCCGGCATCCAACAGTTTTAATGTCTAACCTCAACCGATCTATTACAAAAATTTTACACTTTATTTTCTTTTAATAAATCTGCAAACTTTAATCAAAAATGACCACATAAATTTGTATTTTCCTATTTATTTGATTAACAAATCTTCAGTAAATAATAATGACAATAATTGTTTTATTCAATAAAATATATGGAGTTATATGTTGATTGTTTTCAAGTGTTCAACATAGCCTAGTACATAAATTGTATATTCTGTAAGCTTACATCGAAAAGAATATTCGAGAATGTATTAGAAACTGTCAATAATTATTAACTTAAAATGTCGACTCAGTGGTCTAGTAGTTAAGCGCTCGCGCGCGAGAATGATAGGTTCTGGGTTCGAACCACGCGAGGCGGCATCGTGGATACGCGCTGCTGAAGAGTCCCAACATAGGATGAAACGGCCGTTAAGTGCTTCCAGATTTTCCATAGTGCTTTAGCTTCAATTGATTTATGATCTCAACTATTAAAATTACTATAATATCCACAAAACCCTTTCTGATAAACTATATAATATTCAAAAAATGAGTAATATACATCAATTATATATATATATACTTAACAGATTAAATGGCAAAACTCAACAATCTCCACACTCCTATGAAGATAATTAAATGAAAAGGTAATGTAATGTTCTTAAATCAATCATTAAAAGTTTAGTTATACATGTGATATTTAATTAAGTTTAGATTTAGTTTAATAATGAATTGAACAGTTCATTAAAAATTAATTCTCCTTAAAAATATATACAAATTTACAATAAAAAATTTTGAATTCATTAAATCGCCTATTATGTTATGTCAAGATAGTGGAGTGGAAACTTGGAGAACTACAAATGTCATCATCCAGAAGATACAGGTGTTTATTAACAGTTGTGTACGCAAGATACTTCGGATCCGTTGGTGAGACACTATCAGCAACAAGTTACTGTGGGAGAGAACAAACCAGATTCCATCCAGAAGAGAAAGAAATCAGGAAGAAGCGCTGGAAGTGGATAGGACACACATTGAGAAAAGCAGCCAACTGTGTCACAAGGCAAGCCCACACTTGGAACACTCAAGGCCAAAGAAGAGGAATACCAAAGAACACATTATGATGAGAAATGGAGACAGATATGAGAAGAATGAACAAGTGGATAGAACTAGAAAGGAAGGCCCAAGACAGAGTTGGTTGGAAGATGCTTGTCAACGGCCTATGCTCCCCTGGGAGTAACAGGCGTAAGTAAGTAAGTAAACTATTATATTGTTCTATGCTGAAAGTGAATACTAAATCAACAATATTATTTTTTAATTTTTTCCTAGTTACATTCTTTATTATTTTTTCCAATTATTCATACAGTTACAGGTTGTTAATAAGGAATAAATGGATGTATTTACAAGCAGCCTGTAGAGGTCATGGAACTTAAGAATAAGACACATTCAATGATCCACTGGTTTAACAATACTGTGACTAAAACGAGCTTCGAATGATTTTCCACTTACATATTTTACTCTATATATCCAAGTGTGCTTAATATGACTACTACCAATACTAATGTTATAGTTATTTTTATTGTTTGTTATATTAATTGTTTAAAAAAGACAACTGCTCTTAATAAAAGTGGTTAGACTTTACCCACCGCTATGCTTTCCTACCATTCGTACTAATACTGTTATTACTGTTGTTGCCGCTACTGTATGTGTACACATACTCTTTTACTAATTAACATATTCACATACATGCATACATAATGGCGTAGAAGGATAAAATGACAAGTTTTTTAAATAAAGCACTAAGATAGGGGACAAATAAAAGTATACACAATTCAATGGTGGTCTTTTTTCCCTCTCTTATTCTCTTCATCTGTATCTACTCTATAATAAATACATACCAATGAAGACAACAGTACTGAATGAAAGAACAGAGAAGATTAACTGGTCAAAGAAGGCGAAGAAGGAATAAAAGGAAGCTGAAAAAAATAACAGAAAACTTTCTGGACGCCATTACTGATGACTAGTAAATTAACTTCCTTGATTAATCATTGATAGAAAATAGCAAGATTCATCTATAATTTTGCATTATATTTAATTATTATTGTCATTAATAAAAATAATGATAATGGCATTGGTAGTAGGAGCATTGTTAATTCGATGATTATTACTACTATTAAAAGTGTATACAATTCTATTAAACATTATAGTTTATTCCTTGTTCATATATAACTATTTAGTTCGTTCATTCTTTCGTTTATTAGAATATTTCATCTTTGGAAAAAACAAACTATACCCTTTAGGACGAAAAATTTCTGATAGATATAGACTACATTTATGCAAATTCATAGGGGACTTGAATTCTCTCTACTAAATGGTTGTATCAAGAGACATTTTATTGTCTTACTAAATAACATCATAATATCTTCTGAAAAGAAGTTCAGTGTTAACATTTCGACTTCTGCTCACAATTATGATATCACTTCATTCCGAAGTATGTACTGATGATGATGATGATGAGTAAAATGATGCAATGAAAGCCTCATAAGTAAACTATTCAACCTACAAAAAGCAACACCGATGAAATCATCCTATAGAGTCACAAGTCATCATTAGTAAATTTTTTGTGTTTAAATAAAAAATGACCAACATATACTTTATAATATGTGGAAATTAAATAGAAACTGTAACTAAATATCTGATGGCATTGAAATTTGAAAAAAAGAACGAAATGTGATAGTTGTATCTGGATAGATAGATAGATAGATAGTCAAAAATATATGATATTAGGGAGAGATAAAATAAATTTTATTACTAACTGAGAGGATCATTAGTAATGTGAAAGATCCATTGATTCAAATATTATCCGATTTACTCCAGTACATCAATTCTGATGCTGCTATCAGAACAGCCTACTGTGAAAGAGAACAAACAACCTACCAGTTGAAGATCAAATTAAGAAGAGAAGTTGGGGGTGGAAGTTAATAGAACTTACATAACGGAAGTCATCAAACTGCATCACCAGACAAACTCTAAATTAGAATCCTGAAGGGAAACAGAAAGGTGGAAGACAAACGAACACACTGCATCGAGAATGGGAAACAGACATGAAAAAGGATAAATAGCAACTGGAAACAATTGGAAAGTGTTGCGGAGAACAGAGTTTGGTGGAGAATGTTGGTGGTCAGTCTATGCTCCTTGATGAGGGGTAACAGGTGTAAGTAAGTAAGTATCGAAATCATGGGTTTAGATACAAGGAAACAGAACTTTTCCAGAATAGTTTGAATTACATTTTTTCAACTACTTGGTTTCATTGTCCATCCAGATTTGTCTAGGTAGTTAATGACAATCTTAGATTTAAGAAAATTTAATTTCTTTTTTCGAAAAAATAGAATTTTTACAAACCCTTTTTTGGATTCAGCTAGTACATTCAAAAACAATTTGAGTGTATCGACTGCTAGCGATTAAGATTTCAGGTCAATGAATACATAGATTGATATACAGTATCTGATACTTATCAACGTATTTCTGATTCAGTGGTGATTCGCAAATCGGAGTCAAGACAAAAGAATGTTTTTCGAACAACATTAGATCTGAACAAATATTCTCTACTTAGTTATCTTAATAATACATTGATACAACTTAATTATCTTGTCTATAACTAGATTTCATATGAATAACTTCACACAATAGTTTTTAAATACAGTTTTATAGAAAATTGGGTCCTAATTTGAAATATGAAGAATTCTTCATATAATTGTCTTATTTAATCGATTATTAACGTGTAAATGATGATTGAAAAGCTAAATCCTAACAGTATTAAAATTAACTAATTTTGTGACATTCTATTAGTAATAAATCAAAGATTTAATACTAAAATGTAGTGAATCTTATCATGTTATATTTTCTTCATAAAATAATGTATACTATAAAGTCATATGAAGAGAAACAAATCTTCCGTACTCGTTCCATCCTACAAGTATTTGCACACATACATACACAACCATATAAACATATTTCGAAATAGGTATTTACTATAGACTGATTAAAATATAGAATTATTTATGGGGATATTGACCTTCTTCCTCTTCAATAATTGATCTCTTCTTTTCAAAAAAGTTTTCAGATACTTTGGATATTAACACAATCTCTCAGTAGCTAAGTGGATGACATGAGGGTGTTTGAAGCGAACGGTACTGGGTTAGAGTCCCAGAGTGAACATCAACTCTGAGATGCAGGTACATCCAGCTGACGAGTCCCAAATAGGACGAAAAGCGCGTCCTGGATTCCACTGCTAGCCACCATCCATCTTTGTTTATAATGCTTGTGACTTCAGGCAATATCAAGGCAGTCCGCATAGGATGCACATATGCCAACAAGCGACAGACCAATTGCAGTCCTAAAAACATCAATGGGAAGATACAACTAAACAACAAGTGAATCTCGATCATTGTTGTTTACATCAGTATTACCATTATTATTAGTAGTAACAGTGTTGTGTGTGCTACTTATGTCTGTAATTATGTATTATGCAATAAATTGGTCCTCCCCACTTGAGTCTTCTTTTGTTGCAGTAGTAGTGGTAAAGTAGTATGATATAAAATTTAACTTATATCATTTGAAATATTGAGTTTTGTTTCAGAAAAATCAAATGGTTTGTTTCTACCAAATTATTGACGTTGCTACTGCTGTAACTACTATTGCACATCATTTTATTTGTATGTGGAACGAAGTATTATATCTATTCAGTTTCCACATATATTTTATTCACTGAGTTATATATTTCAGTTCTACGGATTACTGTAAAATTCTACCAGTGTTGACCATAAAAATTCATTGTAATTCTACTATTTTATTTCAAAGTGTAATTCTGTATTATCATATTATCATATTTGACAATGAAAATTTCTCTTGACAAACTATGGATAACTTGCCTAAACTCGTTACGTATTCGTGGCTACCGCTTAAAATTGTCAAGTCATTCTGTTTTATCCCTAATTCTTAATCAACAATACCGACCACTCAGAAACAAGAACATCGATTCACATACACATACATACGTATAGAAAGATTGAGAGAGTGAGAGAGAAAGAAATAAACGCCCGTCGAATTCAAACAAATAATGCCATAATACAGACAGAAATAATTCTTTTTTTCTCGTTTTCTACGAATCTTCATCTACATACCTGCCAAATGACGACCACACACATAAGACGTTAGTTGGTAACAAGTTGGCAACTGTGATCATACCATACAAGTTTTCATCATTTAGACCACCAAGATTTTATGACTATATTTATATTAGTATGATATACATGATATATATCTATTACATAGGCATATGTATATTATAAACACGTCAGCTGTTCAACTGGCTAAAGCCTACCTATTTTTTTCTGTCAGAGTTCATGTTGTCATACAAATACCATGTTGTACACATATGTGTACCAATGTATCATGTTTGTGTATATGTAAATACATACACAGATCTGTATATATATATATATTTTTCTTTTATTTTCGAATACAATAAGGTAAATAGAAAATAATAAAAAAAACGAAACTGGAGACAGAGAATTAGTTCTAATTTTAATTAACTACAATTTATATCGAAAATTTATGAGAATCTTAGTGAATAGAAAAGAAAAAAAAGTTTTTTTCTCATTTTACCCCTTACAATATCAATATACCATGTCTAATTGTTTATATTAAGCATTGGACGGTCGTTTCGTCTTATTGTGGGACTCCTCAGCAGTGCGCATCCGTCCAGTGCTTCCAGGTTTTCCATGGTGATCTAGCTTCAGTTGACTCATAATCTCAACCATATAAAATTACTAAAATCTCCTCAAAACACCCTTCTGATAAATATTTCAGTTGATTAGATGAACTGATAACATAAATAATTTATACACCATTTACCATTTATTACCTACCTAGTAATAATAATAATAATCTTAAGCAATTTGAAATTAACCTTTAGCAAGAAACGATGTCAACTGGAGATTATAGTGAAATATTGCAGAGAAGCATAGATTCAGATATTTCCAGTATGTGTATTTATAACCTTGTCCAATACTTTCTAGTTTTCATAAGCTATTTAACTAAGATCATTATTTTGTTTACTATATCTATTTTATAGGAAATTGTGGTTCATAATTTCAGTCAAATTGAGGATGAGACAATAGCTTACGTCACATACTATAGATTAACTGGATTCGAAAATAATGATTGACTTAACGTTTTAATGATATCCTGTTTACTGTATGACATTAAAATCGATTGGATTTGAAGGCATTTCTGAACAACACTGGACATTTTTGAATTAAATGAAGCATTAATCTAACGGCTTACACTGTTTAGTAATTCCACTACATATATCAGTCCAAGATCAGAAATTATCTCTAAGAAATTAATCTCTTTGACGTTTATACCAATTAAAACAATTTGTATCTGAATACGAAATAACAAGAGGAAAACGGCTGGTGATAAACTTCACGTTTTCAAGTCATTCAAGTATATCGTATGCAGAAATTGTGGTTATGTTTTCGTTTGTTTAGTCAGCCAATTTTAGATATTTTGTGATAGTTTCTATAACAGAATTAACTGAAGGTATGAATTTTGCTATACTGCAATTTTTTCTTCCATCATAACTAACTGCACTACACCTGAAATGTCAGTAGCATGATAAAGGGGTATTTTCATCGTAGAAAACTTTACGTTTTCATGTAATCCAGTAAAAACAACAAAGAACGTAACACGCCTTTTGTCATGGATAACAATTGTGAAAATAATAATCCTTACTTCATATTGGTTGATCGTCAGACACAAAGTCATAATTCCTCATGAGAAAAAAACAATGAGAAAGACTAAATGTTTTTTTTTTATTTTAAAGAATTACAGGAACTTATAATAGTTGAATTCACTTGGTATTGCTTGGTTGAATCTTCCCATTGATGTTTAGCACTGCAATCGATCAGTCTCTTATTGGTATATGTGCATACTGTACGTATTGCCTCAATATAGCCTTAATTCACAAGCATTTTAGGTGAACATCAACTCTAGAATGTAAGTGCATCTGGCTGATGAGTCCTAAATATGACGAAACTGGCATCCTGAATTCCACTACTAGCCACTATCCATCTTTGCTTATAATGCTTACAATAGTTGCTTGATTTTATCTTTTTCTTTTAGAAAAAATATTTACATTTTGCCATGTTATATAACTATTATCGTCACTATTCTCTGTACAAAACTATTATGCTAATTAGTAATGATTTCCTAAGAACAATTTCTATTCTATACACTAATTAAATTTACTCAATGAATGAGATGGATTGATGAATAGATCAAATTAATCAAAATGAATGGATAAAAATAAGCCAAATACAGTAAATTTAATCAATTAAACGTATATTGATATTATATATATTATAATTAAATATATATGTTGTGTGTGTTCCTGATGTCGATAGATATAAGTAGTATGTATCATCAATCGGTAGTAAAATACTTGGCAGCAGAAGGTTCAGAAGATCGAAGAAAAGAGAACGATAACGGAGAATGATTGGTGTGGAAAAACAAGAACGATGAACTGTGAGACGATTGATTGACATTTTGCAAGTGAAGTATTTAATGTAAGGTTTGTGTCTAAATACTTCCGATTGTCCCCACTTGTGTTCTCGTTCACTACATCTACTCTATTTAACTAATGAGTGTACAACTATACTATTCATTGAAAATTGAACATTCTGTAATGATGATCTCTGTCTGTTGAAATTCTATCGAATTATAATCTGTTTATATTTTAATAAATAAAGCTATTTTCAAATTTGTATTCTTCCTTTTTAATTAGTTTAAATTAGAAAGTCATTTATTACATATATAAAACCTAAACAGATATTTTGATTTTATTATAATTGTCTACGTATATTACCTAATGTCAGTTGACCTGATATCATCAGCAACAAACTATTGTGGAAGAGAACAAACAAATTTTCATTTGAAGATCAAACTAAGAAGAAAACTTGGAGGTGGAGGTGGAGAGAACATACATCATGAAAATCATCAAACTGCATCACCAGGAAAACTCTAGCTTGAAATCCTGAAGCGAAAAAGAAAAGTGGAAGACAAACGAACATATTGCACCGAGAATAGGAAGCAGACATTAAAAGGATAAATGGTAACTGGAAACAATTGGGAAGCATTGTCGAGGAGAGAGTTCTATAGACAATGCTGATGCTCATCTATGCTCCTCGTTGAGGGGTAACAGGCGTAAGTAAGTATGATTCTAATAAATTCAAAATGGTATTTGTCCTCTTTGTCTTAATGTCTACAAACATGATTATTCACGTCGAAACCAAGTCTTAGATATAATGAAGTCCACACTCTTGTAGATGGTAGACTGATGCAAATTTCTAGTGTATATTGATGAAACTATGTATATTTGATCAGGATAGAATGATTCATATTTAACTAATTTTACTTAAATTAACAGTTGACCTCTAATAATTCACTTTAATGTGTCTGATTACATTTTTACCCAAATTTAGAAAGGAATGCATTATTCAATCTTTCCATTACTGAAATAATAATAACTACTGTAATCTTTAAAGTTCTAATTGAGGACATACTATATTTCCTTAAAGTAATAATAACAACACATTTTAGCAATCATCTCTGTTAAACAAATTATCCAGTGTAGTATGACACTCTGTTTGTTCGAGATATACATTCTTTAAAAAAATTCATTCCTTAAACTACCATTATATGCTGTATCTTTGTGTTTAGATGTTTTGTTTCTATACATATAGTATAAATAGTAAATAGATCATTTAGCCGATAGTTACATAGTAACTAACAATAAATAACTATTGTCTATTAATGTTTCTTTCTACTGTTTTTTTTTATATATATATTTATAATGCATACGTATTTATATAGAGATGCAATTAAATACATTATACATTGAATAGTCTACAAAACATTGAATAGTTGAAATAAGATGATATAACAGTTGATATTATATAACAAAAATTATATTTGGTATAGAAACAAAGAGGAAATTAAATATTATATCTATCTGATGAAAACATATGACAAAGACATCTTAATGTATACACATTATCCTACGAGTCTGGATAACTAGTTGACTGACAACAAAACACTTATGATAATAGTAATGAGATTACTACTAAATATACAGTATACTCATTTCACTTAATGCCTTAATTGACCTTATATATTATTTTCATTAGTCCTTTTTAAAAAAAAGGTAATAATACATTAAAAATCATATAGACTACTACTAATAAAATGACCTAAAATGTATGCTGACAATTGAAAACAGACGATATACACATGTGTTTATTTTTTCAGGAATGCATTTTTAAAAAGAAAAAAATTGTTATCTCATTTTACACCAGATACAGTAGGTTTCAATGTGGAAAGGGGGGAGTGAAGACATGAAATGAAATAAGACAAAGGAATTTCACCTCTTTTGTCGTTGATCTTATTATTATTACTACTATTATTGGTTTCTGTCGTATCTTATGCCCTATAACTTTAAATAATTATATGCTGTTTTCATAATGGAAATTCTCTAGAAATCATTTTTCCCAATTAACATCACATTACACGGTCAACTAAAATCTAAATGATCTGTATAATCGAAAACTTTGAGCCAAATAAAAAAAAAATTATGTCTATTATATGTAGTAAATTGTGTTAAGCATTTTAAGGGTGTCTACTGTGGACCCGTCGTAGTATTGAATTCTAAATGAAAATAGAAAAAAATATAAGAAACTCAATAAAGTTGCTATCCGTCTTGTGTAGAATGAAAAAAGCGTACATTCATTCGACGTCTTTGATATTACTATAATTTCATGTATATTAAAGATAGACTATGATTAGCTGTATAAAGGAATTGAAATTTCTGATCAATCGAAGCATCCATTGACAGTGGTTGTTCTAAATTTTAATGCTAGCCAAAAAATAATAATAGAATTAAGTCGGAAATTATATTAAGTCGAAACAAATGAATAATTTTCTACTATAGAAAGTTATGGCGATCATTTGGTTTCTCAATTTTAAAACACCTTAGTTATATCCTAACCCAGTAGTCTGTAAGTTTAACACTTGCTATGAGGCATGGAGATCCTAGTTTGGACCACTGGTCGTGGATTTATACTGCTTAGAAATTCCATACTAGGATGTTATGACTGTCAAATGTTTTTTTAGTTCTCAGTGGTTCTCTAACTAGTGTAAGTCTATGATTCAAATCTATGAAATTATTTTCTGTTAAACTAAAACTCAAACTTCTTACTTACCAATATCTTGAATAATTGCACCGAATGAACTGTCTGGTGAATTAGGACAAATATTTTCACTTAGTGGATTGATTAAATTAGAATTACATACAGAATTTCGATTATTCATTAATTTGTTCAGATAAATATTACCATTATTATTACTGATATTATTATGCACATTAGTAAAAGTAGCAGTAGTATGTATTGTCGGCATTGATATTGTTGTAGACGATGAATTACACAAATTCTCATATGTCAGACCATCTTCCATATCGGGCGTCAATTCCATATTAGTCACATTGTTATTAGTAGTATTATTATTATTACAATAAATTGATTTCATTGTCATCAACTGTATATCATCTGTTGGATGTGATAATAAATTTGGTAAAAGACCTTTTATATCAGATTTCAAACTTTTCATATCATCTGTAATAAATGATTCATGACAATGTTTTGTAAATGCTGATTGATTCATAATCATATTACTATTATTTTTATAACAAGTAGTATTGGTAATAAGACTTGTACCTGGAACAATATTGATTTCTACTTGTTCAGTAATCGATTGATTCATATTATGAGGATCAATATTATTGATTTGAACATTATTATTGTCATGATTTTTATTCCCATCGTTGTTAATGTGATTACCATTTTTCATATTATTGATAAAATGATTACTTGACATTAACTGTAATGTTTCTATATCGTTATTATTATTGTCAGTATGAATAGTAATATTACTATTATTAAGCGTAGTAGTAGTATCATTGTTATTGTCATTTTCACTACTATGATGATTGGTTTTTGGAAATTTTTGTATAAGATGAGAATGTATTAAACAATAGACTTGTTCATTTCTATAAGCAATTTCTTCACCAGGTTGTAATAGTTTCTCACAAATGACACAACGAAAACAATCTAAATGAAATGTACGTGATCTTATACGAAATACTAAATCCATTTTATCAATTAATCGATAACATCCAGCACAACGATATAGGAAATTACTGAAATAGATTGTTTAAAAAAATAAATAAATAAATAAGTATAGGTTAAGCATGATAATAAGTAAACTATAATTTTACTCATTAACAAACCAAAGATTAGGATAAGATGAAACGACTATAAAAATGTGTGTAATTTGCTTAATAAGAGATCATATATAAGAACTTCTGTCTAAATTAGAGCGAATAGTTTCACAGTATTTGAGCGCCGAGTTGATGCAAGACATTAAATAGGAATAATATATTTGTAAAATCTCAGCGAATGAATTTGAAATAAATCCAAGGATAATTCCTTGAAAAAGCTTGAATCAGATTGCCAGGCGAAACATTGGATTTACTTCAAATTCATTCGCTGAGATTTTATAAATATATTATTCCCATTTAATGTCTTAATAAGAGATCATTTTTATTTTTATTTTTGAAGATGATTACAATTTTCATCCGTTGCCAGTTGTGCCTTTTTCTTTGTGTGATATAAATTCCAGATTTTACTGTTTCAAGTATCATTTTTCCATAGTTCTCATAACTCAATGAAGAATTAATTGGCCTTTAACAAAAAACATTAATATCAGTTGAATTACATGTGAAGATTATATAATTAGAGTATACAAAAATCTCTATAGAACAATCACTATGGTTATTGCTTCCGTTTGTGGAAGTTCTCCCAATGTTTATCAACCACGTTATGAAAAGATGTTTGAACGTAGTTTCAAAAAAAAATTACCTGATAACATTGTGCTAAACACATTTGTTGAAGAAACAATATTTTCATAATTCTAAATTTAATTGATTTATTAAGTAGTGTAGGGTATTAACATCATTTTTAATGGATTTATAAGAGTATACCTTTAGCAAGTAAGTTGAGCGATTCCATATTCAAAAAAATTTTACTTAGATTAATGTAAGTTGTGTCAGTGTGTTTTCACAATTTGAACTATCAAGACAATAAATAGTTTAAGCAAAGATGGATAGTGGTTAGCAGTGGAATCCAGGACGCGCGTTTCGTTCTATTTGGGACACGTCAGCCGGACGTACCTGCATCTCAGAGTTGATGTTCACTCGGTGACTCGAACCCAGTACCATTCACTTCGAACGCCATCACGTTATCCACCCAGCTACTGAGTCCTGATAGCAGTGTAATTTTCTAATGCATACTAACTATAAGTCATGTAACTTGATCCAATCCAAAAATCAGTCGACATTACTTCATGTAATATGTAATGTTCGAATAATAAACTAAAAATTCAATTTCTTACATGCAATGATCAATCATTAATAATCAAAATTTTCCTAAACTAATTATATTTGATGACTGAAATGTGTATCGATCGAGTTCTATAAAGTAGCTATTATTAACTTAGGTTACTTGGCATAATTCGAAAAAAGTAAAGGGTAGTGGTTTTTGGTTTCTGTTTTTCTAAGTTATTTCTCTATGCAAAAACTAATATCTGTCTATCACTTACAAATCATTAATATATATATATATATAATAGGTAAAAATGTCAGTCAGACAGTTTGTTTCGTTGCTCTCTATACATACTTAGATATGACGTAAACGATAAGGGTAAAACAAGAAAATAAGTAAATGGAGATGGGGAAAAAAGAGAAAAAATGTCCTAGAGAACTCTTGAAAATATAAGGTTGAGAGCGAACTCTTCTTCATTTATTTGACTAATTGAATCATTGAAGCTAAAAAAGAACGGGGTAATTTATTTCATTTCTATCTTGTTCCCCCTCACCAAATCTCTCTCTCTCTTGGTCCCTATTCTCCCGTTTTTTGTCTTTTAATTGAGCCTGTTCAGTGAGTACTATTATTATCATTATTATTACTACTATTAATTTTGCCTTTATCAATTAGTGCCCCATATATATATATATATATATTAGTGAATATATTTGTTAAATAACGTTCCACTATGGAATTCATCATATCTACATCATATAATCGTAACTTATTAATGTTCAATTTACCCGGATGCGGGCACATTAAATAAAAACAATAATAATGCAAAATGAAATAGATTATCCCTTGTATATAAATAAACCTTTTTTCAATGAAATATACGTATTATGAATTATATAAACCCAAAAGTAATCAATAATTGATTTCTATGTCATTATTATGAGCTTCAAATACTATTAATTAGTAATGTAATATTCCCTTAAAATTGTTATCAGTGAGTAAAGTCTTTCAGAGTGAGAAGTAAATCATTACATACACTGTTTATTTGGGAGATATCAACTCACTGAAGACAATGATGGATGTGTCGCTCAATTTCGTGAATCGGATGAAGTTAGAGATTAACACCGTTGGATGCCGGCTCAGTGGTCTAAAGGTTAGGTGTTCGCGCGCGAGACTGATAGGTCCTGGGTTCGAATCTCGCGGGATGGGATTGTGGATGTGCACTGCTGAGGAGTCCCACAATAGGACGAAACGGCTGTTCAGTGCTTCTAGGTTTTCCATCATAGTCTGACTTCAATTGATTCATGATTTCAACTACAATGATATTTAATTATTCAGTCATTATTTTATTCCCTAATAAGTGAGTTATTGAGGTTTTAAAGCCGACTCAGTAATTTTAATGGTTAGGTATTAATTATGAGACTTAGAAGTCCTGGGTTCGATTTCTAGTATGGCAATGATTACACATTGTTTGTGAGTTTCACACTGGAATCAGACAAATGTTCAGTGACTCTTGGTTTTAATTTCAACTCAACTGAGATCAATCAGTGATAAATACTACCTAAATATTATACTAATATGCACAAAAATAACCCTCAATTAAGGTAAAGTAATAGTTTGACGTTTACTAACTTTAAATGAAAACTTACATTTTATGTATAAATTAACTCGTTACTCAATTATGATATTAGAATATGTCGAAAAAAATCATCCAAAACCAATAAAAGGAAAACGGTAAGAAACTAAATCAGATCAAAATCCCAGTTTTCAACCTTCAGTTATTAAAATTGAGTTACTAAGTTTTTGAATTACAAAGCCCAAATAACACTTAATATCTTGTTTGAACTTGAATAGAAAGGTTAATTAATCTTAATGATAAAAAAATGATTAAGAGTCTAATGATCACAACAAGTTATCAGTTTCCGATAGCTATATAAACATTCTAATCTTTAGAATAATTAGTGGTTGTCTAAACATAGTAGTTAAGTGGATTATGTGTGTAAATTCTGAAGATAACGGCACTCAATTCAAATTATGAAATGATACACATCAAAATTAAAATACTGGTATATTGAGCTGATAACACCCCCAAAAACGTGGAACGTCACTCCTCACTTCCACTTCCACTTCCAACCACAATCCATCTTTCTAATTATGTCACATACATAAAACACTTTACTCAGTAAAATAGACAAGAAAAATATGATTTGTTCTACAGTTTGTAAGAAAGTTTTCGAACACCGTGATAATTGATTTTCATGAATCATAACATTTGATTGAGATATGTTTTAAGAAACGTGGCTTTAATATTTAAACACTTCTCAGTCTATTTTGCTTTGGACAGTTTTTGGTCATGTGACTATCTTTCGTCAGCAAGTACAACTGAAGGCTAAACTTTTTAAAATCTTTACTTTGTATGTAAGTTACACGAACTAATATGTATTGTTTTGTATTGTTTGTCGAAATTGTTGTTGATTTGTAAGAAGTTGAAACTTTAAAGTAAACGTTCCCTTAATATATTTGTAAATATTTAATAAAAATTTTGAATTATAAGCAAAGATGAATTGTAGCTAGTTGTGGAATTCAGGACGCGCGTTTCGTCCTATTTGGGACTCATCAGCTGGATGTACCTGCATCCTAGAGTTGATACCACCTATAATGCTTGTGAATTAAGACTATATCGAGGCGATACGCACAGTATGCACATATGCCAATAAGATACTGATCCATTGCAGTCTTAAACATCAATGGGAAGATACAAACAAACAGTACTAAGTGAATTCAAATTCTGAATTGTTACTAGAATTCTAGGTTAAATTATAATTACAACAAATGACTTTTATTTGTTTAATATAATGATGATTTTCTTTTCAACTTACAAGTTTGTTCATATCAAAAACAAGATGTCAATTTAAACATTTGTACTGTTAAATATAATCTATGCTAGACCAACTGTGATCTCTTGTCTGACTTAGTATAATCGTAAGCTCTTGTTTAAATCATTCATAGAAATATTTATTTTAAACGTTATTCGGTATGTACATATTAATGTATTTATGTATATGACGTTTTGTTTACTGATAATTTTCCACCTTTAAACACATCTACTTTTCTTTTCTATATAATGATAGTATGTTTATGTGTATTTATGGAAGAATGAGAGAGAGCGAATCTGCGTTATTGACTTGTATAGTTTTTGTGCTTTGAAAAGAATTACCGACATAGTGTTACCACTACTACTACTACTACTACTACTACTACTACTATTACTGCTACTAGTGGTGTTAATGACATCATTCAGTGAGATTAATTATGTACCGGTCTTTTCCATTTTACATAAAACGATCCCATTAATTATCGCTTTAGAATAAAATACAAAAGAACAAAAAGTGATAGACACGGAGAAAAACAGTCTATATTTATTTATTTTCTTGTTTTTTTTTCTCTGAAATTAACAAAGTCATTCCCTTAATCTTTTCTTTTACTTACACCCTAAAAATATCTTACTTTTTATTTTGATGTCTTTATTTCAGATATATTCTAAACTGTATAGAAATTCAACATGATGATTGTATGTATGCTTACCGTCATTTAATTTTTAATTAATTAAATTCTAGGTTTATAAAAAAAATAAAAAAGTGATAACAAATAGAATGCTTTTGTTTTAATTGATATTGTGTTGTTATTTTTTTTTTCGAATGGATGGAAGGGGTAGTTTTTAACATTTCCACCCTTTTCTCTATTTTTTTTTCACGATATTCCATATAGTAATAAAGTGTGAATAACTGTCATACTGTTCATCTTCCTTGAATAAATTTTCATGAAAGTGTTTTTCAAACAAAAAGTCGAATAAATAATTTTATAGTTGAATTCATAAGTCAATTGAAGTCAGACCATCATGGATAACCTGGAGGCATTGGAAGGCTGTTTTGTCCTATTGTGGAACTCCTCAGCAGTGCACATCCACGATCCCACGTTGCGAGATTCGAACCCAGAACCTATCAATCTCTCGCGCGAGCGCTTAACCTCTAGACCACTGAGCAGACCGGCATCCCATGGTGTTAATGTCTAACTTCAACTAATCCACGAAATTGAGCGACACATACACCAATGTCTACAGTGAGTTACTATCTCACAACAGACCTGGTTGAACTCCATTGGTCACTGCTTCTTACTAGAACTCCTGGAAATACCTCTTGAAGTCAATCACTAGTGAGCATATGTTGATTAATATCAGAAGGAGTTGTGTGAATATTATGGCAATTTTAATAGTGCTTTCAAGTTTTCCATGGTGGTCTAGCTTCAATTGATTCATGATCTCAACTATTAAAAATCAAAACAAAACAATAGTAATAATAATTTCAATCCATATTATAAGAAAATCAATGGTTCAACACGGTGTTCTCGACACTTTTCTTAAAACATATCTCAATCAAATGTTATGCTTAATGAAAATGAATTATTAAGGTGTTTGAAAACTTTCTTACAAACTGTAGAACAAACCTTATTTTCCTTGTCTGTTTTACTGAGTAAAGTGTTGTATGAATGTGACATAATTAGAAAGATGGATTGTGATCAGAAGTGGAAGTGAGGAGTGACGTTCCACGTTTTTGGGGATGTTATCAGTTTAGTATATCTGTATCCGAATTTTGATATGTATCATTTCATAATTTGAAGTGAGTACAGTTATCTTCAGAATTTCAACATATAATCCACTTAACTACTATGTTTAGACAGCCACTAACCTATATATATACTCATATTATATCTGGCTATTTTAATAGTATTATAACTCGTGTGCTTCAGTGCCCTGTTTATAGATGACATGACGATGCCATCAATTAGAGATCAGTGATTTATCGATCGGACTGATGACACACAAAACTCTTATGAGCAGTCTAGTGCACTTATCGGTCTTTCTATCTGCCCAACCCTAGCCTAGCTCTTCGGGATATAACAAATAGTTATTTTTACTATTATTATTTGTTTATATAGATTTTGTTCACATTTATCACTAGTCAATTATAACCATTTATGCTTGAAATGTAAATGACTGAGATATTTTTTCATTTTATTTTCCAGAACTTTTAATCCATTAAAATTAAATGTTTATTATTAAAGTTAATTAATCTAGCTGATTGTTTATAAGATTAAAGCATATGGTTATTAGTTACTAAATAATAATAATAATAATAACTCCCAATAAAATTCCGATTACCAATAATCAAATGATCATTATTATTAACTTGATTAAGAAGTTTAGATGATTATGTAATCCGACTAAAAGAAACACTTGTCCATTTAATTCATTCTATAGAAAGAATTAGATAGACACCTTAAAAATAGAATTGGTTATCATAATGAAGTTTAATTTTTTGTTTTGTTTTAATGTTAACCAATTTAACTTAATCATATTGATAAATTGGATGAATTATCTAAATGAAAATATTGATTGGAATAAAAGAGAACAGATGGAAAAGTTGTATCTAAATTAATCTTTTTATGATGGGTAATGAATGCGAATAATCATTCAGTTTATACCTTATCAATATTATATGGAGTAATTTCTCTTCTTTGAAAATAATACTTTCCTAATTTATAAGTAAATGTATATTTATATTTGTACAGAAAATTGATCGGACTAATGAATACTATTGATTTGATATTTACTCGAAAATATGGTTAGTTCAGTTGAATAAGTAAGTTTGAAAAATTTCTTTTTCCTTTGGATTATTTTATATCCTTGGAAATGAAGAAAAAACTCACTATGCTAGTGTGATATCTTATGGATTCGAACTTGCGCGAGATACTTACTCGTCTTTGTGTGAGTTATTTCAACAACATAGATTAATAAGAAATAGACCATTTTCATTAATAGAAATAATTCAGTCTTGAGTTGGATTTGTTTAAAATGCCAATTATGGCATTATAAAAAATCCCCTGGAGACTGAGTATGCTTTTGTACCGATACGTTCCAAGGTTGCAAAATATCCTTTGTTTTAAACATAGAGGTAAAGGCTATCAGTCTTGAACAGTTTTAAAATAACAGAAAATATTATCAGCGGGAAAGATAAATCTGGGAAGTCTTTTTTTCCTTAGTAAAGATATGGATTCATACACTTTTTTTTCATTAAGGTTAACTCTATTCTATATTCTAAGTATCATCTTCTGATAACAATACTAATTATAGAAATAGTAAATAAACCATTGATTCTATAAAATTATCTTTCAGTCAAGCATAAATCAGGCTCACATGTATAATCACATTTATTATATACTGTTTTTTTTTAGGTGTATCCTTTTGTCTTAAGTCAACTTTTAATACGATATGAGCGCTTACACGTGTATAATTTACGTGGATTATGACATCCCTTATATAGTAATATGGTCATGTACATATATATATATAGAGAGAGAGATATAGATATAGATAGGTAGATAGATAGATAGATATGTATATATATATAAAGAGGGAGAGATGATGATGATAAATGGAAGTGAATTATTCCATGAAAAGAAAGTAGTTTGTCTCATTTCTATTGTTTAATAATATTGTTTACAGTCAATGATACGGTATAGTATTTTTATGCTTTTGTATACCTTAAATCCATCTATTCATCATTATCCATATAGACAAATTAATTTTCATTCACTACATATATATATATATATATCCATACATGAATATGTAAATTCAGAGGAAAAACTACATGAGACAAGGATCAAGCCCTTGTTTACTTCTCTCTCCCTGTAACGTACAAACAAGAGCAAATGATAAATAAATAAATTTTATACTACTGACAATCTTCATTCTCTTTATACATCACTTTTTTCCATCATTCATCAACGTACTCGTCATCTTCATCATCATTAACACTATTGTTAATTTTTTTTAATATTTATCAGTCAATTAATATGGTCATCAAAACTTTCCATGTTTGTATTCATCTTTTACTTTCTTCTTTATCTATTGTCTTCTTTTTCGTGTTTTTTTCATCTTTGTTTAGTTTACAACTCATTTTAGATTAGTTTCAATTTATTTGTCTTAGAAATTTTCTTTAAGTAGAAAGATTAAAAAGGAATGTGTTTATTTTTATTTTTTTTCTTTTTTTTAGAGGAAGAAGTAACATGACACGTGGGCACTTGATTATCAGAATAAAAAAAGTCACTTTAATTGCAATTATTATTATAATTATCATTCAAAGATGTTTGACATACCTAAGGGATGGTGGTGATAGTAGTAGTAGTGATTATGATTATTATTGTTATTCTGATGACCTTATAATGAAGTCAATGTAATAAATAACTAAAATAAATACCATTTTTAGAATTGAATACAACCTGTTCTTAAACCCAAGTATAGATAACAAATAAGTCTCCATTACAAAATGTTAATATGAATATAATATCAATTTTATTTTAGACATTTTTCTTGTTTCTTATTGAATATGAATATAAAAATGAATTTTGTTTTATTAAAATAAAATAACATTTTGATTTGTTGACATTTTATTTTGAAAATACTTCTTTTTTTTCAAATTGAAATGTTTATTATCATGATTACAATGATTTTTAATTAATGGTTATTATTGTAAGCAAAGATGGATAGTGGCTAGTAGTGGAATCCAGGACGCACGTTTCGTCCTATTTTTGAACTCGTCAGCTGGATGTACCTGCCATATCTCAGAGTTTATGTTCACTCTGGTACTCGAACCCAGTACCTTTCGCTTCTAACACCATCACGTTATCCACTTAGCTACTGAGTCCTGATAACCACTTGCTTGTGCAATGGGGTGAAGTTTCAATTCACTTATTATTGTTTGTTTGATTCAAGCAAACAATAGTAAGTGAATGGTCATTATTATTACTATTATTATTATTGATAAGAAAGACTTTTGATTCAGTCATAAGTAAGTGCCCAAATACTTTTCTCAATGAATTGTTACTCTCATTCTATTCTTGGTTGACTGTTTAAATCATAATTTTTTCAGAATTATAACATTTTTGAAAATGTATACAACTAATAGATAGATATGTCAAAAAATCATTCTAGATGTTTAATATTTTATTTGAGAGTTCTTATTGACATTTTGAGAAAAAACGATCTAATAACTAGAGAAAATTGATTGATACTTTAAGTCTCATAGAATTACGTTAAGTGAAACTTATATTTTATAGTTAACTAAAAAAACTAAAGGTGGAAGACATTAAAAGTCTACAACATTTTAAGTTTGATGAGACGTTGTCAGTAATGCTATCACTGAGATGGTAAATTAGGGATAACAACAAATGTTGATCTTAAGATGGTTTCATGAATAAAACATTCGGCTTTAAATAATTGTCATAGTTGTGAATTTCATTCAATGAAGCTGTGAAGTATCATCTGTATTAAAACAAACTTTCACATGATACATTATACAACAAACTGAACTTGTTCTTAGTGAGTGAATAAGACTATACTTTCTATAAGACCTTGTACCTGTACTCATATACTCATATGAAACAGATATCTACCTTCCATTGATTTTAAATTATTTTTTAATGGGTATCGGTTCTTGTGTTTAAAAAATTATGTTGAAAATACGTTTCAAACAGTATTCAGAAAACCACTTCATTTTTTAAGTTAACCCTAAAATATACTTCTGTGGAAATATCATCTTCATAACCATAACATTATATTACCAGACAGTTACTGGTCTCTAAGCAAAAAAATGTCTCAATCCATCTAAAATTGATTATAATCTATCAATCAATGAATATTATATTATATGACTGATTATACGGGTCCTAAATGACATAAAGAAAAAAAAATTCAATCTGAATAGAAATGTCTCGTGTTACTTAATATTCATTATGTTACCAATGACATAAAACATAAAACTTGATAGGATGTCTTTTTCATTTATCTCTTCATTTAGGAGTAGTAACTAAACATTGTACCATGTACTAGTCATTGTTATTTTATTTCCCTCCGGTAAAATTATGAATTCTCATCACAGATCATAAGCTTATTATTATTATCATTATTCTTGTATGGATCTACCTATTTTGTATCCCTTTTAAATACCTTCTTCATAACTAAATCTTATCTAATTTTTATAATATTCTAACTATATAAATATACCTAATTGCGTGATCGGAAAATTTTCCAAAAAAAAAATTAATTATTCTAT
>NC_031495.1:33868205-33875858 GCF_000237925.1 Schistosoma mansoni
ATAACATTAAATGAATTCAATAGAAACCTGTCGTCATCGTCGTCATTCTCATCATCCTCATTATCATATAATTAATTAATGATGCTGATGATTATATCAGAATATTTCTATAATATGTTTATCGGTCTCCTATCTCTTATTCTTTTAATGATATAAACCATTCATAGAATGATCTATTCATTAATTCATGTCATCAGAGATTATATTATGTTAAAGATGTCTCAATACTATTGCATGCATTACATGCATATTTTGTTTATATGCGTTAATCTAAATCAGTTGGACCCTGTTAAATTCAATCTATTTGATGGTATTGTATTTTTTAAAAAAAAATCCTACTCTAGTCATTTTATCTCTAGGAGAAATCAGGCACACTGGTTACTAGGATCGGGTTGTAATATATGGAAACTAAGATGATTGAAAGAAGGATTGTTGCACAAATAATATAGCAATGAAGATAATAATAGTTTTCATAAGCAAAAGGGGGTTTTGTGGAGATTTTTAGTAATTTTATATAGTTGAGATCATGAGTCAATTGAAGCTAGACCACCATGGAATACCTAGAAGCATTGGACGGCCGTTTCGTCCTATTGTGGAACTCCTCAGCAGTGCGCGTCCACGATCCTGCCTCGCGAGATTCCAACCCACGACCTATCAGTCTCGCGCGCGAGCACATAACCGATAGACCACTGAGCAGGCCAGCATCCAACGGTGTTAATGTCTAACTTCAACCGATCCACGAAGTTGAGCAATCATTCACTAATGTCTCCAGTGAGTTGATATCTCACAATAGACGTTGTTGAACCCCACTGGTTACTGCTTCTCACTACTGCGCACTGCTGAGGAGTCCCACAATAGGACGAAACGGCCGTCCATTGCTTTCAGGTTTTCCATGGTGGTCTAGCTTCAATTGACTTATGATTTCAACTATATAAATGTTTTTATAAGCATTAAAATAGATTTGAATTAAACGATTGTTAGCTTTTTAGATTGGACTTTGATTAATCTTTGCTAGTATTTGTGCGTATCTTCAAACTGATAAGGATTTAAATATAACAACCGTTGAATAAATTAACGGCTATCTGGGCTATGTAGTTCAGTGAACAATACATTGGGCATTGAATCGTGAGGTAATGGATTCGAGACCCGCTAAGAATATCACAACTAGAATCCAGATATTATCTATCTGACATGTTCAAAGTAGAACAGACATTATTTCGTAGAATCCATTGCTCGTTATGACCCAAATATATTCCACACAGAGTATGACGATTATTTAATCACGGGATAGAAAGAGAAAGAAAGCGATTTAAGTTTGATGTTTAGGATTGTTGACAAGTTTTGAATAACAATTAAACCACTATATCTTTCTTCTGTAATTTTTAGTGACCCTTCTGATTGAACTTACCTTTCATGATAATTAAAACATCTATAAAATAGCAGTAAAATAATTTTAATTATCAAAATAATATTTTATTATATACACTTACTTAAAATAATCTTCCCTACAATATGCTTTACAATCACGTACAAAACAAGTTGAATCATTCATCAATGAACGTAAACATTTTGAACAATTTAAACAACGTATATGCCATTTCAAATTCGGTTGAACATTTAACATAAATGGATCGTAAATTATTAAACCACAACCAACACATTGTGATAATTTTGATGAAGATAATGATGACGGCGTTATTGTTGTTGATATGGTTGTTGACGATAATGGTGTAAATTCTACTGTAGCCGCTGTTCTTATCGTTGAATATTTCACATTGACATCATTTGTTCCATTTATAGTAGAATTCATTAATTTATCATCTAATTCAATGTATTGTTTCGTATCAGATTTAAAATTTACTCCTGACAATAAAAATTTATAAGAGAAGATAATGTTAATAATAATAATCACAAAACGCTTTATGAATGAGAACTTAAGATGAATTATTGATTATAAATATATGAATCTAATGTTAACTAGATGGAGGCAGTTGAAAGGATTCATCTAGGTTTCATAATAACCGGAACTAGTTACCGAATCGTATCCCTAGTCTTGAAGGAACTGACTTTTCAGTGATAATAAAATCTACTTTATCCAGTCTCACAGTCAGAGACGCTATTCTTGAACAGCCTAAGCGCCGAATAACTACCTGTAGGACTGAGATTTTTATAATGGTTGAGTAATAGTCAAAATGGAACTTCGTCGATGAAATTTGATAAACATTAATACCTAGACAAGCATCACAAGAGTAACTACTCAGAAGTTATTCACTTCAACTATACATTGCTTTAATATTAATTGATCAAGAACAATGGTATTGGATGATTGTTTATTTTACATCACGAACTATGTGAAGTTAGGAATGTGGAACAATAATCTAAATGTTAATTACTCTCTATTACATCTTTACTTCTCAGATTTGATTCCTGATACAATTGTAAATCTTCATTTCTAAAGAACCTTGTACTACGAAGAAACAGCTATCTAATACTTTACGACTTTCAGCGATATCTCAATTGATATCAGTCAGTCATAAAAACCCACCTACCGTGAATATTCTTTTATAAAGAAATAACTCATTATGTAACATGTAATATCTAACTGAATCATATAACATATTCTTTACTACATACATATACAACTCAATCGTGAGACAATAATAATTATATCCGACTATATCACAATACAAACAAACTGTAATGTTTTGATAGTATGTTACACTTCATGTTAATAAAACCATTTATCTATATATTGCACTCAATTGGAATATTAATTAGTTGAAGATAAACAACAAAACTCTGATAGATTCATCATTCAAAAGGGGTTTTGCGGATATTAAAGTAATTTTAGCAGTTGAGATCATGAATCAATTTGTTTAGCTTCAATTGATTCATGATCGCAACTGTTAAGATTCATCATTGTTTGAAAAATTTGAAATATATACATGTTTTTTTTAAAGCAAAGATGGACAGTGGCTAGTAGTGGAATCCAGGACACACGTTTCGTCCTATTTCGGACTCGTCAGCTGGATGTACCTGCATCACAGAGTTGATATTCACTCTGGGACTCGTACCCCGTACCTTATCCACTCAGCTACTGAGTCCTGATAGCCACTTGCTTTTGCAATGGTATGGTTTCAATTCATCTAGTATTGTTTGTTTGAATCTTCACCCCATCAATCAACTATGAACTTCAATTTCTGTAATTAACATTGATTAAATGTTCACTGGAATCCCTTTTTTTGTAAATCTGATGTACGTAGTAATATTATTAATATTTTTCTTTTTGATTCTTTCTTTCGCTGATTCCTGTTAACATTTTCATTTTATTTATTTATTTAATTATTTGGCCTTAGGCTATAATTTTGAGAGGAACATTTGGGAATGGGAGTGAATAGGTTGAAAGCACTAGTTATATGTCCACTTTCCGTTTAAACCTTTCTTTGTCATTTTAGGTCAGTGTATATTTTGAGTAATAAAAAAATATATACAAGTTTACGTAATAGTTTTTTTTACTGTCTATATGTATGTATGTAAAGCGAGTTATTGAAGTTAAGTAAAAACATTTATAGAATAGAACCAAATTTTCTTGTCTGAATAACATTTCATTTTATTTAGTCCAAGACACATTTGTTTCATGACTGTATCATTCCGAAGATAATAACATAGAAAAGGCTGTTTTCTAAAGTAATCTCACATACTGTCCTGTCTAAAACTTCTTTTCCGTTTCAAATGAAAAAAAAGAATTTTATAAAATAATTAACGCACAAGTTAGTAATAATGTAATTGTTTCCTTTTTCCGGTCAACTAAATGATCATCTTATATAACGATTCCATTCTGTTACTAGATATCTTTCTATTCATAAATAAGTTCTCAAATGTTGTAGCACTAACATATATGTGTTCATGGACATATAAAAAACTTAATCTGTTTGTTTGTTTCATTAAAATGAAGCAGAGCAAATGTCGTTATTTCTTTCATTGATTGTCGTCATTAGTCTATAGGTTATCTATCTAACTACCTACCTACCACATCCGTCATTTTTCAATGAAAAACCTCGAGTTACAATAAATTTAAGTTTTATTTACCACACAAACCGATTTCTGTGTTCTCTTTAAAATCGTTTCCTGTGTATTTCGTATATATATATGCGTACGTATATACCAATATCTATTTTATGGGGGACAGGAATTTTACTACTTTTTCCTTGATTCTGTTAAAAGATTTAGAAAAATAGCTGATTATTTATTAGTCTACAAGAACGAGAATAAGATATATATTCCTTTTTTTAGACAAAGGCGTTTGAAGAAAAACTGCTTTCATTTCAAACCTCATATTGTTTACAGCTGATTTGATGATGCGATAGTCACATAACTAATGATAATGCTAGTAATAGAGATAATTATAATTTTAGAGTAATTACATACTTCATGCACAAATCTGTGAGTAGTATCACAAACAGTAAGATAAAACAGATTATCTGAAATTGAAATTATAGGCAGCTTTAAAATTGGTATCATTTATTTAGTTAATCAACTCTTTTCAAATAATGTTTATATGACTTAGTGGTATACAAATTTGTTCAGTTTATAAGTGTAATAGGATGTTCTATGGCAACATTCGTGATAAAGGTTCCAACCTCTAAAAACCACATAAGTATTACTTAGGTTGCACGCATTGCTTATCGATAGGAGACAGCCGAAATGAAACTGAAATCCAATAATTTCTATCTAAAATCCTTCAGCTCACAAATCACAAGGTAATATTAGACCAAACGTCCTGATGATTATACTACAAAATCCGAATAATTGAATTCAGTCAATTATTATTAGTTTCTGAAAGGATGAATTTAATTAGTTTTCAGTGATTGATTACTAACCTCATAAATTTTATAGACAAAAAGTTTGAACAAGATTATGAAGATTATGAGCAGAGATGGATAGTGGCTAGCAGTGGAATCTAAGACGCGCGTTTCGTCCTATTTGGCAGTCCGTACAGGCTGCACATATGCCAACAAGAGACTGATCAATTGCGGTCGTAAATAACAATGGGAAGATACAAGTAAACAACAGCAATTAAATTTAAACTTCACCCGATTGAACAAGCAGGTGGCTATCAGGTTTCAGTAGCTGAGTGGATAACGCGATCGTGTTAGAAGCGAAAGGTACTGGGTTGGAGTCCCAGAGTGAATATCAACTCTGGGATGTGGCAGGTACATCCAGATGACGAGTCCCAAATAGAAAGAAACACACGCCCTGGATTCCACAGCTAGCCTTTATCCATCTTTGCTCATAAAGCTTGTGACTTCAGGTAATATCGAGGCAGTCCGCACATGATGCACATATGTCAACAAGAGACTGATCAAATGCAGTCCTAACTAACAATGGGAAGATACAAGTAAACAACACCAAGTGATTTATGAAGATTACTTTTATCATTGAGCTGATATTATCTGAAAGACTATAGGGAATCAACATACCCTGAATAATTCTCTCAACCTACTTTGTAACTTTTTAGCAGTATGCATTCATAACCTTCATATTTTGTAATGAATATACTTTCTCTAGTTAAAATAATTTATAATTCAATTACGATCATTTCAAGAGATATTCACTTAAAGAAATATGTTAATTAATTCAATAATTTACTACTAAATAATCTACTCATCCCTTTTTTTTTTCAAAAAAAGTCAATATAAAACGGATATGATTGGTCATTTGATTAATGTTGCCTTATGAGTTCCTATCTACTGATCCATATAGTAAAAAACACACTTCTCACAATTCACTATCAAATACATATACAATACACAGGGTTTATACTTCACTTATTAATAGTGTCATTCACAATTGTTTTAGATGAGACAAGAATGCTAATTACTTACTGGATTAACTTATGTATATATATATAAACCTATAAAATATGTATTCTGTAATTTATAAATGACAACAAGTATCCTACTTTTGACTGATTTAATTATCTCTAAATAGATTATTATGTTTTATTTTATTTTAATAGAAAAATTCAATGATTGTTTATTGTTTTGTTTTTTTATTTTTTCAATGTGTGTGTGTGTAAATGACAATTTTTGTCATTTTGTAAAGGTCACTTAGTTTTAATTCAAACAAACAAAACAAAAAACAAAAAATCTTATTTTTATTATGTGAGACAATTAGTCTGGAATATAATAAGAATATGGATATTAGTGTATAACAGATTTATTCCTTGTAAAATATAAAACCATATTATGTTATGCATTATTATTATTATTAAACTGTCAAGTGGATGCATATTTATTCAATGTTCAATTAATTAGATTCAATTTATGATAAATATATATAGGAAGATTTTGTTTGAAATAAGGAAAACTAGTTTAAATATTAAAAAATGTTACTTCATATATTAAATGATCAATAAAAACGCTATAAATAGTTGTAAGCAAAGATAGATAGTGGCTAGCAGTGGAATCCAGAACGCGCGTTTTGTCTTATTTGAGACTCGTCAGCTGGATGTACCTGCATCTCAGAGTTGATGTTAACTCTGGGACAAAAAACTCAGTACATTTCGCTTCAAATGCCATCGCGTTATAATGCTTGTGAATTAAGGCAATATGCACAGTATGCACATATGCCAATAAGAGACTGACCAGTTGCAGTCTTAAGATTCAAACTAACAATACTGAGTGAACTATAAATAGTTGTTTTATTTTATATTTTTCATTATTAATTTTCCGAAAAAATTACTCAGATACTAATAAATTGAATTTCCTATTAGTTTATTTGTTTGGTAATGTTGAAAAAATTAATTGATCACTTAAGAATGTTTGGTATCTGCGCGAGACTGATAGGTCCTGGGTTCGAATCTCGTGAGGAAGGATCGTGAACGCTCACTGCTGAGGAGTCCCACAATAGGACGAAATGGTCGTCCAGTACTACTTAATTAAGCCTGTTAACCCCTCGTTGAGGTGTATAGGCTTCCCATCAGCGTTCTCCATCCAACCCTAACCTGGGCAGTCCTTTCCAGTTCTTTCCAGTTAACATTCATCCTTTTCATATCTGCTTCTATTTCCCGACGTAATGTGTTCTTTGGCCTTCCTCTATTCCACTTCCCATCCGGTTTCCAAGTTAGGAATTGCCTCGTGATACAGTTTGGTGATTTCCTTGATGTGTGTCCTATGCACTTCCAACGTCTTTTCTTAATTTCCTCTTCAGGTGAAAGCTGATTTGTCTTCTCCCATAAAACGCTGTTGCTGGTAGTATCCGGCCAGTGAATGTTGAGTATTTTGCGTAAACAACTGTTTATAAATACTTGTACCTTCTTGACGATGGATTTAGTAGTTCTCGAACTTTCAGCTCCATACAGTAGAACTTTCTCGATATTCGTACTGAACATTCTCACTTTGAAGTTAGTTGACAGTTGTTTTGAGTTCCAGATGTTCTTCAATTGTAGAAATGCTGCCCTTGCTTTGCCAATCCTTGCCTTTACATCTGCATCCGATCCTCCTTGTTTATCAATGATGCTTCTCAGGTACGTGAATGTTTCTACATTTTCCAGAGTTTCTCCATCAAGTGTGACTGGGTTGGTATTCTACGTGCTGTATTTGGGTCGTCCAGTGCTTCCAGCTTTTCCATGGTGGTCTAGCTTCAATTGAC
>NC_031495.1:33876058-33904448 GCF_000237925.1 Schistosoma mansoni
TTTTTTTTGGGTTCAACATGGGGGGAAGGGTTACATTTTTCGATCATTTATTGGAAAATATCTTTTTATGGCAACTTGAAAAAATTTTTGTTTAAGTGGATTTGTAATTCTCCATTTAAAGAGTCATCTTAATTTTTTTAAAGAAAACGGGATTCAGAAATGATGACACAGTTTGTTATTAGGGTAGATCCTTTTTGGTAGTATTGTTTATTCTCTCCACCATGGAAAAGCTGGAAGCACTGGACGACCGAAATACAGCACGTAGAATACCAACCCAGTCACACTTGATGGAGAAACTCTGGAAAATGTAGAAACATTCACGTACCTGAGAAGCATCATTGATAAACAAGGAGGATCGGATGCAGATGTAAAGGCAAGGATTGGCAAAGCAAGGGCAGCATTTCTACAATTGAAGAACATCTGGAACTCAAAACAACTGTCAACTAACTTCAAAGTGAGAATGTTCAGTACGAATATCGAGAAAGTTCTACTGTATGGAGCTGAAAGTTCGAGAACTACTAAATCCATCGTCAAGAAGGTACAAGTATTTATAAACAGTTGTTTACGCAAAATACTCAACATTCACTGGCCGGATACTACCAGCAACAGCGTTTTATGGGAGAAGACAAATCAGCTTTCACCTGAAGAGGAAATTAAGAAAAGACGTTGGAAGTGCATAGGACACACATCAAGGAAATCACCAAACTGTATCACGAGGCAATTCCTAACTTGGAAACCGGATGGGAAGTGGAATAGAGGAAGGCCAAAGAACACATTACGTCGGGAAATAGAAGCAGATATGAAAGGGATGAATGTTAACTGGAAAGAACTGGAAAGGACTGCCCAGGTTAGGGTTGGATGGAGAACGCTGATGGGAAGCCTATACACCTCAACGAGGGGGTAACAGGCGTAAGTAAGTAAGTAATGTCATTAGTGTAATTTATATTCTATTCCTTATTACTAACTACATATAAGACCTGAATTATTCGTGAGAATTAAAGATTTTTAAGATAAATATTGATGAAAGCACCAATCATTATTGAGGTCTCCAATTGAATTGATATATATGAGGATTTACTTTAAACAAAGGTTACATTTTCAAGCTTCTTGTTATTAGCTACGAAATAGTACGCTTATGACAATATTATTATTAGTAGTAGTACTAGTTGTAGTAGTAGTAGTAGTAGTAGTAGTAGTTTTAAAGGGAAATAACTACAAGTACTACGTTTCTAGTTACATGTGAACACAAATTTATACAATCAAATTCGCAATTTTTTTCTTCCTAATAGTGGCTACACGGAAAAAAAAAGTGTCCACATGTGCATATACACTAACTAACATGTACTTCAAATGAATCAAACCATGGTAATAACATGAACATCTAAACATACATTTCATGGAACTTTTGTTTAAAATTTCGAACAGGTGTTCTAAATTCAATAATTATCATTGAACATAATCATTAACAATAATAATGATAATAATAATAATAATAAGCATTACTATTATTACTTTTAATGCATAGTAATAAAATGAATTTGTATTTTATTCACACGCGCCTTTCAGTACAATTTTAAATATAGAAGAGTAAAAGTGTGGAATTTCTCTTTGATAAATATACGAAGAAAAGTTAAAGAGGATAGTTTCTGCATATCATATACATATACTTATGAAGTATAATTGTTTTGCACACAAATAGGTACACACATACACTAATACATGAGTATGTATTTAAATAAAGGAAAGGAAATCAGCTGTTTAATGAAAATCAAAATTGTTTTCATTACATTCAGTGTAAGTGTTAGTAAGATAAACTAAGTTGAAAATATGAGATAAGAATAACGGTATTTGACTACTTCCAAAACAAAAAGATGGAATGACGGTCATCATAAAAATAGAAATAGAAATCGGTACTAGGTGGCGGTGATTATGAAGGTGATGATATTGACGATAATAATTATAATAGTAACAATAATACAAGAAGAAAAAAAAGACTGTTGTCGTGACGATAGTGTTAAGAATGAAGATAGAAATATAAATACCTACAATTCAAGAAGACATGGTATGGAATAAATTGATTTTTGTTCCTTATAATTATTCAGAATAATAACATACATCATAACTCACATATAGAGATATACACAGGTGTACTAACATATACTACATATTATTAACACAGTCAGATACTAATCCTTTCATGTGTACAACTAAATGATAATATTAGTCTAAATGTATTCGTATAAAATGCAATAAATAAATATACATATACATGTATTGATATATAAGAAGTATACTTTTTTATACTGTTCTGATGTAAAAATAATGATTTTACAATTTTGTTTAAAATAGCTAGAGGATGTAGGGTACCAATATAGAAAAAGATACTAGAACATTAGAATTTTTCATTATGAATGAAGTCACTTTCTATTTTTGATATTGATTATAACTGTCTACAATATAATTATTATTCTACATTGATCAATGATAATCACAATTACATTGATCGGTTCATGATCTCAATTAAAACTAAACAATTCCCACAACCCTATACTGATAATAATAATAATATTAACAAGTCATTTAGTTGTATATTGAGTAGAATATCCCAATTGGAAAATAATTTTTTCGTCTAGAGAACTATGGAGTATGAAAGAAACGACATACATTTATTCACCTGTTATTGGCTTTGAGGTAGTTTCAATGAGAAACCATAACTTTTGAAGTTCGTCAATGTTAAAATAATAAAACATTTATTCTATCTGCAACTCTTATTGAATTATCACTGAGATATATCAGACTTGGATCATCGGATTTCAGTTCAATAATCAAAATATAATTTCTTAACCACGGTATTTCAATTAGTATGGGATAAAAAACTCAATGCATCTAAGCAGTACAGATTTATATTAGCAAATTTCTTTCATGTACTATTTGTGTAATGGCTAATGATATTGCTTTGTTAGTCAACTTGAACTAGGTGAAGCGGGATTCAAATTTAAAACAAACTGGTTAAAACCAATAGTTTTATTAATCAAATCATTGCATATGGACGTTCTTTGACATACATCGTTGGCAGGTCTCAAACTAGCATAAAAAGCGATCTAAAACTTCTCAATTTCTTATTTCAATTATTTTTCAGTTGATATCAGTCGACAATGAAAAGTAACTTTTGAGAGTAGGATCCAATAAGGAAACTTCAGTAATTTATCGCATTCAGTTACAGTTACCGACTTCTCATTTGAAAAGAGAATCAATATAAGTTTAACTACAGTTTAACTAACAGATTACTTGAAGTTGTGGATCATAAATTTACGTCTCTTTTTAATTCTTTATTTTAACAGGGCAATATATATATATATATGTATATATATGAGGGTCCTATATTTGGTCCCAGGTAGTGTCTTAGGAGTGTGATTTCGAGAAACTTTATATAAGCTGCCCAATGTCCCTCGACTTTTCTTAGTACCTTGTCTGAGATCAATCTAGGAGGCGATTCACATATTTGTTTATATAAAGCCAGAAAAACCCTGTTATACCCACCAATAAACGTCTGAAACTAGAAACTTTTATATTATTTGTATAACAATAGGTTATTTTACTGAAAATAACCAACTGTGTAGTGAAGTCAATCCATACATACATAAGTGGTAAGAAAACGATCACTATATCATTTTCATTGATTTCATGAAAAAGTTTAACACAGGATAACATGACATTAAGATACTTAAAGTGTTATACTTACACTAATATTACTTTTTTCAGCTTTTTTACTATCAGATAAATACATCCAAATATGTAATAAAATAACTTAAATTTTTTCATTACGATAGATTTGCTTTAATCAAAGAGTAAAAAAGCAAAACTAAAGAATGTTTGGACGAGTAGTTCCCTTATTCTGATCATTCTAACACATTAGTTATAATCTTAAACAGCAGAGTCTGACGATGAAATTTTTGAAAACTATTATGCAACTGAGAAAATTATTGACACCACACTGTAAAATCGTTCTTTCATATTATCCATCCACCTGGATTACATTTAAATCACTAGGATCTACGAAGTTTAACATTCAATCCATCAATGAATTTTATTTTGTTTAAATAAATCATATACCGTTGCAATTCGTTTTTGTTTACAATGACTCTTCCACTGTCATCAGTTCACAATAAGGTAGTACTACATACAATATACAATACCACTAGTAGTGTGTATACTGTTGGAACAAAAGACAAACTATTCTGTTAATTATTGTTCACTACAGTATAAATTTCACTTAAGCTGTCAATAAATGGTGTCAATTTTAAGCATGATAAGACAATCAACCGTCTTTGAAGTTGAATAATCGAAGACATGATGTCTTCTTGATTACTGAAAATTTTAAACATTAAAATATAATATATCTTTATGTTTAAAGATATAAAACAAATTCTTTATAAACTACTTATTACATGCCCATATATTGTTTTTTATAAAAGAAAAACAATAGTCAGTTACCAACTATTAATCCATGCTATAAACAAATAATATATTTGTAATATCCAAATGAGTAGAAAAATGAGATTTTCTGACGTTTCATCACTCAGTGTAAGCCACTTCTTCGGAGATTAAATAACCAAATCAACATTAATCCATGTTTAAATAGTACAACGGAACAACACGAATAATAAGTGCTATCAATCCTAATATTTGGTTTGAAGTGAACGGTACTGGATTCGAGTCAACTCTGGGATGTAGGTGCTTCTAGCCGACAAGTACTAAATAAATCAATTCTGAGTCCATTACTCTACTGCTAACCATCATCCGTCTCTGCTTATAGTGCTTGTCGCAATTTGAAAATTCTAACTAGTTCATATTTGCACTCTTGCACTCAAGGAGACCTGGGATATTCAGCTCTTGTGATGAACATCATACCACTTATTTAATGAGTCTCAGTCAGATTATGTATAATTTTTCTAACCAGTGAAATTATTTTATCCTTGAATCCCATTGTTGAATAATCATTTCACTATTTAAATGGATTATTCTATATGTCATATCTGTATAGAGGTGGTTGGAAATTGAAGCGTATAGATTTTGGGTAACAGGTAACAACCTTGAACCTCATTCAGTCTATTCTGGTTTAAATAGATAGGATGGCATCATTGGTTGTCACAGATAAAGAATGCCTTAAAATTGAGCACACTGAATCCTTACTCATTAAGTAAATGAGATCTTTTTATCTCATGAAATGATTATCTTAGGGTTTATGGGCCGTTATTATCTGCTCGTGTTCTCTACATTTATGCCCTTAATTAATGAAAAAACTATAGGCTAAGATTCATCTAACTTTATAAACAAATAATGAAGATTTAAATGGACAGTCATACTCAAGGTGTAATAGTAACATGATTCAAATTTTCTGTTTTCCTTGAAATGGATAGTTGTGCAGCTAATTTAGATATTAAGTTGGATATGATCAATAGGAAAAATGATTATGTGTCAGTATATTTTTACTAACTGTAGAGGATATAACATATGTTACACAATACAATACAGTCCGAATTGTATTGAATAGTTGTTAGTTTACACTTGAATATTTATTTTTAAAAAGAGTATAAATGAATGTATGATTATAACGTGAAATAATTGTCAGGAAGGTTGAGTTTATTTTTCATAGTCTCATTTTCAGTAATGGAAATGAAATACCCATGAGTACAGATTGGTAACTTGGCATAATTAAACTATGATGTCATAATATAAGAACCTATAAACATTTTACGATTATCTTTGATTAAAGTTATATATTTAATTCCTCTATAAGGTACATAAATTCGTGTTACGATCTCTTATTGTTTATTATTTTGGGGAAAACAAACGTAATATCACTATTCAGTTATTATAAAAAAGTTTGATATTTTAAGTTTCTACATTATGAACTGAAATTAAATAGACAACTATTAAAAACCACGAAATACTTGATGGATGTTTCATCTCAGTATGAGACTGCTTAACAATGAACAATAACTACCTCATTATAGATCGAGAAGAGGATCTTACAGTTTAACAAACAGTGTTTAACTTTCGGAGCATAGAGATAGCATTCACTGGTTTACATTTGTAAATCCAACTAATTTGTGTGATTATGCAACTGTAATTCAATATTTTTTGCATTGCACTATTAGTTATTTATAAAGTAATTCCTAATAATATTTATTTCACATTACATGACTAATTGCATCATTATTCTAGTTTTTTTACAAATCAAGACCAATGATGAAATCAATGGACACATTATATTTATAAATAATTCTGAAAAAAATAAATAAAGATGGCCTGCTTCAATATTTGGGCTACCAGTTCCTGCTATGTAGATATTTCAACAAGTTATCTGTCATTTGTTTGTTTCAACAGATCATTATGTCAATGAATTGCACAAACTATTCAGATGAGTTTGCGAAAAGTTCACGACCTTTTGTTGTATAAGTTAGGCAAGAGCATAACCGGAGACATTGTAGTTGCTGTCAATATTCATCGAAAAGAATGTACATTATTCAAATGTCGATTCGTGAACTGCTAATATCTAATTAGTGATCATTCATTATTTATCGTCAGGATCGATAAAGAAATAAGAAACAGGAACTTGTTGAAATACTTTGAGCTAAGAATTATTTATTGTACCAAAAATATAATATTGAATAAAGTTAATAATAATTAATACAGTAAATCATATTTAATTGTTAATCTGGAGAGTTAAAAACAGATAAGTATTCAACAATGATATAAATCAGAAGGGGATTTGTGGAGATTTCAGTATATTTCAAAGTTGAAATCATGAGTCAATTGAAGCTAGACGACCATCGAAAACCTGGATGATGTAAATAATACTTGTAAAGTTAAGTAATATAAAGTGACAAATTTCTGACTATATGATTTCAGCCAACTTCAAAATTTATCCAGTCTACTTTGGTTTAAAACATTTAAACATGAATAACAATAAGTGTAACTCAAGGTTAAATAAGTCACCATTGTACTCATGAATTGAGCCAAGTTAAATTAGTTTTATAGTTTTTGATAGAGGAAAATATTTTCACTTAATTAAATCCTTTAGTGGTATAACAATCATCTCTACTATTTAAATAATATTATTTTAGATGTGAATAGATTATGACGTAACATTCTGTTTGTGTAAAACTTTTTTAGGGATTAAAAATATATATTCACCATTAAAATATATTCACTATATATACAATCAATTACATCTTTCCATTTCAAATGTAGACAGTTACGATTCACATGGAACGACCGTTTCGTCCCATTGCGGGACTTCTCATCAGTGTGCATCCACGATCCCGCCTCTTGAGATTCGAATCCAGGACCTATCAATCTCACGCGCGAGCGCTTAACCTCTAGAACCACTGAGCCAGCATCCAACAGTGTTAATGTCTAACTTCAACCGATTAACGAAATTACATCACCATCCACCATTGTCTTCAGTGAGTTACTATCTCACAACAGACCCGGTCGAACTCCACTAATCACTGCTTCCTACTAGAAATCCAGGAAATACCTCTTGAAGCCAGTCACTAGTGACTATATACTGATTAATATCAGAAGGGTATTTTGTGGGGATTTTAGTAATTTAATAGTTGCAATCATGAGTCATATAAAGCTAGACCACCATGGCGGTCTATGCAATACATTTATTTAATAAATTCCAATAATTTAGATTTGATTCAACTTCATTGTAAAAAATAAATAAGAAATTAAGTTTCATTTAGGTTTGTACTATAAAAATTAAGTCAAATAAAAGGTGATTATCATTAAAAGAAGTGAATGTATGATAGTTTTCTTGGTTGTTTTCAATTTATAATGAAAATTACTTTCTAAAAAAATTATTTTAATTTTCAGAATTTTTGTGGAGGTTTCAGTATTTTCATAGTTGAAATCATAAATCAATTGAAGCTAGATCACCATAAAAAACCCGGAATTACTGGATGATCGTTTTGTCCTATTCTGGGACTCCTCAGCAATGCGCATCCATGACCCCACCTCGTGAGATTCGAACCCAGGACCTACCAGTCTCGCGCCAGAGCGCTTAACCACTAGACCACTGAGCCGTCCAGTGCTTCTAGGTTTTCCATGGTACTCTAGATTCAATTGATTCATGATTCTAACTATTTTAATTTTGTTCATATTAATAAAATATTAAATGAAATATTTTAAAATATTCCCCAGTTACATAAAACTGAACAAAATATCCATGTAATATAATCATATATAAGTATTTATTTAATTAAATAAAGAAAGAAGAATATAAAAGTTTATATGATATTCACATAAGGAAATTATTAATTCTAGTATAAAGATTAGTCAATTGAATAGTAATGATTACTACAGGTATCCTATGGCTATTATTAAATTACATAATTTACATTACAGACTTTCCTTAACTAAAAATATGCTTGAAATCTTAGAAACATCGAACAACTGTTTCGCCCTAATATGAGATTGCTTAACAAATTGAAACCACGAACCACAAAGTATTGAATCTAGAGCGTTTAAGTGTCATGGTAACCGATTAACCCCCATAAATAACTGAGTTAAAATACTATGAGAATTCACTTTAATAACTTCATTTAACGATATACATATATATAGACAAAATGTTACTCATACCCATTTTATTCTCTTGATTAGAAAAATCAGCTTCATATTTAATAGCCAATGCAGTCATCATATATAATCGTCCTGTATTATTGCGTAATCGTTTTTTTATATGAAAATATTAGATGAATAACAACAATTGATTTGGTACAAAGTAATTTATCGTTTTGATCAACCAATATAAATCAGTTTTATTATAATGAATATATATAAAGCTGTATGTGTATTTTTTGTATATATCTATGTATACCTTTTAGAGTATATACAAGTTAAATAGGTAAGTTTACTATTAGTATTCACCAATTCAAATTCATATATTATTCACAGATAAGTAAATGTAATTCTCCATTACTTTACAATTTGTAATAGGTTAATTCAATGTTGAATAATCAGTTGAAGATCCAATGTATATGTATATATATGTACAATGATATAATAGAAATCTATTTAGATACTTATGAATTAAAGTAAATTGAAACAATTCGAATTGAGATAATCAGTGTTTTAAAATAATCTTCTCCTTACAACTAATATCTACAAGAATAATATCGATAATAAATGTATTCAATGAAGTAAACTAATCAAAGTATGTCATGAAATACAAAGACTCTTCATTTATTTTCATTCCCCTTATATTGTACTTTTTTTCTTTCACTATTCTTTTTTTCTCTATCTACATTTCTAAAGAAAACTATCATAATCATTATATGTTATTTTGTACAAACGAACAAAAGCGCGCTTATTTACAACTATCTTCATTATATAGAAATTCCTAAGAATTGACCAATCAGAGTAAAGAAAACGCATGATTATACCTGACCAGTTTCATGATTGGTTAAATTGAATGAAACGGCAGAAAGACAGCCGAACCAATGGAATGTAACTTAATGATTTTGGTGAATAATGTGGGTATGTATGTTGTTATGTATATGATGATACACTATTGATGTCAATAACATCAGAAAATCTATGTCCTTATGTTCGCCTAGTTTTTTTTCTAATAAAAAAGCAAATGACAATTCATGAAGATAAAAAAAAGTTGGAAAAAAACAAAAAACACTTGGTCTGTTTTTACTTTTTCTTTCTCTGTCTCTATCCATCACTCTATCTCTCACTCTATATAATTCTGAATGGAAGAAAGGAATTTTGCAAAGGAAAAGGGTATGAAAATTCTTGTGGGTCAGGCCAACAATCGAAATTGTAGAGAAGTGTATGCTAATAATTTATGTTTCCTCATAATAGAGAATAAAAGAGACTTAACAGTAGAACTACTACTAACACTATTAACATTATTATTATTATTATTATTATTATTATTATTATTGTTACTGCTGTCGTCCTAAGACTGCTAGTCTACACCTGAGCTCGCTCGTATACACACACACACACTATATTTGGTCATACTTACACCCTCATACATAAACGTAGATAATCTCAAATGCTAGAACAAAGCAAGTATTTATCATTCCCCAAATCGATTCAAATAATGTTTACGATAATTTTAAAAAAAAATATATTGATAAAAACTAGTCAGATGTATTTTTCTGCAAATAGAAACAACATTACGGGTGACTATTATAACCCAACTGAATTGAATTTCGTATAGTAGAATGTGCTGAAATGTATTATGGGAACAGAGTCGAGTAAAAATAAGAACTATGTATATTTCTAAATTCACTTAGTATTGTTTGTTGGAATCTTCCCATTGATGTTTTTAGGACTGCAACTGGTCAGTCTCTAATCGGCATATATGTGCATACTGTGCGTATTGCCTCGATATAGCCTAAATTCACAAGCATGGTAAGCAAAGATGGACAATGGCTAGCAGTGGAACCAAGGACGCGCGTTTCGTCCTATTTGGGACTCGTCAGCTGGAGTACTTGCATCTCAGATTTGATGTTCACTCTGGGATTCGAACCCAGTACCTTTCGATTCAAATGCCATCGCGTTATCCACTCGGCCACTGAGTCCTGTTAGCCACTTGCTTATGCAATGGGGTGAAGTTTAAATTCACTTAGTATTGTTTGTTTGAATCTTCCCATTGATGTTTTGTATATTTCTTCCTGTTTACTTGCAATATACAAGAAGTCAGTTATCTATATGAATCTAAAATTTGCCTTTGTAAATTAGGACTAGAAATATTAAGGTTATAATCGGCATACTTTCCTATCTCTCAGTATAAGCTCTAGATACAGCTCGTTAAGTAGCAATCAATTTTAAAGATATTTTTTATAGTAGTGGAAATGAATATCCTACGTTTTTGGTTTCAGGTGATTAAAACCATTAGACAGCAAGCCTTTCGCCAAATATTTCATTTAATTTGACACTCGCCAATAAGATTTATTTGCATTATTGAAGGAACAGATTCTTCTTATGGGATCCAGACACTCAACACCCAGTGTCTATGTCAGAGACAACAACAGCGAAATACGAATGCTGCAAGTGATTCCCTGAATGACTGGTTTTTATTGTGTTTCATCAATGAATAGTACTCAATGTAATAAGGGCTTCCTTGTCCGTCAAATAAACCTGAAAATCCCACGACTCCTCCCGAAATCGAGCCTTGTGGCTTTAGGCCTCACTAACTAACTTCATTCAATTCACGATACTGCCCGTCCCTCGTTCAATGGCAGTTATGAAGTCTCTTATAAACCAATTATTTTGGAAATATACGGATGTCTTTTGGATCCTCTAGACAAACACAGTGCTAGCCAGTAGAATGAATCGGCTATTGAATAGAATCAGATAAATTATCACTAAACGGATACTTATCCTAAATTGAAACAATTGAACAGAGTATGGTAGAAAGCATTTATTTTTTTAAAAAGATACAGATGCGACTAAGTAATTCCCATTGCTTCTCCTCTCACCCAGTCATTAGCACTAACTGTTTACGTCATAAATGATTTCCTGATTTTTCGCCTGATATCACATATATACTCTTGTGAAGTCGGTAGGAAACTCTTTATGAGATAGGTTTTTCGCTGCTTGAACTTGTTAGGGAGACTTGTCAGTAATCTTGATAGGATTCACGAAACCTGTGGGATCGGGACCAGCGTCATCCAGTTTTACGTCATGGGACGTTACTGCTGAGCTACTTAGGTTGTAACTGACATGCTATAGAACTGAGACATTTAAAATTGTTTGATCACTAAACTTTGACCAATATCCTTTATTGTTGTCCGAATTTTATCCATCGTTAAAACGTGGCTACAAGTTTAAGTGACCTAACATAATTATGTTGAGATTTCAAAAGTAAGAGACTAGTCAAATATAAGACTGGCCCCTACTCAGTGACCTACTAATTATATACACTGTTAGATTTGAATGTTATTTGTTCATTATGAATATGTACATGCTAACCAACTATACTGATTTAGTTATTTATATATATTCTTAATTTCTACATAACTAATTAGTATTTCTTCATTCTTTGTATAGAATAAAATGTTTTAACTATTACTTTTCATACTCAAAATTAATGTTGCCATTCACATTGGTACAGAGGGAGATATATTAATAAAGGAATAGATGATACATTTATCTTATATTCGATTAGATAAATCATTGATTAGACAACGTTAATATTAGACAAATAACAGTTAAGTTAGATAGCGAATTTACAAGCTGCAATTTATTGATCGTGAAACGATTAGGATATGACTACTTAGTTACTAACGCCTGTTACTCCCAATGGAACATAGGCCGCCGACCAGCTTTCTCCAACTTGCTCTGTCCTGGGCCTTCCTTTCTAGTTCTATCCGTTTTTTGTTCATTCTTCTCATGTCTGTCTCTATTTCTCGGCGTAATGTGCTCTTTGGTCTTCCTCGTTTTTCACTGTTCGTTCTGGCTTACGGTAATCTCCAGCGAGTTTCTTTGTTATATCATACAGTCGTCTCGTGTTTCCTTCTTTTGTAGCCTTTTTCGCAGTCATTGCTAGATCTTTCACATATTTACGCTTTAATCTTTAACATACTCATTATAATCGTTGGTAGGCGCATAGCATTGGTTGATGTTCATTGTAATACCATCTCTCTTTGTTTTGAAGGAGGCTTTGATGATCGTCGGTCCATGACATTCCCATTCTCTAAGTGCTTTCTGTGCTTGTTTGGATTGCATCAGTGCAACGCCCTGTGTATGTGGATTATTTTCTTCATGGCTGGAGTATAACAGTTCCTCTCCTGAAACTAGTTTTTGTTGTCCAACCTGTGTCCAATGTGTTTCACTAATTCCAAGCACCTCCAGTTTGTATCTTTTCATTTCTGCAGCAACTCGGATAACTCTCTCAGTCTCCCACATTGTACAGACATTCTATATACCTTACCTAATGGTTTCTCTGGTTGTCAAAAGGGGCATCAGCCTCATGACTTCCGAAGGAACTCGACTTTCACCATGAGGCGTCATAACTCTTCTAAATGAAAACCTTCTAGCTCCCGAGACAGAGTTTAGTATTTTGTTAGCGAGTTAGTTTTCTACTGGATGAAGTCGCTAACCCAATGTTCAACCCTTTTCCTTTATCCGGTCTTGGGACCTGCAGTAACCCTTGAGGGGCTCCAAGCGGAGTTATATGCCTACTTATATCTTATAAATACTTAAGATATTTTCTCTCACTTATGGATAAATCAATGAATGAAACATCTAACAATATTGATCATAAAACATGATCGGAATTCATCATTATTTGTATTGTTTATTTATATTGTGTGAAATCAGATATCTCATTATTTAATCTAATTTCACAAAATGAATTGATCATGATATATATAAAAGTTACCGACTTGAACTTTTATTGATCATATGAGTTTTCCATCTATCATAAAGATTATATCAGTATAAAAATGATACGGATAGATCTGTCTACTTTAATAATGAAATATAAAGAGTTCATTATTATCATTATTACTATTATTATTATATGACAGAAAACAAAACAATCTGACAACCTTTGCAATAAACTATCCATGCTAATTATTGTATCATTTACATGGATATAGTTAATATAATTCATAAATTACCAGTCAAGTCTAAAGTTTTTTAAAAAAGGAATTCCTATTCTGAATCTCCTTTTTACAGTTCAAAAACAAAAAAAATTTTTTTTACAATGGTTTATAATTGAATGAAAAGTTTTTATATCCAGAGATGAATGTTTAGTTGTTCAAATGTAGTATATGCAAATGATGTTTATTCAGAATATAGAAGGGGATCATAAATTTATGTACATGTCAGTGTATAAATATTAATTATGATGAGCATGAACTCATTTGATCTGTTTTTTCGTATTGTAATTCAAGAATTATAAACGAATCATTCTAATGAAAAATAAGTATAAAGCTTATATGTTTTGATAATAACTTTCATAGATCTATTGTATGTATAATTATTTAAAAGTTACTATTATTTGTAATAGTAAACAGAGATTATAGTTTTTTTCAATGAATTGGTTGAAGTTGGATGTCAGCTCAGTTGTCTATCGGTTGAGTGCTCGCGCGTGAGACTGATAGGTCCTGGGTTCAAATCTCGTGAGGCGGGATAGTGGATGCGCACTGCTGAGGAGTCCCACAATAGGACGAATCGGGCGTCCAGTGCTTACAGGTTTTCGATGGTGGTCTAGCTTCAATTGACTCATGATTTTAACCATATAAAATTACTAAAATCTCCACAAAACCTCCTTCTGAAAATTATTTTATCAGAAGGAGGTTTTCAAGAGTCTCATACTAGGATGAAATGGGTATCCAATGCTTTCAGGTTTCCCATGGTGGTTTAGCTTTAATTGACTCATGAATTCAAATATATATAAAAAAATTACTAAAAATCTCCACAAAAAACCCCCTATTAAAAATTATCTTAGTTCATGAAGGTTTATTTTCTAGAAAGAAATAGTTAAAATCTATATAATTATGAGTCATTTAATCTTATCCTGTATTTTTAAAATAAATTAGTCTGTCATATTACTTTCATTAGTGGTGGCTAATAGTAGAATCCAAGATTCATGTATCGTTCTATTTCAGACTTGTCAATCGGATGTACCTATTATCAGTGTTAATATTTACACTGAGACTCGAGCCCAGTATCTTTTGCTACAAATGCTCAGTTAACTATTCATTGATAGAGTGAGTTAAATTGGCTATTAACCTATACAAAGAGCATGAATTTTATACGATGACTTGTGTTTTTATATTGTTAATAATATGGTCTCCCAGTGACCAGTGTCTATTGACGTCGATCCGGTTGAGATCCAATAAATACTGATTAATAGGAGACCTTAACATCAACAATGGGCAAATACCAACCCTTACAGATGATATACATTATATATTTAATCAGAAAAACGCATGTATAATTCGCGGAAATCCTCAAATCAATGTATTCTTATTTAATTAACTGCATTTATGGAGATTCTTTGTAATACGAAGGTGCTTTTTTGTATCATGAAATGATACCGATTTTGGGAATATTGTAAATTATAAAAAGATAAACAGTTATTTCGTCTTGATCAAAGTCTCGTCATTGGCACTGATTCGCCAAAGAGGAATGTAATTATACACAAATCTCCGAACTCACCTACAATTACAAAATCATTCAACTACAAGATTTCTGTATAGGCCTTCGAAGATTGTTGAGTTTAGATTGAGATCATAAATCGATCAATGTTAGATCACTACTGAAAACCTGGAGTACTGGATGGGGTATTTCGTCCTAGTATAGGACCCCTCAACGGTGCGCATTGACGATCCCACATATGGGACTTGAACCCAGGACCTTCGTTCTTGAGCGCGAATGCTTAACCTCTAGATCTTAATTACAATAGTTGCAAATTCATTGAACTCGTGACATGCATATATATAGAATAATTTTTAGACATTACCATCGAAGAGTTAATGTTTAACTTTCAAAATTAATTGGATGAAATATTTGCCGTTCCCTTGAAATGAATTTGAAGTTCTTATTGAAGCTGATTAGTTACAAATAAATGATTAGCATTTATTTAATTAATATATTAAGTTATGAAGAAAAAAAGACAAAGCTATCAATATTATGCATTTGATTACATTAATCAATGAACAACTACTTGAAGAAAGTTCTAGTCAGTAGATGAAATCTACAAAACTAAATAATCGGATAGCATAAGATGTTGTATACATTGCTGAATTTCACGGTTTACATCACTTACTTATTTTAGTTTAGTAAACACTAAAAAACTAGGGGGTATTGAACTGAAGTAAGATGGTGGTTGGACGTGGTCAACAGGAAACCCTGGACTCGGGTTTCGTGCTACTTGGCACTTGTCAGCAAGGTTTACCTATAATCTTGAGGGAACCGGTGCTCCCTGACGGATTCGATCCCGAATCACCGAACTGAAATAACATCGAATGTTTTACATGTCTAATTTGAAATGAATTATCTTGAACAATACAATTATTTGCAAGTTAAATTTTTTGTACCGGCAATAAGCATTTCGTTTGATATAAGCCACTCCATTCTGAAGAAGTTGGTTAGCAATGTACAGCTGCATTTGATATTTTTCAGTGATCATGTACAGTGAATGTATATTTGTAATGATGAATCAATAGAACCAGAACAAAACACTTACTAAATTTGTTTGGGTTATTGGACACTTCTTCGACTGATATCAATTAATATAGACAACTGCATTACGATTACATTATTTAGCAAACTGATTGATCAAATTATTTCTAATCACAATTAGTAAAGAAATATAGACAATATTCTGATATACTGATTGTATTCATCATGAATTGACCTGAAATAATTTACCATTGAAAACCATGGAACATTAAAAAGCTATTCCATATTTGTATGTGATTGATCAGCAATGTAGACTCCCGCCCATCCAATGAGTTGAATCCAAGACTTTCGGACTTCACAGAAAACGCTTAACTATTAGAACATCTAATTTTACATTCAGCACATTATAAAAGGATGATAATCTAATCTCTACCAAATCTATTCATCTAAAATAATCTGATATACTTGTTCTGCTGTGAATGCTAAAATAAGGTCATTAGACCAAATATGTACTTTATTCTGAAGTCAACTAACTTTCAAGCTTTTTAGTGCCAATAATAATAATATGATAGAAAGAAATGTGTGTATTTTTTTTCCTTCTTCACAATAAATTGAGTCATCAGTCAGATTAGCTGATTCAACCAGTAGTTGATCAGTTGTTTTTATTGTTGTTATTGTAATGACTATAGTAGTCATGATACACTATACCATATGTCATGACAACAATTTAAATATAAAACATTGACCAATTCATGTAAATTGTTCATTTTTATATTTTTTGCACAGAAACAAAAGTAAAAATAATCAATAAATTTTTATTTATTTTTACTGCATTACAATTTTTTTTAAATCTAAATGATAAATATACTTTGTATATCATAGTAATATCTACAATCATTTAAACAATTCGCATAAATTCAAATTATCGCCAAACATATATGAAATCATGTTTATTGAAAAAACAGTAGTATAAATATATTTATTTAAAAAAAAACAATAAACTGTGTGAATAATAAATTCATTCAGTATTATTTGTTTGAATCTTCCCATTGATGCGTTAGGACTGCAACTGGTCAGTCTCTAATTGGCATATATGTGCATACTGTACGTATTGCCTCGATATGAATAATAGTAATAGAATAAAATGAACATTAATAAATTAATTTTTTAGCTAAATAAAATAATTTTTTTAATAAAAAACACTATATTACTAATTTTTTTTGAGATAATATTAGTAGTAATAATATTTCTTTAGTGAAACAAATGTTCCTTCTCACTATGTTTCTAAATCAGTTGTTAGTCAGTTATAGGAAACTTAATACATATTTAGAAGGAATGAAAACGAAAAACAACGAAAAATCACAGGGGTGCGGTATAATGGAACAGAAGTATGATTGTAATAAAACAATTCAGTTGTCTTTCTTTATCATTTTTCTTATTTATTTCATTATACTTTTTTTAAAAAAAACAATGTAGGAAAAATTTCGCCTGAACTCCACCCACTTTCTTTATACATTACATAAACAATCAGTATCACTACTTAATTTCCCTTTCTTTCCTTTATTAAAATCAGTACATATACATGTGTATACATGGAACAGTATGAGATATTGATAGGGAAGGTAAAGAAATCTAGTCATAGATTTAAAAAACTTTATCTCTATGGTAACTAAATCAATGGACGATAAATCAAAAAAAAGATAGAAATTATTTTTTTCTTAAACAAAAAAAAATAAAGAATAAGTTTTAGGTTGGACAATTTATTTTAGAAAGGAATTATCCGTTTGTTTTTTCCTTTCTTTTAATTCAAATGACATATTTGTTAATGTAGATTTTTATTTATTGAATAGAATAACTTTTATATGTATAAACACGTCTATACAAAAAATTAAATCCTGGGTAACTGAATTTATGTAAAAAGAAAGTTTACCGTTTGTTGTATGTATTGGCCTAAAAATTAAAATGTATTCATAATCTAATGCGATCTCGTCTATAGGATGAATTCTACAAAGATTGTTGGTTAGTTGACAGTATAAAATCCCCTTGTGTAAATGTTTAATTTATGACTGAAATAGTTTTGTTTGAAACTGTTAGAGTTTCATACATACTCCAGTAAACGATGATGATATTTTCGGAGTTGTAGGGAACAGGCAAATTTCATCTAGAAATTTCAAAATCATTTCCATGATGATGAAGTTATTTGGTAGTATGAACAGAAATGAAGCCCAATAGTTCAAGTCAGCATTTCATTAACTAATGGGTTCCTCAACAAAGAACAACACTTTACGATTTCTTATGTGAGTGTATTTTTTAAGCGTCGAATTCCTCAGAAAAATCTTTACATACAAATGAGCACAACAATAAGTGCAGTGGGTAATGAGAGAGTTCCTCAACTAGATTCTTTTAATATGGCTACTGAAAGTGAGGAAAGAATGAATTCATTTTTATGGAGTTCGAATGTATCAATCAAATAAATGATATTCTTTGCAGTGTACCCACTTCTGTGCCCAGTGTAACCGCACTTGTGGAAGTGGCATATATTATTATACCACAGTGGTTCAAGTACTAACAAGATAATTTGTTGATAGCTGACAATGAATTTACTATATTAACCTTCTGCGTTTAAGTGCAGTATAAATGGATAAAATATCAGTCGAAAACCGAGAGTCCTTTATTCCGAAGAAGTGGATTACATTAAGTCACAAAACGTTAGAAATGCAACGTTCTACTAATTGGGATATAACAAAAAATATATATTTATTAAGTTTTTAACCAATGCTCAATTTATTTGAAAATATCAATTCCAACCTTGACAGTGATACCTAAAAAGTTTATCAGGGAGATTGAAATTTAGTGTAAGAGTCAATGTAAAAAGACATTTTGAAAATGTGAATTACAGAAAGTCTAATGCTCTTATCTACAAAATTATGAAATATCCTGTTCCATTGGTTTAGATCTGTATAAGTGCGTAAAAATGTTATTGGTCCCTTTCTACAGCAAGTAGTGTAGTCGTTATTCATCAGAAAATTTTTATTAATCCTGTAAGACCAGCTCATACGAATAAAACGGAATATATGCTAAGGACACTTACGTATTTATATCTGATTTACAGTCGGACAAAAACATGTTTATGATCCGAGTGTATGATTACATCCAGATAGGAATTCTCAGAATGAAATATAAAATACCATAATATATTCTTCTTAGCCTACATTTTAATTGTAATGATTTAGAGACAATATATCTCAAATCCAAAACTTTTGTCTCATTGCAAACCACATGTTGGTAATCTATGCTCAAATGTTCTAGGAGAAGACAATTTGAATTCTAGTTCAACTAAAGTCTAATTATTATTCTTAATGACAATAGATATGAATTGTAAGCAAACATGGATAGTGGCTAGCAGTGGAATCCAGGACTCGCATTTCGTCCTATTTGGGACTTGTCAGCTGGATGTACCTACATCTCAGAGTTGATGTTCACTCTGGGACTCGAACCCAGTACCGTTGGTTTTAAAACGCCATCACGTGATCCACTTAACTACTGAGTCCCAGAGTGAACATCAACTCTGAGATGTAGGTACATCCAGCTGACAAGTCCCAAATAGGACGAAATGCGAGTCCTGGATTCCATTGCTAGCCACTGTCCATCTTTGCTCATAATGTTTGTGAATTACGGCTATATCGAGGAGATACGCACAGTATGTATATATACCAATAAGAAACTGACCAGTTGCAGTCCTAAACATCAATAGGAAGATTCAAACAAACAATAATAGGTGAAATAAATATGAATGCTTATATAAAGTACTTTCAATTATTTTTATTACATTTCACATGGATTAATTCCTTGTGTACTGGTATCCTGTTACCTCAGAAAATTAACAAAGCAAATAATAAATTACCAAATTAAATGTCTCCGATTAAGTTATTTTACAATATTTGGTATGGTAATGAGTTATTAGATTTTTATTTCATAAAATGTACATGAATACATAATACTGTGGTGATTAGATCAATTATTAATTGGTTATAACAAATTCTCAATGTGCCAAGAAATAAACTCCTGAATATTCATAGTTGGGAAACAGATAATCCATAAATTTAAGTAGACTACAACTATTCAAATGAATTAATAAAATGTTTGTCTTATAGATTAGTTTATTAAGTGATATGTTATTGATTGTTATCTGTAATAATTAAAATATTACATTATAATTAGCGGATATCTCACATTTAAGATATCCTGCCTTATTCTATATTGAATGATAATATTTTATGGCCCTATATCTGACTCTATTTGGATAGTTTCTGATTGCTATTAAATAACTGCTGTCGAAATATACATCCTGACTATTCTCGTACATAATCATCGACTTAACTCACGTTAGTCTATAAAGGAGTTAAATAAGTCCAATAAGAGAATGAATTTCTAATACGTGTATTTCATACCATCGTTGATCCAAACAAACGATCGAAGAAAGCGAAGTGAATAAATAAAAGTGAAGAGAGCGAAGAAAAATGACACGCAATGGAGAAGGTGTGTGAGAGTCAATCGATATTTGTAGTGAGATAAAAATAAGTTATAAGATATCTGATGAGTAAGATAAGAAATGCACACACATACACCTATATAAAAACAGTCAAGGCTGATATGCGAATAATTAACAAGGTCAAAATGTAGCTTAAGAAGAATGTTTAAATTGGTTTTTCCAGAAGCTAGAATGAGCTATGTGGGTTCAACATCGAACCAACCATGATAAATAATTAGGATAACAAAATATTTAGAAAACAATCAGATCTGACTATTTGAATAAAACAATAATTTCATGAATATGATGTCATTCATTTCAAAGTTCATGGAAAATTGAAATTTGAATGAATTAGTAGTTAAAAATTGTCTTTTTTTCTGTTTAGTTATTTCAACATTTAACTTATCTAAAATGTTGAATTTATTAAAATTAGAGATTAAATCAGTAAAGTATACTACTGCTATACTATACTATACTATACTACACCATATCTATATACATTATACTTGTCAAAAGTAATTTATGTAGGTCAGATCTATTAGTTTAATGAGACAAAGCAAAGTAATATCCCCTCCTTCCCCCCCCCAAAAAAAACAGTCCAAGTACACATTCAGTTTGTCAAGTATACAACTAAGTTTTTTCATTATGACCTCAAATAATAATGTAAAAAACAGTTTTCTTTTCTTCTTCATCTAGTTTAGCAAAACCGCTAAAAATGAACTAAAACATGTCAGATTAATTTTTAAACTGAAAACTAATTATTTTGTTCAATATAAATATTTTTTGTTTTAAAACAAAAACTGTTTATTAGCTAAGGTGAGAGGTTTTATCCCCACTTATTCTATACTTACAAACATTTATAGTTAAGTAATATACATTAGTTTAAGTTGAAGTTGATTTGTCTGACCAAAAAAAACAAACAACAAAAGACGCAACATTTTAAAACTTACCTAATTTAGATAAACCGGGGAAAAAAATAATCTATAAAACTAAACCTGTCTATTATAATGAAATAAAGTTCTGTTAAAGGATTAGACAAGAGTTCCAGGTGTATAAGTAAAGTGATGAAATGGTAGGAGGGTATGGTTAATATATTATTTGTATATATACAATCATCAATATAATTATAATCTGTCATAAACTAGGGTCATAAGTATTAATGTTGATCATTGGAAAAGAACTTTGTTTTTTCCAGAAACAAAAAGGCTTGTCTTTTTTCAAATTTATGTTTATTTAAAATCCATACATATAGGTGGGTTTTTTTTTGCTTTTTCGCGTTAGGATTGATGTGTTTTTATCTTTTTTTGAAAAAAAGAGAGTGAATTCCTTTATAAATTAATTATTAAAGACAATCACTCTTATTCATTCATAGATAGTTGAGAAGGAAATAAGATTAAGTGATCTGTTAGAGAAACAGGAAAAGTGTGTGTGTGTGTGTGTGTGTGAGAGAGAGAGAGGGGGGAGGGAGAGAAAGATATAGACTAGAGAGTGAGGGAATATTTGTGCTTTTTTTTTCAAAATTTTTTGTTCATAGTAAATGAAAATACCTACAGGTGATGATAAACCATTATCACCAACATTATTTTCTAACATACAGAAATATATAAAACAAACTGAAAGTTGAAAGGGGATTATTCAATTTGATGAAGTGAATTTCAGCTAGACAAGTTAAATACATATAAACAAATAAAAATTCAAGGATTATTTGAACCGAACTATTGAAGATGTTGTTTTTTAAAAAAAAAATATGTCTGTTAAATCAGTGTTGATACATAATCTACGTAGATTTTCTTTTTTCTACCTTAAGTTCTACTTTTTCATTAATTATTACTTTAAATGAATTAGAGAGAAATTCTGATGGAGATTTGTTAAAATTTAATTTTTATCCCAAAAGATTATCAAGAACGAAAAATCTAGTTAACTATAAATGGTATTTTAATAGTTAAATTCATTAGTCGATTCTAAGTTTGTACAACTAGTGAAAACCTAGAAGCATTGGACAGCTATTTCGTTCTAGTATGGGACTACTTAGCATTGTTTGTCCACAGTCCGACATATGGGACTTGAACCTAAGACATTTAGTATCGCACACGAACATTTAACCTCTAGACCACTCAGCCAGTATACAACGGTGTTAATGTCTTACTTCAATCGGTCCAGTGTTTTCGGGTTTTCAATGGTGTTCTAGCTTAGCTTGACTCATTAATTCAACTATTAAAATTACTACAATCTCCACAAACTCCCATTCTGATGAAACAAAATTGGCTCCTATTTTGATACACGAAAAACAAAATGAGTTCAGTGATTCAATGTGAATGTTTATTTTGTTTTGAATAATTAGTTTAAAAAATAGTTTTCGTCATGAACTGATATCCATTAGAAAAGTGGTTGGAAACCCACCGAACACTGGTTAGTTTTTTCCATTCTTGAGGTTTGCAGATATATACATATGGAAAACTCCACATAAGATCAAGGTCAGCAAAGCAAATGGTTCTTTAGTTGACGACCAGAACCTTCACTAAGCTATGCCATTTTTTTCACAAAAATATTAATCAAACATAAAGTCAGTAACAAACAAGTCTGAAAATCAGGTCTTAATTTTATGTGTTCTCAAATGGCCCAGGATGAAGTTGAATAATCAGTAATTATTTTAACTAAAGAAATGGTTTTTAAAGTAAGAAAAATGATGTATTTATACAAATATAAGTGGATATTTTAAGATTAAACAGAATACTGTATTCGAAGAAGATTGGATTATAGATTACTCCAGGGAACTATTTATAGACTGTTATCATATATATATTCTTACTGTATAACTGTTAGTTAACTAGATTATATATGCATATAATCGTATTCCTTTTATCATAAGCTTTTATTGGACCTATTGACTACTATTATACAATTTACTATTCTTAAGTTTGTTATATCTTGTTGGTTGAACGCTATATTCAGATCCTAAGCTATTCTGATAACCCCCAGGCTAGAACTATTCAACGACTTGAAGACCAGAGAGAAGACACGAGTATGAGAGAGGTACTTTACTACAAGGTTCATTTATGTACAGAAAAACAGGGGTTTTATAATAATTAAAAGACCTTGAGGTCCCATAGTAGCAGTGTGTTAAACAGCCAACCAGGACCTCGTTATTTTAGTAGCATAGCTTCTAACTAATCGCTGATTGGTTGGGCTCTTTATGAGCCTCTGGAGGCTCTGATAGAGTTTACTGTAAGCCGACTCAACAAAGTTATTTGCAATTTATTAGTTACAGTCTCTCACATTCACAAACACTTTTGGCTCAAACTTGCATAACTGTTATTTTCTATTTTATGCTGAGTTCTGATTTGCTTGTATATAAACTGAGTATGTCTGAAATATATAATTCATACAGTGGAAGCTAAGATTTGTGTCCTAGACTCGGGCAAGCAGGACAAGGCGGAAGGACCAGTCAGGACTCAAAGTTGACTCTAGACTGATCATACTGATTAATTGCTTTGATACAGTCCCAAGATCACACAAGTCGTGCTCTAATTGGCGATATAGTCACGTGATAATTAGCAAGGCAAAAGTCATAACACAACAGTAGTTTGAGATTTCATCATTGAATTCTTCGTTTTTAAATGTCATGCAAGCTGAAATGTTCGAACACTACCACATACTCAATGTGACGAAGATATATCTAATAAAAGGTAATTTTAATAGATAACGAAAATAAATGTCCCATGTTAGTTGGTTGGAGGCAATTGTCAAAAAGTTTTGCACCTAAATTTTATGCCAGTTGAAATCGGTTAACAAGGCATACCTGTCATCTTGAGGGGACTGATACTTTCCATTGGATTAAAATCCACACCAACCAGCCTCATAATCTGAGACACTTCCCTCTATCTATTTGAACAGAAACCGATCCCTTATAGGACTGATGCATTTACGATTGATTGACCACTGTTTAGTAATCAATATCCTTTGGTGTTGATCGAATTCCATTGGTCATGTTACGATCTGACCGTAAGTTCATGTTTGAATAAATAATAACGGTAATAAAAGAAACAATTTAATAATAAACTCATTGTTTACGTAAAAATGATGGTGATTATGAAGTTGATAGGGGTGGACAGCAGTAATAGTTAGAAAAGTTATCTATTTCACAAGTGTGCACACAAAGCGCTAGCTATTAGCGTGTTTAGTTATTACTTAGATACATATAGGATAGTATATGAAAAAGAAAGTAGTAATCTTCATATTCATTTATCACTAATGGAAATATAGTTTCCTTTTAAAAAATGGTTAAATAGTAATCTGGGTGGCCATTGTTTATTTATTTATTCTACTTTATTTCATTTTAACATTCCACTTCGTTTTTCTTTTATTCTTTTTTGTTTATCATCTTTGTTTCATTTCACCTTCTTGAATTCTTATTTCCAACGAAAAATAAAAAAGAAAATATGTTCCATGTTTCACTTTTTCTTTCTTTTCTGCTTTCTGGCATCAATCACTTTTTTTTATACTTACATTCTCTCACTCTATCCCCCTTCGCTCCCTCTCTTTCCCTATCTATCTATTATACATTCCAGTTCTTTATGGAATCTGTCAATGTAATAAAATTGGATCAGTTAAAATTAACAGAAATAAAATAAAATAAATGAAAATATGTAATTAGACTTTTTCTAAAACCAAAAAAGGATTATCACATTTATTCAAAAAATATTTTTGTTATTTATTAGGAAAACGAATTCGTAGAAAACTATGCCCATATGAAGAAAAAGGGAATGTAACAACAAAAAAGTTGTTACGAATAAATGAATTGAGTAGATATTAGCTGATATTATTTTGTGTGGCTTCATTTTTGTCTATTATATAATTTTCATGGTTAAAAGCATGAATCAATTGAAGCTAGACCACCAAGGAAAACCTGGAAGCACTGGACGGCCATTTCGTTCTATCGTGGGACTCCTCAGCAGTGCGTATCCGCAATAGGACGAAACGGCCGCCCGGTGTCCCCAAGTTTTCCATGCTGGTCTAGCTTCAATTGACTCATGCTTTCAACTATGAAAATAATAAATCTCCACAAAAACCCCTTCTTATTATTATATAATTGACTGAATTGAGTCATTTATGCCATTACATTGTTTTAACTCTGAATCTTGACACTATTTGATCCATATTTAATTTAAAAAAAAACAGAATAATTCACTGGGAAACTATGAGTCATTATGAAGTTTGTTTTTCTGTAAACATTGTTTACTTGTATCTCCCCATTGTTATTTGGACTGCAATTGATCAGTCTCTTGTTGACATATGTGCATCCTGTGCGGACTGCCTCGATATTGCCTGAAGTCATAAGCTTTATATACAAATAGGACAAAACGCGCGTCCTAGATTCCCCTGCTAGCCACTATCCATCATTGCATATTAAATTCATAGGTTATTCATTTGTTGAAAACTATTGAAATACACTAAGTATCAGTACTCATTGGTAGAAGATTTACAAAAAAAAAGGAGAACAGACAAGAAGTTTCAAACAGTATCCTTTCTGGATAGTTATAAATATTTCTATAATTTGATTTTTATGAACTAAGTAATATCGACTTCGACAACTACTGTTATAATAAATCTCATATAAGAACTTTTCAAGAATAACTGATTATGCAGAATTTATCATAAAACATGTGTAAAGTGTTAACTTTAAAAGTAATAATTAGAATATCTCAAGTTAATTCTAGAATACCTGCTTCAGTTTGGGCACCTGGGCAGTATCACAGTCCTCACGCAAATCAAAGGAGATTTGTGCGGCACACATATATCTGGTGCCCCTTTGTACCAATATTTATGTATTGGAATAAATAAATAAATAATTCTAGAATATTTCCTAGTGAATTAGAGGTTGCAATTTTTTTCATTCTAATTAAATCCTTTTTTCTTAGTTAAATACATTGTGTACTAACTAAGTCTTGGTTTTCTAAACGAAACTGTACTAGTGCATTTAACATGCTAATAAATAAGACACATACTTCTGAATAATGAATGTAATATGGTTAAAGAAACCTTTGTTATTCTATATGTCAGTCGATAAAATTGTATCATATCGATTGATACAAATAAATTTCAATAAAATTCAGAAAGGGCTTTAGATAAGTATCATGTTAGGCAAAATTCGAGCACCTTCTGTAAACCATAACTATGCCTATAAACTACTGGCTCATTTTAAACACTTTTTCAGATAACTAAACTATCCATCTTATCTACAAAAAATGGAGTATGAATTGTGAAAGCATTAAATGACCACTTTTCTATTGCTTAGTAATTAATACCTCCTATCCACCAAATTGTAATGTGACCACTAATCAGTTGTAGTTGAACAGAACAGTGACAACATCTTTGTCTCTCGAACTATAATGCAAGGTGATAAGGCCTCAAAACTCGTATTGTAAATCTCTTTCTAAAATATTTCACACACATCATATAGACAAGTGTCAAATAGCCGAAAATTTAAGTCCATATTTCCCTTTCTATGAGTTACAATCGTCTAAAATAAAAAAAATGACCACTGAGATTACTTATTTCTTTATTCTACAAGTGTACAATTTATAGTGCGTATTGAGAAGTGTTATTAAATATTTGACATGAGTTCTGGTTTAAAAACGATTATTTAAGAAGATGAATTGTTTAATTAATTAACTAATTAAGTCAAAACAGAACAACTGATGATCGGAAAGATTTAAAACGTAGCTTTGAGGATTATTTTACCGAATCATTCAAGAAATCGCTTTTATTTTCTATTATGGTTTTGGTGTTATTATTTTGAAATAGTGATTAATCAATACTTTATTTTTACCGTCCAAATTCGATTCTCTCTCGCTCATACATCTTTTATTAGAGAAGTAATGATAACTAAGGATGAAACCTGACTGTTACGATAAACAAACTGGTTGATTTCTTGTTTTACTCAATAAGGAACCACGATTGAGAATAATTGAATTTGTTATTATTTACGAAGTGACAATAGATTTTATTGAATCATACAGAATTCTAAAATTCCAGAAGACAAACTACATTGAACTTTAAAAAAATATATTGATATTTCTTACTACAGATATATATTTGTAAAGACTTGTAGTTCCCTGTTTTTATGATTAAGAACTGCAATCAATCAATCTTTATAAGTATATTCACATCCTGAGTTGGATAGTTTTTAGTGACGGGTTTCGTAATCTTAAAAAATGTTCAAAGTTATTTGAACTAAGTAAATTATTGAGTAAAGTTTAGGTGTTTAGATTTACAGATACTGGATTCAAATCTTAATGTTAGCATTAACACCCAAGTTCAGATATATTCACTTTGTATTGTTTGTTTGAATCTTCCCACTGATATTTAGGACTGCAATTGATCAGTCTCTTATTGGCATATGTGCATACTATGCATATTGCCTCGATATAACCCTCATTCACAAGCATTATAAGCAAAGATGGATAGTGACTAGCAGTGAAAGGTAATGGGTTCGAGTCCAAGAGTGAACATCAACTCTGGAATGTGGCAGGTACATCTAGCTGACAAGTCCCAAATAGGATGAAACGCAGGTCCTGAAGTTCAGATACTTTCATATTAGTAATCTCAAATAGGTAGAAGTGTATATCCTAGATCCCACTGCTAGCTTCACTTGAGTCTGGTGACGATCGTACCAAATCAAGATAAACA
>NC_031495.1:33904648-33905926 GCF_000237925.1 Schistosoma mansoni
TTACATCATTGTCATTTTTCTTCAATTCATAACCGACTCATTTCAATTCATATCTTTCCCTATTACCATTAATCTATTTTCAGTTGCTTCATTACACAATAATCTAATATTTGTTAATTCTATGAGTTCTAGTCACTATTTCAATATTCTGGAGCTTTCGCTCCCAAACTTTATTTATCTGAAACAGAGTTTTTTATTATCTTATTAACTCTATCGTAATCTTCACTACATCATGATACGCGTATTCATCTTTATTCATCCTCGTATGTATAGGTATGTTAATATCTGTAATAACGTTGATATTCAAATAATTTAGGTTGTAAGCAGCTGATGAGAACCTAACGAAATAAAATGAACTTATATTATTCTGCGCCGGTCTTCGTTCTCTAAGGTATTAACCAACATATATGTAAAAATAAACAGAATAACATCATAGTTGAAATCATGGGTCAATTGAAGCTAGACCCACGTCGAAAACCTGGAAGCACTGGACGGCCGTTTCGTCCTATTATGGGACTCCTTAGCAGTGCGCATCCACGATCCCACACTCGTGAGATTCAAACCCAGGACCTACCAGTCTCGAGCCGGAGCCCTTAACCGACGGACCACTGAGTAGGCCGGCATACAACGGTGTTAATGTCTAACTTCAACCAATCCCCTAACATCAGTTAGTGAATGAATGATATAACATGATTTCATTGTTTCTTGTTTATCAATAAGAAAAAAACTTACCAAAGTTCTAATCTGTTCGTTAGTGACTTACTTTTGATTGTTACTAGATAGAAAAAAATCTAAGTAAAACGACCATTCCATGTTTTCAACTTTGATTGATATATTCACTCGTTTTCTTAAAAGAATATTCACATTATCAGCTGACTACAACTTGTAAACAATTAAAAATTACCTCGGAAATACATCAATGTAATTTAGAATTATTCAGTAACATCTATTACATAAACCTATCTTTACTAATTTTAAATTAACTAATTTTTTAATGTTGGTATACAATGAATATTATTGTCAAGTAAATCAATTCATTACAAATAACTTTTAATAACATTATCATTTGAAAATAATATAAATTAATAAATAATTAAATCAATTGAAGCTAGACCATCATGGAAAACCTGGAAGCACTGGGATCGTGGATGCGCACTGTTGAGGAGTCCCACAAAGGGACGAAACAACCGTCCAGTGCTTCCACGTTTTCCATGCTGGTCTAGCTTCAATGAACTCATGATTTAAACTATATATAAACTTACTAAAATCTCCACAAAA
>NC_031495.1:33906126-33936528 GCF_000237925.1 Schistosoma mansoni
ATTAGTAATCTCAAACAGGTAGAAGTGTATATCCTAGATCCCACTGCTAGCTACAATTCAACTCGATGTTTATCTTTTGTTTTGTAAACTAAAACCTTAATTACTGTAAATTGATATTTAAATATGGAACACAACAGCTGTAATTCTATCAAATTTCAACAAAATATTGATCTGTGAATGCATTGAATCCTAACAGTGTGAACCATGAAATAAACAAGAAAAAGACAAATACATCCTATCAATATTCGCTGTCATATTAACGCATAATTTGTTGTCAATTATCATCACTATCTAGTTCATTCTTATTTCACTATTTCATAAAAAGAAAGAAAAAAAGAAAGAATCATAACCATCATCATTATCTTGATTTGAAATGAGTTCACAGACACAAAAAACATACGAAAAACTCTTACATATAGGTATATTTCTCTCTTAATTAGACTGTATATAATGTAACTAATTTATTTTAAATATGCTTGTTTAAAAGTTCATCTATACATGGGTATGTCTGTCAAAAAAGGAAAAAAAATTGAAGAATACATAAATACTTCAATTTGCAAAAAAATTTCATCTTTCAAAGAATATAGACTTACATGTTAAATAATCAAGATGAGAATAAAAAAACAAAATGAAGGCTTGGCATATACTTTTCAAAAGAGGAACCAAAAATGAGAATATTATAGTTTGACAAACTTTGACAGGTGGTATATACTGTCTTATTTTCAAAACTCAATTCATTTTTATATTTCACTTTGAATTATGGAAAAGAAATTTAAATGACACTATTGTTTATATTCTTTTTTTAAAGAGAAAGAAAGAAGAAACAATCAGACTATAGATCATTTCGTTTGTTGAATGTTTTAAATAATTACAACGTATCATTATGAATCTAAACATTACCACACACACCCCCCGCCTTATTATTGTCAATATTAAATCTGAACAGTCATAAAAGTACGAGGAAAAAAATTGCAAAGTCAATAGATCTCAATCATTAATTTCTATCTTATCATGTACACATTACATAACAGACTAAAATATGGATAGACAGAAACTATAACAGATCAACATATAACAGTTATGTCATAGATTATATTCGGTTTTAATTGTTGTTCCTTTTATTGTCGTTATTATTTATCTTCTTTTTCTCTGGTGACAATTTACCTAACAAAAATTTATGGCCTGATATTTAAAGAATATACCATCTTCGGTCAGGAGACTAAGAAAAAAGGGACACATAGAATTATACTTAAAAAAGTGGTACATAAATTTAATGCAAAGAAAAGGGGAAGTATTATGATATTCAATAGAAATAATTTGATGTTATTACTTCCTTACAAAAGAAGTAACTCATAACTTTAGGGTTGGATTTTGGTAACATTGCTCTTTTAAAGATTACAAATACCACACAATACAATATTAAACTATATTATTGAGTAATACTAATTGATGAGTAAGTTTTCTGTAATACATTTATGTGACAAATCCCCATCAGTAAGTCATATGATGTAATGATCTAATATAATCAAATGACAATTATAAACAAAACTGAATCTCAGCAGTGCGCATCCACGAACCCGCTCCCGCGAGATTCGAACCCAGGACCTACCAGCCTCGAGCCGAAGCCCTTAACTGACAGACCACTGAGCTGGCATCCAACGGTGTTAATGTCTAACTTCAACCGTCCAGTGTTTCCAGGTTTTCCATGGTGGTCTAGCTTCAATTGACTCATGCTTTCATCTATGAAAAATACTAAATCTCCACAAAACCCCTTCTGATAATTAAAACTGAATCTATCTGTTGGTTACATATTTATTGAAAGCTCTTAACAATCAAGATTAAGAAATAGATCAGGCGATTCCCGATTCACTATCTACCAGAAAAGTATTCGGAAATTTGGGAACACAACATAGATGTATCCTCTCGGGTTAGAAATCTTCAGAAATGTATACTGATGAATTCATAATGAATAGAATGAGGTACATCCAAGTCTTGAAAGATGTTATCAGACTACACAGTCTTCTAATATCAGTCAACTCACAATATGCACACAATTTCCACCTCCAAGACATTTGTTAATTAATGATCCATTATTGGCCTAGGTAACACCTTCTAGGACTAGGGAAAATCTATCTCATTATCTAATTATTATTTACAAATTGAGTGTATCATAATTAAATTATACAAAATTATTATACGTATAGAGAAAAAAAACTGAAGTCCTTTAAGATTATTAACAAACGATCAAACTCCAACCTTTTCAAGTTTTTCAAAGCGATAGCGACCAAACGCTTAATAACAGATCTATATACCCAAAAACAGACAGTATTAAATCAGTCTTCGCCCTGATACCATTACACCCCTTTTTATTTATTACGTCATTTATTATTTCATCTCGTTCTGAAGTTTAATTACATCATTGTCATTTTTCTTCAATTCATAACCGACTCATTTCAATTCATATCTTTCCCTATTACCATTAATCTATTTTCAGTTGCTTCATTACACAATAATCTAATATTTGTTAATTCTATGAGTTCTAGTCACTATTTCAATATTCTGGAGCTTTCGCTCCCAAACTTTATTTATCTGAAACAGAGTTTTTTATTATCTTATTAACTCTATCGTAATCTTCACTACATCATGATACGCGTATTCATCTTTATTCATCCTCGTATGTATAGGTATGTTAATATCTGTAATAACGTTGATATTCAAATAATTTAGGTTGTAAGCAGCTGATGAGAACCTAACGAAATAAAATGAACTTATATTATTCTGCGCCGGTCTTCGTTCTCTAAGGTATTAACCAACATATATGTAAAAATAAACAGAATAACATCATAGTTGAAATCATGGGTCAATTGAAGCTAGACCCACGTCGAAAACCTGGAAGCACTGGACGGCCGTTTCGTCCTATTATGGGACTCCTTAGCAGTGCGCATCCACGATCCCACACTCGTGAGATTCAAACCCAGGACCTACCAGTCTCGAGCCGGAGCCCTTAACCGACGGACCACTGAGTAGGCCGGCATACAACGGTGTTAATGTCTAACTTCAACCAATCCCCTAACATCAGTTAGTGAATGAATGATATAACATGATTTCATTGTTTCTTGTTTATCAATAAGAAAAAAACTTACCAAAGTTCTAATCTGTTCGTTAGTGACTTACTTTTGATTGTTACTAGATAGAAAAAAATCTAAGTAAAACGACCATTCCATGTTTTCAACTTTGATTGATATATTCACTCGTTTTCTTAAAAGAATATTCACATTATCAGCTGACTACAACTTGTAAACAATTAAAAATTACCTCGGAAATACATCAATGTAATTTAGAATTATTCAGTAACATCTATTACATAAACCTATCTTTACTAATTTTAAATTAACTAATTTTTTAATGTTGGTATACAATGAATATTATTGTCAAGTAAATCAATTCATTACAAATAACTTTTAATAACATTATCATTTGAAAATAATATAAATTAATAAATAATTAAATCAATTGAAGCTAGACCATCATGGAAAACCTGGAAGCACTGGGATCGTGGATGCGCACTGTTGAGGAGTCCCACAAAGGGACGAAACAACCGTCCAGTGCTTCCACGTTTTCCATGCTGGTCTAGCTTCAATGAACTCATGATTTAAACTATATATAAACTTACTAAAATCTCCACAAAACCCCCTTCGAATAATTAAGCATAAAAGATCATTACGTATCTAATATACTTCTTCGAATGTAAACTTATAACTTGATTCATATCAAACAAAGATTAAAATAGTATAAACAAAGATGGATAGTGCTTAGCAGTGGAATCCAGGGCGCGCATTTCGTCCTATTTGGGACTTGTCAGCTGAATGTACCTGAATCTCAGAGTTGATGTTCACCCTAGGACTCGAACCCAGTACTGTTCGCTTCAAACAACATCACGTGATCCATTTAACTACTGAGTCCTGATAGCCACTTGCTTGTGCAATAGGAATGAACTTTAAATTCATTTGGTATTGTTGGTTTGAATCTTCCCTTTGATGTTTAGAACAATTTGTACTGATCAATTACAGTCCTAAACATCAATGAGAAGATTCAAACAAACAATACCAAATGAATTTAATTAATTATAATAGTTTTAAATTAATGAGCTCATATTTTGAATTTATATTCAATTGGTCAATATTCAATATTCAACTATTATCTGTATACTTTAATTTTTTCATAAATATAACATAAATTAATTCTGTTTTATAGTAAAATTCTTTACATTTAAATTAAATGTCAAAACTAAATTATTTTATAAATTAAGGTATAATTTATGAGAGTTCACTTGTTGTCATTTATACACATATATAATCATTGTAATTTTCCTAATAAATCTATAAGACTTCCTGTTTAAACAAATAAATAAATAAATCAGAAGGGGGTTTTTTGTGGAGATTTTAGTAATTTTATACAGTTGAAATCATGATTCAATTGAAGCTAGACCACCATGGAAAACCTGGAAGCATTAGACGTCCGTTTCGTCCTATTGTAGGACTCCTTAGCAGTGATCACCGCGAGGTGGGATCGTGGATGCCATCCAGTGCTTCTACGTTTTCCATGGAGGTCTACTTTCAGTTGACTCATGATTTCAACTAAAAAACAAATTAATTAAAAAAAAATTAAATAAAATTCTCGAAATTTTTTTATTTCAGTCAGATATCATTTATTTACCTTAAGATCGAGTTAAGTTTATACCTAGTAATTTTAAGTATTTTTTTCTATTGATTATAAGTTATCTGTTCATAAACCATCAAATATCAATGGTTCAAGTTGCGTATAGATTTGGAATTAATGTTAATTGACCTATTTATTATCAGATAAGAAGAATATAATCTAGTCTTAAACTCATTAAGCCTGTGATTTTAGGTTATATCGAGGCAGTCCGCATTGGATGTACATATACTGTGATGTGGTCTACTTATATCCACATAAGTAGTATATGGTGATGGTCAGACATGGAATGTATTTTGGCAGAAGATCGATAAGGAACGAATAGGAATGAAGCGCAATCGGTAAGAAAATACATGAACAATGAAATCAGAGAAGACAGACTCATATTTGCAGAAGGAACAGTTAAGATTGAGACAGTTGATTGTTATTTTGCAAATTAACTGTTTACTGTATGGTTATCAGAATTTAGTGAGATAGTCTGTAATTTCTGCTTCAATACATTCGATTGTGCCCAGTTATGTTCTTGTTCACTACAATATCAACAAGAGACTGATCAATTGTATTCCTAAATAACAATGGGAAGCTACAAGTAAACAACAAATGTTTTTAAACCTATTTTTAAATAGAAGTCCATTAGAATACTAAGGACCCTTAAGACGATTAATATTCACTTATAGTTTTAATAAAACAATAATAATTTTTAAAATGTGGCTAATGTTAAAAGAACGACGATAAAGCTAGGCTTTGAGAAAAACATACAGATCTACTAATTCTCATAAATGGTTTTATTCATTTAACCTTCTATACTCTGAGTTTCTTTTGTTTTCGGTACTCACTAAATTATAAATTCAGGAAGTTCTTAGCTTGCTAAAAGCTTTCATATTGAATGCTTTAGATCACATATAAACCTTTAACATGTTATGAAACAAAATAGCGATGAAGTCTGGTATTCATCATGGAAACCAATGATTTTTTATTTACCTTTTCCTTAAGCATGCTTCTAAAAATCCAGACAATCTTGTCTGACTTCAATCCTTACTTGGAATGCATCTGTCAACTGTCCTTCATGCACGACCTTGTAATGTAGTCTGTCATATGAGCTTATGGGGGAATATTGTGCCACCTATAACCAATTCGTTGAATGCACATAAATTTGCAAATATCTCCCCATTTTCATTTCTCTCTCCTAGTCCACGTCGTCCCATTATATCTTTATATCCTGCGTTGTCTACTGCGACTTTAGCATTGAGATCTCCCATCAGGATGTTCAGGTCCTTTCATGGGTACTTCGCTATGATTGATTGCAGCCTCTCGTAAAACCGATCATTATCATCGTCATTACTATCATTGGTGGGTGCATAACATTACATAACATTCATCGTGATTCCCTCCTACTTCGTTTTGAAGAACGCTTTATTGGTCGTGGATCAATGAGATTGCCATCCTATAGGTTTGGAGCATTTTCCTCTTCATGACCAGAGTGCAGAAGCATCTCTCTCGTATCTAGCCTTTGCTGTCCAGCTTGTGTCCAATGGGTTTCGACGATTCTAATTACTGCCAATTTGTATCTTCTCATTTCCGTTGCTATTTGAATGGTGTTCCCAGTCTCCCATATTGTCCGGACATTCCATGTACCTATAAAATGTGTTGCTCTGGTTGTTCGAAGGTGCATCGGCCTCGTGAGTTCCGAAGGATCTCAGTCTTCATCATGAGACGTCATAATTCTTCCTTGAACTCGGAGGGCAAAGTTTAAATTGTTTATTCTGGTTAATGTTGTTTTAGCAAGGTTGTTTTCTACGAGATGGGGTTACCAGACTCATGCCCAACCCTCTTCCTTTACCCGAGCTTGGGACCGGCATTAACTGTGGAAGAGCTACAGACCGATTTCCAAATAACCTATATATATCATATTTATTTTTGAGCAATATGTCTTACGAGTGCATATTATTTCCAGTTTACACTATAAAATAAATAAAACAGCATAATAGTCAAACAAGTGGAAAGTAACGAAGTTTGAATTGGTTTCATGGCAATAATAATAATTATTATTATTATTATTATGAGATTGAAGTGGTTGGTCTCATTTTATGATTGAAATTAAATATTGTCTAAGACAAAAAAACCCTGATCAATCAATAAGAACATTTATTTTCTCATTCTGTTTTCTACATTATTCACCTGTTACCCCTTTATTATGTAAATAGTTGTTACCTTGCTAAAAAAAAATATAAAAGATGAAAAAAGTGTTGATTTCTCATTTTTAATTGTTCTTTCTCAGTCTATCAGTTTTCCACTCTCTCACCATTTCACCATTGTGTAAGCTTGTTGTATAATACCATTCATCGAGTCAAGTATTAATAAGGTCTAGTCAACAATATATATATATACGTTAACAACGTATATGTATAAGAGTTGTTATGCTACAATAAGTACAGTTATATAATTGTATGTACGACTGAAACCCAGCATATTGTTGATATCATTACAAATAAATGGGGCAAACTAAGGGTTTGTAGTGGATTTTGCTTAAAATCAATTATTTCTCTTTCATTACATACATATTTCACAATTCATTATCCATCATTTGTAGAAAATGTTGTTTAAAAGAAGAAAAAAATGAAACAAAACAAAAGGATTGAAATGACATCGACAAAGGACAATGAGACTTAACAACAATAAAACTAATGGTGGAGGAATAAAGTAAAGAAGAGCAAGTAGAAACTAGTCGCTCATTATCTCTCTCTTTCTCCCTCTTCTTCTTCTTCTTCTTCTTTTTAGTTACTAACATGTTACAAAAACCTGATGAAAATATCAATAAGTAGATATGACAAATAACTTGGAATATTGATTTAACTAAATACAATTGTTGTTATAATTACCACTATACTTATTCAACCATTTGTATCAAATATGTTGAATGAATTCAATTGTCACATGCTCTTTTAACCTTGTTCCTAAATAGAATTTCTAAAATAAAAATGAGTAAAAAGTTTTTTTCGATATGCATATTGAATACCATAATGATAGATTACTAAACAAAACTGTAGAAACGTTTATTTTTGAAAGAGTGTAACGAAAACCCTAAGTCCTATTACAATTCAAATAATTTATTTAGATATTTACCAGTCCAATGTCTTGTGAATTTCAACTATATGACTAGAATGTTACCTACATATATATACTTACGTCTGTTACCCTTGTGGAGCAGCATAGGCTGACCAACAGCATTCTCCATCCAACCCTGTCCTAGGTAATCCTTTTCAGTTCTTTCCAGTTAAAATTCACCATTTCATCTCTGCTTTCAATTCTCGATACAGTGTGTTCTTTTGCCTTCCTTTTTTCCTCTTCCCATCACGATTTCAAGTCAGTGCTTGCTTCGTAATACAATTTGGTGATTTCCGTAATGTTTGTCCTGTCCACTTCCAACATCTTTTCCTAATTTCCCCTTCAGTTAGAAACTGGTTTGTTCTGTCCCAGAGTAGGTTGTTGTTGATTGTATCCAGCCAATGGATGTTGAGTATCTTACGTAGACAATTGTTTACAAATCCTTGTACTTTTATATGATGATTGTAGTAGTTCTTCACGTTTCAGCTTTGTACAGTATAACTGTTTTGACGTTCACCTGTAGCACTCCTAGGGTCACTGCTGATCCCAAGCCTTGATAAAGGAGGAGAGTTGGGGATGGGGTTGATGACCCCATCCCGTAGAAAACAACCTTGGTAAAAAGCGTTGGGTATATATATATATATGTATTTATTTAAGAAGGAAATTTATCAATTCTACAAATAACCTTCATTGAAATCATGAATTTGATATATAGTGGTGAGGATGAAGAAGAAAACAAATAACTTAATATTACATTTTCAAATAAAACTCTGGAAAAACCTGAAACTGATAGGAGAATTTCTTCAAGTGCTGTGTTAGCCAAAAGTGTCTAGGAATACGTCAATAAATTCCAACATAACTAAAAGGCCTTATAAAAGCTTTTATTAGACAAATGAAGCATGATGATATATATCAAGGTAGTGCTTTCTCCAATAAATCCCAAAAGTGAAGTTGTAAGACTAACAAAATTTTAAGTAAATTGATGTTCTCTTCAGCGAACTATCCATCCACATGACAATATCCCTGTTTTATTCATTTTCATTAGTTGATATATTACTGGTAACTTCATAAGTCAAACCCTTCAACTACCTCACCATTTTTTGTTTTACTGACTGTACATCATTGCAGTACCATCCAAGTATAACAGTCTTACATTTCTGTAACATATAGAAATCACAGGGGCTATGTCTGGGGGTCAAAGAGAGTGATCTATAGTGGTGACTGAGCCATGAGCCAGAAGCTACTGAATGTGTACATACATTGTGATGTAGTAATTATCTAAAAACATGCCATAAATTCGATCACACATGAAAATCAGTCTGCTTTAAATGCTTCAGAACTTCTACATGGAAGGTAAGCGTTTAAATACAAAGAGATCTATTGTCTGTTTAGTTATTTCAGTAGTTAACAAATTTAACAGTTCGGTTCGCATGTTGATTGGATAGACTAGTTACCTTTTAAAAATGAGCAGAAAATATTGCAAGTATTTCGACTTCAACGTACTGACAGTTACATGAACGCTAGGTCAGCAGAAATTATCTTACGATCTATTAGACAGTTACTTGCTAATGACATTAAATGGCCAAAATTGAAATCAGGAAGAACTGAATACGTATACAATGGTTTAATAGTATTCTGATCACCATAATACAATAAACTTGCCCATTGGTTTACAAATTTAGGGTTCATGGTTAACTAATAATATTGAGTGCGGAAGGATGACGAAACAACTAACTTGCGCTTTCTGGTTTTCAATAACTCGCCAACTAAAAACATTTCGTAATAAAAACTACTCTCGGATAGATCATGTAGTGCACATCTAAGAAAATAAGTAGACCTAGGTGTATATACATCTGAATTAACTCTATTGCGTTAGCTTACAAGCAGGACAATATAAATATTTACCCCTTAGAAGTGTAGGACTGTGTTGCCTAGATCCCATATCCTTGAAGTTGATGTGACTTATTGTTATGAAAAATTCGCGTGACACTGTACATGAAAATATTTTTTGTTTGGTGATCAGTAAAAGTCTTCATCGGTAATTGTATATTTTTAAAGTACGAAACTGTTATGTGTCAGGCACATTCAGCTGAAGAGTCTCAAATAGGACGAAACACACGTCCTGGATCCCAAAGCTAGCCATTATTCATCTTTGCTTATAATGCTTGTGACTTCATGCAATATCGAGGTAGTTCACACAGGATGCACATATGCCAATAAGAGCCTGATCAGTTGCAGTCCTAAATAACAATGGGGAGATACAAGCATACAATACCAAGTGAATATATTAAAATTTTCCCTGATTTTAGTTACTACATATCAGGTTGTATAGAGATAGAAACAGCTGAGTTTCAATGTGTATCACTTAATAAAAATGAATCCATATTCTTATTTGTTGAAGAAGAAATAATCTCATGGTTCAAATCTATTTCAAAAGCTATTCAGAAAGTAGTGTGGTTAAAGAACAAGCAGGCCGATAAACCTTGTTGATAAAGTTATGAATTTCACCATGTACCTTTGACCAGTGATAACTCATGTTGAAAAATATCATCATAGCAAATAAATTTCTTTGAAAGATTATATCTGTCGTTGGCCTAACGATTATGTAAAGAACAAACATTCAGAGTCTTTGAAACATTATTGAAACAAAAGCAGACACAGGTTACCCTTGAAGTCCTCAATGTTCAATAAGTGCGTCTTATCCGGAGCATTCACCCATTTTTACGTGTATTTTGCACCTGAACATTGCATGTTAGATTACTGTTTTTATTAGAGATTTTATTTCAAGCCCAAAAATACACTATATTTGTGTTTTTCATTCGGTTTCTTAAGCTGTGCTACACCGATGTGTTCACAGCTGGGAGTTACCGATAACTACAGATGCTTAAAATAAAGTCTTGTTGAATGTTCTAGATTTTACATCTAACTTCATAACAATATTTATTCACTAGTAATTCAACTATGTAACTGAGAGATTAAAAGAATAACCTTAATTTTAAAAAAATTTCAATAATTACAGAAAAACATTCCATTTGAACACCACAAAATAACCATTAGGTAATCAACCTTTACTTATAAACTATATACAACTCATCTGTCATTCCTTTAGGGCAGTTCACTTCATTCTACTCATAATATTATGATCATTTCATGTGATCAGTAACCTCTAATGACCTAATCTTTATTATTTTATCATCGTTTAGGTTATATGCTAACACATACACACAAATTTCATCACTTAGATACATTTACATACATAGACTTTAATGGATTTCAACACTTAGACATAAAAAGGCGGTTGCTTTTAATATACATACACTTAATTAGATTGGACAGTTCATTGAACAAAAATTGGTTATGTTAGTTGATGACTCTAATCAACAATCACATGCATCAAATCTTATATCATCACATCACACTAAAAACTTTATATATATATATAGGCGTAAACGAGGAATAGATATTCATCTTACCTTAACATAAACAGTCTAATGGATTTCCTAGTTCTCTGTGATCAGGTATTATAATTATATTTTAGCAAGATCATGACATTTCCCACAATATATATGTATACATATGTGTATACCATAATATTAATAATAATTACAAATAACTAGTAGTGAAGATTACAAAAGGTTAGAGGATACTTAATAGAAGATGAAAAATATATGATAACAACATGTCACTATTTATTAACAAAATAAAAACTTTACATTATATACTCATGAGACTGAATCAGATACAATTTTGTTTTCTTCTCTTTCCCTTTCCCTGTTCACCTTTTGATTCAATTAATCACTCTTCTTCTTCTTCTTCATCATCATCACCATTTCTTTTTCCCTTTTATATTTTTCATCAATGTGAAGTGTAATTTTGAACACACACAAAGAAATAACTATAGATTTCTTTTTTATCTTCTTTCAATAAAGAAATACGAAGTGGACCAAAGATTAGTTTATGATCAAAGTAGAAGTTATCACTAGAAGACTAAAGTATTATGTCAAAAAAAATAGTTACATTTGATGGACAGTTACTAATGAATGTAATCGGCCCACACTTGTGATCCATGATTTTTATTATATATATATATATATATAACATTTAACCCTTATATGTAATCATCATGACAGTAACTACATGAATAGTAAATGCGCTGAACAATCGGATTACTGCAAACATCAACAATAATCTCCCCAACTCTGCCCATTACAATTTAAGATATTGAATCATCAGAAAATTAAGTCAGATAGACGAATCCAGTGAACCCTAGTTTAAATTAAACAGAAATACAACACTGACCCACATCTATACGATTTTGCCTGTCACAAGGGAAAAACAAACAAATAATTCGGTAGACAATTATGAATGTATGTAGAATTACAACAAATAAAGGGGAAAACTGAAATGAAACTACTTCATAGAAAATTCCAAAAAAAAATTATATAAAAATACCTACTTTAAAGTAATTTTCAGTACTAATGTTAGCTAGTCCAAGGTTTTGATATCGTGAATTCCAAACTGAAGCTTAATAAGTTATAAAATATTAGAGTCCTAAGTTTAGTCCTTGAAGGTTTTGTGGATACGCACTGATGAGGAGTTCTACATTACGATAAAGTATTTGTCTCGTTTTTTGATGTTTTCCACTGGTTGCCTAGTTAATATAATCTAGTTGTGTAAACAAACATATTCGATTATTTATTCAATCATTTCTAAGATTTAACCTAAGATTACATTTAACTCCGCCTGTAGCTCCTCCGGGGGCTACTGCCGGTCCCAAGCCCGGGTAAAGGACGAGGGTTGGGCATGAGTCTGGTAACCCCATCTCGTAGAAAACAACCTTGCTAAAACAACATTAACCAGAATAAACAATTTAAACTTTGCCCTCCGAGTTCAAGGAAGAATTATGACGTCTCATGATGAAGACTGAGATCCTTCGGATCTCACGAGGCCGATGCCCTTTCTAAAAATCAGAGCAACACATTTTATAGGTACATGGAATGTCCGGACAATGTGGGAGACTGGGAAGATCAATCAAATAGTTACGGGAATGAGAAGATACAAATTGGCAGTAATTAGAATCGTCGAAACCCATTGGACACAAGTTGGACAGTAAAGGCTAGATACGAGAGAGATGCTTCTGTTCTCCGGTTACGAAGAGAAGAATGCTCCACACACTCAGGGAGTTGCACTAATGCTGTCCAAAGAAGCACGAAACGCACTTGTAGGATGGCAATCTCATTGATCCACGACCAATAAAGCGTTCTTCAAAACGAAGTAGGAGGGAATCACGATGAATGTTATGTAATGTTATGCACCCACCAATGATAGTAATGACGATGATAATGATCAGTTTTACGAGAGATTGCAATCAATCATAGCGAAGTGTCCATGAAAGGACCTGAACATCCTGATGGGAGATCTCAATGCTAAAGTCGCAGTAGACAACACAGGATATAAAGATATAATGGGACGACATGGACTAGGAGAGAGAAATGAAAATGGGGAGATATTTGCAAATTTATGTGCATTCAACGAATTGGTTATAGGTGGCACAATATTCCCATACAAACGCATACATAAAGCTACATGGATCTCACCGGACCACACCACAGAGAACCAGACAGATCATATTTGTATCAACAAAGAATTTCGAAGGGACATGGAAGATGTGAGAACAAGAAGAGGAGCTGACATAGCTTCATATCACCACCTGGTTGTGGCCAAGATGAGACTGAAGCTTAAGAACACTGGACAACTGGACAAACACACTACAAGGGTCATACAGCCTTCCTCGAGATACTGACAAGCTCAACGAATTCAAGATAGCTCTCACACAAGTCCATCCAAGCTTTACAGGATCTACTGGAAGAACGAGGACACTAGAAGGGGCAGGAGCACTACTCACGTGCAGAGGTCTAACTTCAACGTGTCAGGAGGTTCTTGGTCCTAAGAAGCATCATTATAAGGAATGGATCTCTATGGGAACCATGGACAAGATTCAAGAAAGGAAGAACAAGAAATTAGCAATTAACAACAGTTGAACACATGCAGAGAAAGTCAAAGCACAAGCAGACTACGCAGAGGCCAACAAGGAAGTGAAGAAAATCATTAAAGTCGACAAGCAGAAATAGATGAGAGAACTAGCAACGACGGCGGAAAAAGCTGCAAGAGAAGGGGATATGAAACAACTATATGATACAACGAAGAAACTGGCAGGGAGATATAGCAAACCGGAGAGACCAGTCAAGGACACTAAGTGACTCACACTTTGTTAGTTACTAAATTCCATGTAAAACTCAAAATATTCTTTACTACAATAGAACTTTAAAAAAGATGGACGTGGTATGTAGAGTAAAACAGAAAAGTGAAAAAAGAAATCAAGATTATGGTAACATTGAAACTAGTCGGATTATCAATATTCCAAACTATGTTTAATGTTTAAATTCACTTACTATTGTTTGTTTGAATCTCCCCATTGATGTTTAGGACTGCAACTGGTCAGTCTCTAATTGGCATATGTGCATACTGTGCGTATTGCCTCGATATAGCCTTAATTCATAAGCATTATAAGCAAAGATGAATAGTGGCTAACAGTGAAAGGTACTGGGTTCGAGTCCAAGAGTGAACATCAACCCTGAGATGCAGGTACATCCAGCTGACGAGTCCCAAATAGGACGAAACGCGCTCCGCCACTACCCACCTCTGCTTATATTTAATGTTAATAGTAAATTCTATTTAGCTACAATATTGGTCAATCAAGTATTTCATATTACATTGAAAAATTTCAATATTTAATTTCTCATTGGCTTTCAGTCTAATTAATAGTAGTATTTGTATAAATAGTACTCTATTCTAAAAGTTGAATGGATTAATCAGGAAAAACATTTTTTACGTTTATGCTAATAATGTTATAGTGCACGCAGTGTCAAGGCACCTAGACTAGTGGCTACATTGCAACTTGATCGATAGCATTCGATCAGCACTAAGATAGACTTGACACGTGTGACATTGATCACTACCCAGTGATCAATCAATTGTGATTATATCTCAGTCCTACAGGAGGTTGGTCGCGGCCAGAATAGCTCAGTGGTAACGTCTCTGACTGTGGAGCTGGGTGACACTTGATCGAATCCGTCAGGGAGCACCAGTTCGCTCAACATTACAGGTACACCTTTGCTGACGAGTGTCAAATAGCACGAAATCCGGGTCCAGGGTTTCTTGTTGAGTACCTCCAACCACCATCTTATCAAAACATTTTTTAAGTTTACACTGATAATGTTATCTAGTAAGTTAATAGAAAACTCATGACCAAACTATAAAGAAAAGTATACCAAATTGTTAAAATCATTCTTCTGAAAATCAAAATCTATCGAACCACCACAAAATTGTTAAATTTAAAATTATTTTAGAAAAAATTTTCATTCCAAAATTTTTAATCAAACTATATAGACATAACATGCATTATCTTAGTTACTATGCTAATTCTACCTAATATTATAAATTATATATATGCCGTTTTTTTAATAATTCACTTGTAATTTGGATTCATTCAAACTGTACATTGATCAGATGAATTTATGTATATTACTCAAAAAATTAAACAATTGATACATACATATTAAATAACTATTATTAATTAAGTATTCACGCACTTGTACACGTGCATAATATCCATATATAGATATGATATTAAATAACCCGGTTACTACACCTAAAATTGTTCCCGATACTATGATTTGTATTCATATCTAAATGAAAAAAATGCCTATCATATTTCACCTGGGAATAAGAATCCTATCCAAAAAACAAAAGAATTTTTTTTAAATTTCTGTAAAAAAAGGTTGACCATATGATTCAAATAAAAGTAATATATATTCTTGATCATTGAAATATCGTGCAACAACGATATATATATAGATACATAATGTTAGAACAAAAGAATCTGTAGAAATCTCTACACGTAAATATTACTTGATTGAAAGCTCAGAATTCAATAAATTAAAAAACAAAACAAATACGAGTAACTAAATCTCGTTTGTAATTTCGACTGAAATTATTTCTTTTTTTCTAATAAAATCTACTAACATTATTCTAGGTGTTAATGTTTAACTTCAATCATTCCATGAAATCGAGCGACACATCCACCATTGTCTTCAGTTAGTTACTATCTCATAACAGACTCGGTTGAACTCCACAGGTCACGGCTTCTCACCATAACTCCAGGACATGTCTCTTGAAGTCAGTCATTAGTGAGCACATGATGATTATTATCAGAAGTGGGTTTTGTGAAGATTTTAGTAATTTAATAGTTGCATCCATGAGTCAGTTAAAGCTAGACCAACATGGGATTGATCGAAGTTAGATATCAACACCGTTGGATGCTGACTCGGTGGTCTAGAGGTTAAGCGTTTGTGCGCGAGACCAATAGATCCCGAGTCCGAATCCCGCAGTCGGGATCGTGGATGAGTACTGCTGAGGAATTCCGTGCAAGGACGAAATAGACGTCCGGTGCTTCCAGGTTTCCTATATTGGTTTAGCTCTAATCGACTCATGAATTTAACTATTACATTACTAAAATCCTCTCAAAACCCCCTTCTGATAATAAGTCTAGGTGTTCCTGTTAAATAACTCATATGGAATTTTAATGAAATAAAATAAGATATAATAATTATTATTTTGATTGTTAAATAAATGGAGTTATGTAGGAATATATGAAACAAATATACTATAAGACATTAAATAGGAATAATATATTTGTAAAATCTCAGCGAATGAATTTGAAGTAAATCCAACGTTTCGCCTGGCAATCTGGTCCAACCTTTCAAATATACTATAAATATTTTAACTCAGTAACGGTTAATAATAAAACATTTCATATACATATTCATACGCAGATATGAACTTGTAATTTCAAGTTAGATTTCATTGTGGAAAGATACCAGTTTAGGAAAACATTAAACACTACAGAGTAGAATAGATAACTGTTTTCTATTAGTTTCAGGTCATTTAACAGTACATCTTTAAAACTTTACTCAATTATTCAGTGACTTTTATTTTCTAATAGTTCTACAATCGATATCTGCTTTTGATCAAAATGAACTAAATATTGACAAATCAGTCCTACAGATGTCCAGTAGCAACCCAGAAAGATCAGTAGTAGCGTTCCGACATGTCAAAACAGGTGAGCTGTGTTCGAATACACCAGGTAGTACCAGTTAATTAAGGATCTATTTACCCTTATTTATATGAATGATACACGCTTAGTGTTTAAAATGTATTCTAGATTCTAGGATGATTTAGGAAGTCAATCATTCAAAAAATTTATTTCCAACTTGCTTACTTGCAAAAATGTTTCATAGTCAATCTTTATGTCGTAATGAATTTCAATGAAAGATTATTAGTTATTTGATAGCCTTCATTTCTATTCTTAGTTAGTTATTTATTATATGATAAGTAATTATGATACATCATTTCGATTTAACATTTTGTCTATAAAAGAATAGTTTCAATGTCCAGATAAATAATCCGATATAAAATCCGCTGACCTGTAGTTCCATTCCCTCAAGTCCACAATAATTAACATTTAATTATAGGCAATACGCACAGTATGCACATATGCCATTAAGAGACTGACCAATTGCAGTCCTAAACACCAATCAGAAGATTCAAACAAGTAATACTAAGTGGATTTAAACTTCACCCCATTGCACAACCAAGTGGCTATCAGGACTCAGTAGTTAAGTGGATAACGTGATGTTGTTTGAAGCGAACAGTACTGAGTTCAAGTATCAGAGTGAACATCAACTCTGAGATGTAGGTACATTCAACTGGCAAGTCCCAAATAGGAAGAAACGTGCATCCTGGATTCCACTGCTAGCCACTATCCATCTTTGCTAATAGTTATTCTGTTTCTTTTTACACTAAATTTTTATAGAATAGAACCTCATTAAAAAGATCCCCACTTAAAAAAGAAGAGATGATCAGCTAATCAGTCTATTAGACAATAAAAGCATTCATCTTGACTGTAAATTCCAATCATTACAACATTTATACTAACTAAGTTTTTATGTGTATTTGTCTTTTATTCTGGTGTTTTTACCTTCGAAATCCCATAGTTTCTAGTTAACTGTATTTGGAATCTTTTAAAACAACAGATACATAGCAAAGTTGTTTACAGCTTCCATTTGTATCTAAAAAGAGGAAATTATTTAAAATACTCAGAAGGATTTGCAACTTCTAGACTACACTTGATCAATCTATTTTGGAACAAGGGCAACCTGAAAGCATACTTCAATACTTCTTGTAGGCCAAAGATTGTTTTTTACCGGAAACACTCGTAATACACTTTGCCAACAATTGACAAGTTGATACGTTTTTGAGGGTTTCAGCATAAACGGACATTAACTGAAAAACTATTGAAATCAGAGGATACTGAATAATTACTTTATATTAATTTACAGACATTCACATTCAAGAACCCTCATGGACTACTAGGCATAGAGCTTTATCATGATAACTAGGATGTTACTGACCATCCCAGTTGATATCCAACATAGTATATCTAAAAAGTCAACTGATTTATAACATAATGTAATTCTCATCAACCTTTATCAATGAGTTACTTTCTCATTTTATTAATTGTATACATCCATTTGTAATATAGATTGAAACATTGATCAATCTAATTCAATTAACAAAATTTGTATCATAGATTTTGTTATAAATATAACTGAATCAAGACTAAATATCGAATAATGACATTAACTATCAGCTAGGGAACTGATTATCAGACTAAAATTTAGTTTTAGTTTCACCATAAAATAATAATTAACAAACAATATTTTATTTGATATATAGATAGATAGATAGATACGATTGACATGAATGTCATCTCTTTGTTACCATTAGTGATAGTGAGATGCATTGAATTGATGAAGTGATCAATATGAGTGCAGCATTGAGAAGCTGAGAGAAGTGGACAGTAGATTTGCCTTAGTATGCGACTGTTGAGTAGTGTGCACGGACGATCACGCACATGCGATTCGAACGGAACACCGTGGATGTGACGCGCGAACACTTAACCTGTAGACAGACCACTGAACCGTCATCCAACAGTGTCAATGTCTAACCTCAACCAATTCACCATGTGTCGCGATCATCTTGCATTGTGTTCGGTGAGTGAGTGGCTCACACCCGACACGGTTCAGCTCCACTGGTCACGGCTACTCACTAGAACACAACTGAGAGAATTCCCTCCCCATGCTAGTCACCAGTGACCCCATGATCATATATATATATATACCGGTATATAATGACCCTCGTCAATATCAAGTTTATCAATACCTTTAAAGTAATGTTGCCGTTCACATTGTACTTTCGTAAATGATCATACGAATAAAAGATCTTGATACAATTCTCTGGAAAACTAATTTATTGAGCTGTAAACATCAATACTGACTAATCGATATAAAACACTACTATTGTAGTGAACAAGAACACTGGTGGGGTCAATCGAATGTATTTTAGCACATTACAGAATATCTCATTAAAATATGAGGACCATATAGTCTCCGATTATAATTGTTCATGCATTTTCGTACCGATTGCGTTTCGTTTCCGTTCTCTCCTTATCGATCTTCTACTGAAATACATTCAATGCCCGACCATCACCATACACTACTTATATGGATATCAGTAACCCACACCACACTATAATGTGAAGCGATGAGTACTAAATTCAACTCCTCATAACAAAATAAAACAAAATGGAGTGTAAGAAAAGTCAAGTGTAAATTACACTGAAATCTTGTCAATATACAAAATATCAGTAAGTCAAGAAGACTGGACCAAATGATAGCATAATAGAGTTACTTCAAATACCCAAAAAACCTTCAGAAACAGATAAGATCCTGTTGATGAATTATGGTTATTGGTGTTAACTTTAAATGAACTAATTTGTTTAACAATTGAATAGTTAGGTCAATATGAGAAACTTATTTGCGCATACTCTCATTTTCTTCAACTACTAGGAGTGATTACAAATATAGAAAGTTCATAATGTATATATAATCCTGATAGTTTCTAGTAAAAATTAACTATATTGACAATCTTAAACCAGCCGATCAGTTTCAAGAGAGTGAATTTTAAAATTATGCATGAATTACAGAACCCATTCGTGGGTAGCCTGTCACATAAAACCATAGTTTTGAATAAATTTCGTATTTTGGTTGATTTGGAAGAAGAAAAGGCAGCGAAGCATTTACAGAACACTGTATTATTGAAGAATAACTCATTATGTAATTGTGAGTTGTAAATTACTTGTAGAGGTTAGAGCATCAGAGAAGAGGTATGAGATACCTTTTACTAAATCTAATCTCACACTACAACGTATTATTGTATTGGTAATTGAATAGAAAGTAGAGCTAAGTGTAACCACTGATGCAGCAGTAGCAGACGCAAGTAAAATGCTAACAGTATAAAGGTATGTATATTGCTAAGGAATGTGTTCCAGAATATTAATGAGGTTGGCAGCGTAGGGAGAATTGTGAAGATCGAAGAAACAATTATTTGAAAAAAAAATTCAAAGGGGATTGGGTGAACAGTCTTCTTTCAGTTTAATTAGTAGGTATTTGAGATAAGGGATGCAACGTTACAGAAAGATTATTTCTAGTGGATTCCAAGTAGTACGACATCAACTCCCCCATTTACGATAAAGCTGTATGTCTCACTTGGGATAATAAGATCCATCTAGTGGTCATTCAATGATAAAATTTTATGAACCTTAGGACATGTGCATACAATAACAGTGTTGAAGCTATATGGTCATGATCTAAAGAACCAACGTCGACCATATCAATGCTTCAGAGAAGAAATCGTTTTGATCATACTTACCATGATCCCCATTCTGATGAACTCATTAATAGTTTCAAGAAATTCATTGTTCACATTAAAACTCTATATCCATTACAATTTTCTTAATTTTCGCAGTACATAAATCATTTACACAATTTGTATTCTGATTGACTAATAACTGTTTGAAATTTCACAAGACCACTCAACGGTGTCAGTATAGTTTAGTTCCATCTAGTTTCCTCTTACTTATAATGTATTATCTTAAAAGTAACGAGGAATTACTGAAAATGTCTAGATTTATTATCACTCATTATCATCTTAGTATATTTTCAAGTTTTATAGAATAATCATTTGATAATGATATGATTGAGTAATATTTAATAAAATTAAACAAATGTTTCCCTTTATAGACTGACAACTATCCTTTTATAATGGATCGTAATAAGAACTTGTAACGTTCAAACGACACATAGCACAACCGAGATTTCTATGTATACTCTCCATACTTTTTCTGTTATGTAATCATACATGAACGCATTTAACCGGAAACAAGTGAGAAGAAAACACAGAAAGTGGTAAATTTATTTACTGTGGAAAAAAAACCTACAAAAACCTTGTCGCAAAATACTAGTTTTTATTAAACTTATGTTTTAAATAAACAACACTCATTATTGATTGGTCAATAACTTATTACGTGGAAGCAATTAACTAATGTTCTGTGTTTTAAGTGACCAGTGGAGTTCAACTGGGTCTGTTGTGAGATACTAGCTCCCTGAAGACAATGGTGGATGTGTCGCTCAATTTCGTGGATTGGTTGAAGTTAGTCATTAACACTGTTGGATACCGGATCAATTGTCTAGATGTTAAGCGTTTGCGCACGAGACTGATTGGTTCCGGGTTTGAATCTCGCGAGGCGAGATCGTGGATACGCACTGCTGAGGAGTCCCACAACAGGAAGAAACAATAAACACTTTTACATTTCAGTGGAAATAAATTAAAATAAATATTTGATGTAAATAACAAACTGAATTGAAATTAATCAATTATAATTGTTATCATAAGATGGTGGTTCGAGGTACTCAATAGGAAACCCTGGACCTAGGTTTCATGCTACTTGGCACTCATCAGCAAGGTGAACCCAATGATCAAACAATTGTAAATATATGTAGTTTCGGTTACTATATTAAGCCCATATACTTTATTCTAGCTTCTGGACGGGCCAGTTTATCCATTCTTCTTGAGTCACGTTTTGATCTTGTTAGTTATTCACTTATGAACCTTGACTGTTTTATATGAGCGTATTTTTGTGCACTTCTTATCTCATTCATCACATGTCTGTAACTTATTTTTATCTGGCTATAAATATTGACTAGTGCTTGATTATAGGGAGTCGGCTCACATGCCATCTCCACTGCACGTCAATTCATTTCACTCTTTTCTCCGCTCGTTTGTCCGTATCAACGATTGTATGAAGTATACGTATTTGAAATTCATTCTCGTACTTGACTTATTTAATTCCGTTATTCTCCAACGCGATTTGAGTCGATGAAATATACGACGATAGCCAATATGTGTATTTCGACGACAATCCGCATGCAATCCGATTGGAGTGAGACAACAAGCTACTAAAACATCTCAGTCCTACAGGAGGTCGGTCGCGGCCCGGATAGCCCATTGTTAACGTCTCCGACTATGAAGCTGGGTGACACGGGATCGAATCTGTCGGGGAGCATCAGTTCCCTCAAGATTACAGGTACACCTTGCTGACGAGTGTTAATTAGCATGAAACCTAGGTCCAGGGTTTCTTATTGACCACCTCCAACCACCATCTTATCTCAACATAGTGCACGCAATGTCGAGTCACCTAGATTGATGGCCACATTGTAACTTGGTCGATAAGATTCCATCTGCATTAAGAAGGACCTGACACACATGACATTGATCACCACACAGTGATCAATCAGTTGTACATAATTGATATCAATTATTTTAATCCATTTTAAATAGATAGAAAAGTTTCCAAATATTCGGTAAATAGTCTAAACTTAATATTTATTTACTTTACAAAATAATTATAACTTACAGAATAAGTAATGAAAAATGCATTTAAATATATATAAATTTGATCGTTCGAATAGTTGGATGATTAGATGTAAACTAGGTGGTCTAATGGTGAGACATCCTCCGCGAAATCCCAAGCTCTTAGTTTTTACCATCCTTATAATCATGGTTGTACATTTTAAATGAGTCTCATAGTAGGACAAAGGAGACATCTAAAACACTTTGCCCTTCAGTGGTACGCTAAATAGTCTCAATACATGAAAAATATCATTTACAGATTGAGTCTTTACTTTCTTCCAGTGAGTAACTTTACCCTATTGATTAAATAAAGTAGTCGACCAAAATGTTCATAATATGCCTCATTGTTTTACTCTTGTTTTTTTCTAATTTTAGAGGTAACAATTAATTAGTGAGAAGTGATTCATGGGTATTTAACATCAGATAAGATCATAAAGGCGTATCGTTGAGAACTTAATATTAAAGAAATTTTACACTATGATCTTAGTATCACTTACCTTTCCTATATCTTATCGGACTACTTCTGATCGTCTGACTATCTTTTCAACTTAATATTATACTTCGATCAGATTTTTAATTTCAACTAAAATTATGCACATACCAATTGAGAAAATATAAATTACTGAGTAAAAGTAACTGATAAGGGAAGTTCCCACAAATTAAAGTTGATTTTTGTCACGATTTGATGTCAACCTAATGATCCTAGATATTATTCTGTAAAAATAGACTATAGGCGTCTTAGAATGGGATAAAATGCGATATCATGTTTGAATTTAGTATGATATGTATTCAGTATATCATTTTTAATTTAATGTGGTCTATGTAAAACACTTAATTTAGAAGGATTTCTGTTTAACATAATATCTACCAGCAATTGTATTAATTCCGTGAGACATTAGCTCAGTGTAGCACATGTTCGCATAATCCCAATATAAAGTCTAGTTATATTACCACTATCTTAGTTTTGTATGATATTCCTTCCTTATTCAACAAATGTTGGTAAAATATGAATGTAAATAATTGTAATTGGTTTAGTAAGTCATCAAAGTGTTAATTAGAGACTGAATAAAGTGTTCATCTGACATCAGTTTTGGTCTTCATTGTGTCATGACAACAGTTTCGCTTAAGTTCACTTAGTATTGTTTGTTTGGATCTTCCAATTGATGTTTAGGACTGCAACTGGTCAGTCTCTAATTGGCATATATGCATACTGTGCGTATTGCCTCGATATAGCCTTAATTCATAAGCGTTGTAAGTAGAGATGGATAGTGGCTAGCAGTGGAATCCAGGACGAGCGTTTCGTCTTATTTATGACTCGTCAGCCGGATGTGCCTGCATCTCAGAGTTGATGTTCACTCTGGGACTCGAACCCAGTACCTTTCGCTTCAAACGCCATCGCGTTATCCGCTTAGCTACTGAATTTTCATAGTTGCAACAGTATGTTATCAAGAATTCCTAAATTAAACGGTAGAAGTTTTCTAATTCTCCCTATTTCTTATTGAGTTCTTCCCCCCCTCCTTAATATTAATCTCTAATGAAAAATAGTTCCATTTTAGAAAAAAAAGAAACATCTTTCCAAAAAAACAACATTCTTCACTGAAAAAAATACGAACAAATCTAACAAATACTCATTGTTACATTATTCTGTTCTACATTGAATTTCATTTTGTATATTAAATTGTTTAAATTCAAAATTCTACTCAAACAAACACCGTTTTTTCTCCTTCAATTTTAGTTTAAAACTTATAAAATGGTTCGTTCTTATTTTCCGTTTTTGTTTTCTTCTTCTAATCCCGTTTCGTCCTATTGTGGAACTCCTCGACATAAATGAAGAAAAATATGATAATAAACATCTTCATATATATATATATCCTTGTAAAAGCTTGGACCAGATTGCCAGGCGAAACGTTGGATTTACTTCAAACTCATTCGCTCAGGTTTTACAAATATATTATTCCTCGGGGCGCTCAAATACTGTGAAACTATTCGCTCTAATTTAGACGAAAGTTCTTATAAATATCTTCATACTTTTTTTATTATTTCTCTCTTTCATCTTTTAACCAAGTAAAAATCAAGTTAAATACTTTCAATGATACTATTACTAATAATATATAAGTAGTATTATATTCATTTATATAATTATTACTCTTTATTTTATATTCATGTTTTTAACAAAGTAAAGATGGAAAGTACAACGAGTAAGTAAAAACAATAAAAGAAATTTAATGATAGTTCAACCTTTCTTCTTCTTTTTTTTTCTTTCTTTTCATCTTTTCCCCCTTTTTTTTCTTTTCCTTTTCATAGAAGTTTGGTTTTTATCTTTTTTTTTACATTTTTATTGACCTTACTGGACACGTGCTTTTTCTATCTATTAACATCATATTCTACTCATGTATCCTGTTCATTACCTTTTTTTGTTCCCTTACTGATTTAATAATAATAGTTTCATTGATCTTATAAATAAAAAGGTAAATGTGTATGTATATGAGAGAATGAGCAAGTGAATAATGTATCTCAATGTATATATGATATTAGTTAAAACAAAACTTTTAGTAAAAAAAACTATATATGGAATGTATACAACTATGTGAAACTATACATCTCACATTTAATAGAAAGAATACATCAATAGCATTTATACGCTTACACACACACAAAATGAGTCCATTAAATCAAAACTCCGGTTTATTATTATCATTGCCGTCATCACTATTATTATTATTATTATTATTATTACAATGCTTATCCGTTTTTTTTTAAAAATAGAGCAAAGAGATACCCTGATTTATTAACATACGTTAATAACAAAATGGTGTATACGGTTGAAACTTTTCCACCTTCAGAATAATAATCTACATCCATGAACATTAGTAGGTATATATATATACATTAATGTACCCTTAATATTCAATAGGAACTTTTAAATGAAATCAATGACCAAATAGATGAACCAATAAAACCAATGAAATAATCAGTAAATTAAAAACCAAAATTTAGCTCAAATAATAAATTTAATTTATTATTATTATTATTATTATTATTTAGTATTATAATCATGTTTTTTTTTAATGTTTGTATCTAGTTTAGATGTTTCTCTATCCAACTTTTACTCTATGGAGCCATACTGAATGAAAATAAATTTATTTCGATAAGTAAAGTATGTAATAGAATGTATACGTCATTTAACATACCTATCCACACCCCTCACACACACACACAAACACACATGGAGAGAAAAAATCACTGTAAATAAGAATATGAACATGAACATCAAATTTTTAGGGATTTGATATTTCGATTTTTTCTAACTAAACATTAATATTAAACAACATTACAATGTATATTTACTAAACTATGTCATTAAAATATTATACAATTACCGTTAGCTACAGAATAATTTCAGGCTAATTATATTTGTATCACTAGAAAATTCAGAAGGTCAATGGAAGACATGAAAAACATGAGAGAGAGAGGAGCTGACATAGCTTCACATCCCTATCTGGTAGTTGACACGATCAAACTGATGCTAAGAAAGCAATGGACAATTAGCGAAACACTATCACACAAGTTTAATACAGACTTCATTCGATATATTGAAAAACACAACGAATTCAAGATACCTCTCAACAACAGGTTCCAAGCCTAACAGGATCTCCTGAAAGAACAAGGGACTACGATAGATGACAACTGAAAAAAGATAAAAGAAGCACTAACTTCAACGTGTCATGAGGTGCTGGGACACAACAAGCATCATCATAAGGAATGGATCTCTATCGAAACCCTAGACAAGATTCAAGGAAAGAAGAATTAGATAGCAATTAACAACGGCCGAACAAGAGCAGAGTAATTCAAGGAACAAGCTGAGCAAACGGAAGTGAACAAGCAAGTGAAAAAAAGCATGAGAGCTGACAATCAGAAATATGAAGGAAACCTAGCAACAACAGTAGAAAAGCTGCAAGAGAAGGAAATATCAAACAACTATATGATATAACGAAGAAACTGGTAGGGAAATATAGTGAACCAGAGAGACTTGTGGTCAAGGACAAAGAAGGCAAGACAATCACCAAGATTCAAGAACAGAATAACAGATGGATAGAACACTTGGAGAAACTCTTGAACAGACCAGCTCCATTGAACCCACCCAACATCGAAGCACCACACAAAGACCTACCTATAGATATCACTCCACCAACGATCGAAGAAATCAGGATGATTGGTCATCAGACAAATCAAGAGTGGGAAAGCAGCAGTTGGACCACACAATATACCAGCTGAAGCAGTGAAGTCAGACATTGAAGTAACAGCAAACATGCTTCACCTTCTATTCAGGAAGATTCGGGAGGAGGAACAAGTGCCACTGTCAGACTGGAAAGAAGGACACCTCATCAAGATGCCAAAGAAAGATCTCAGCAAATGTGAGAACTACAGAGGCATCACACTACCATCGGTGCCAGGAAATGTCTTCCGCAGGGTGCTGTTGAACCGGACGAAGTATTCAGTAGACACTCAGCTTCTAAATCAACAGACTGGATTCCGTAAGCATCAATTGTGTACAGACAAAATCGTGATAATATGGATCATTGTTAGGGAATCATGAATGCATACTGCTGAGACATCACAAATTGAAACTAAGTAGTTGTTTAAAGATCCTTAGTTCTCATCAGCATTGAACTTGGCATTAGTTTATGATGACATTATTAAAATATCAAACAGTTATCACTTGAACAGTTGTTCAAATATTCAGATTGAATTATATCCATATTTAACGTATACACATATTATAAAATACGTTAATATATTATGATTACTAGTTATTACATTTTGTTTAACAAGAAGTGTTCATTACAGTAATATATAAACATATGTTAAACTTCCAATCGGCTACAATTGTTCGGTATTAAACTCTATACTGGTTGAATGACCTTATAACTCGCTATGAAAATTAAAGAACATATGTGAGACATTACATATATTCCTACTGATCATAATTAAAAGCCTCCAACTATTGACTTATTATTGAGCTATGAAAACAAAACAGCAGTAACATCTGAGTGAAAATCTAATTAAAAAAAAAAGAAATCTATTTGGTTTTATTTCACATCACACTAGAAAAGTGATTAAATAAAACTCTTACATAATCGCTAGAAATTCTATAAATAGTTAAACATTATCAAAATAATTACAATCCAACAGCCTAAAAAATCAAGATAAATAACTTATCAGTATCGGTCTGTGAGTAGGAGAATTTGGTTATTTTGAAAAAGGGAAAAGATACACATGATTATGTTGCTTGAACACTGATAAAATTGTAAATAAACATTGCAGTAAAACTAAAATTAATTCATATGCCCACTTGGTGCTGTTTACGTGAATCTTCCCATTGATGTTTAGGACTGTAATTTATCAATCTCTTATTACTGTATGTGCATACTGTGAGTATTGCCTTGATATTGCCTTAAATCACAAGCATTATAAGCAAAGATGGATAGTGGCTAGCAGTGGAATCCAGGACGCGCGTTTTGTCCTATTTGAGTGGCACATCCAGCTGATGAGTCCCAAATATATCTTTTTAATATTGGATTTGAATAACATCACAGTTTGGTTAGTTTCAGTTTTTAATTGAAACAGAACACTTGAGGGAAATATGATTCATATAATATATATATATATATATATATATATATAACTCTTGCAGTAATCGAATGTTTTGTTTGAGATATTGGCCGATCAGAATGATCACTTAATGAAAGAAAGCACAATTAAAACTTGAGTTGATAGTTTTTAAGTTTTCTTGAGATAACCATGAAAGTATTTAGTCCTAAGGGATGGGAAAAGTAATACATACTTTCATCAAAACTACTAATTAAAATATTGGGAAAGGTGTTGGAAGTGTATAAGACATACATGATGGGAATCACCAAACTACATCACGAGTCAAGCCCTAACTTGGAATCCTGAAGGAAAACAGAAAATAGGGGGACCGAAGAACACACTGCTCTAAGAATTGGAAGCAGACATGAAAAGGATCAATAGCAACTGGAAAGGACTGCCCAGGACATGATTGGATGGAGAGTGCTTGTGGGTGGCTTGTGCTCCTTTAGAAGGAGTGTTAGGCGTAAGTAAGCAAGTAATTAAAATATTGATTACTTACAAATGGTCATCAGTTATACTACGACACAACTAAATTAAATTATTTACATTCTTATTTGTGCTACAGATTTAAATATTTTTCAGTAATGTTCCAGACGGTCAATGGATGATAAAATCTGCTTAGTTCTAAAGACGAATATCACAACAAAATTAGATTTTGTTAAAAAAGAGAGATATTAAGATACGTCTTCGGTGTGACAGCGCTAGAAACTGTCCACCTATATGATTACAGTTTTGATAAGCGGAATTGAATACAGAATAACAAATTACATAAAAAATATTTTATCATAATTTATATTAATAAAGTGGAACTTGAAAGTTTATACTTACCTTAATACTGCTGGGAACTTCAAAACAATCCAAAGCAACAAAATGTTAAAGATGATTAACTCTTAATATATTCTCATGGACTAAATAAGAAAGAGAAAGTTTTAAAATCAGCCTATCCTTTTGTTCCCATTAGGATAAAGATTCTCCTAAATTGAAAGGGAACAACGGGTAGTTTTGTTTAAATTTATTTTCGAAGTTCTTTATAGACCATCACTTGATTGAATCCCAAATTGTATTTTATCGACAACTGGTAATTGAATTTCAAAATCTAGAAACGAAGAAACAAAAAAATTACAACTCATAACTTGAAAATTGATAAAAATTAAATATTATTAAGTGATACATACATAGTTTTAGTAGATTAAACATTACTGAATGATCATTATTCGACTCAATTCCTATGAAAGTTTACCCCTAATATCTCTACTACTAACAAGTAATACATTGATTAATATCAAAATAATGTACACTGTTGATTTCACTTAACATGATTCATAAGATTTGATTAGATAACGTCAGCAATTATGATGTAATAATACTTGAATAAAGACTAAACTCGTCTAAGCAGTGGCAACCAATACAGCTAATCCCTACATATATGAAGTCACAATATACTAATGGAATTAAAACTTTCTTTTGGTGTACATATAGTTAAGTCAAAGATGAAGATCCGAAAAATAAGTGAAAATCTCTTATCCTCAAAAGCTGAATGGCAAAATATAAAAAATCAAGATTTATATATATTTTTAGAGGGGGGTCTTGTGAAGATTTTAGTAATTTTATATAGTTGAGATCATGAGTCAATTGAAGCTAAACCATCATGGGAAACCTGGATGAACTGGATGGCCGTTTCGTCCCATTGTGGGACTCCTCAGCAGTGCGCATCCACGATCCCGTCTCGCCAGATTCGAACACAGGACCTATCGGTCTCACGCGCAAACGCTTAACCTCTAGATCACTGAGATGACGTCCAAGGGTGTTAATGTCTAACTTCAACTAATCCACGAAATTGAGCAAAAATTCACCAATTGTCTTCAGTGAGTTGATATCTCCCAACAGACCTGGTTGAACTCCACTGGTTACTGCTTCTCACTAAAACTCCAGGAAATACCTCATGGAGCCAGTCACTAGTGAGCACATGATGATTATTATCCGAAGGGGGTTTTGTGG